>NC_139941.1:28079023-28311523 GCF_963454915.1 Gymnoscopelus microlampas
GGTCTCATAGTCTCCAGAAAGGAGGAGATAGTAGGTGGGGGTGGGACAGAGGGAGGTGTAGAGCTAAAGGGAATGAGATAGAGGCATGGAGAGACAAGAAATAACATGTCTCATCAGGTGTGGCATTAATTCTCAGAAGGTATAAAAAGAGCTGTGATGACGTGCGTGCATTTTTAACACAGATCTGCATGTCACGCTGTTGACAAACCGACACGGATGGAGCAGCACAACATGTCGTGATTTCTTTCAGGGACACTTTCATCAAAATGAAACACTTGGGCCGTGATTCCATCCCTCCATGGTGCCTCCGGCTTGGCGGGGTGCTCCAATGAACACAATTGGCCGGGTGGGAATAAGGCAGAGGCTTGCAACCTGTGAACGGTGTTAAAAAAGGTAGTGAGAACAAGCAACAGACAATGTGCAAGTTAACGTTCCCTGTCGCTGCTTTAGCATCTCCCTGGTTAGGGCAGTGTTGGCCGCGACCCCCCAAAATAATCATATTTAAACTGGGGACCCCCTACCCTGACAAGCACGTGGAATTGTAGGAGTTGAGGCATTACATTTAGTTTGACTCGGATTCCACAGATAAATATTGTGAAAATAGCGAGCCGTTGGGTGTTTGTAGATTTCATAATGTTTGCAATATTTGACAACTTGGCCAATGTTTGACCATTTTTATAGTATTTTACTTTTGACGCGGTAATGGTATTATTTATTTTATATTTATTTTATTTTATCGGTATTACAAAGGTCTTAAAAGTCCTTAACTTGTCACATATACAGTACACATACAGTATACTGTATGTTGGTTTGTTTACTGTTTAGTGAGAAAACAATGTTGCACATTGTGCAAATCATCTGGGGACCCCCCACACCCTGGGGGTCCCGAGCCACAATTTGAGAACCACTGGGTTGGGGTGCCTGTTCAGGGAGCGGAAGCGAGAGGGATTGGAGTGTTCCGCCACACGCGTTAAGCCCTCCTGGTGAAACTCCTCAGGGGAGAGGAAACGGCTGGCGACTCCATGTGCATCAGAGGAGACATGTGGTTGTCTGCAAACTGCTGGCAGTGACAGGGCCTGTAAACAATGGGGGGGCGGGGGAGATTGGCAGAACGACCACATTGGGGAGAAAATGAAACAAACTAACACAAAAAAATATACAATTGATCAAAAATAAAACATTTCAATATTCCATATTTTATTCAACCGTATATGTTCGGGGACTTTTTCTGGATCGCCCTGCTCTTCCATGCACATGTATGAAGAAGGGGTGGCCATAGCTGAATGGTTAGTGAGCCCGCCTGGGAAGCCACAGGACCCCGGTTTGATTCCAGACCTCAGCAATGTGTCGAAGTGAGCAAGACACTTCCCCCTCCACGCTCCTCTACGGGCAGCGCTCAGCTGGGTGAAGGTGAAAACGGAAGTTCCCCTGCGGGATGAAAAAGTATACCGAGAGGGCCGGGAGCAGGGTTGCCAGATCTGCTTATTATAATTTCCCCGCAATATTTTATTTGAAAATAGCCGATCAACAAGCTCACAACGTGTCGCATCCATCCTGTCATAATCTGGCAACACTGGCCGGGAGGCGTGACTTCTTCCAGCTAAGCTATGGCCGCTCTGTAGAATGCCAGGTGTGAGCAGCATGCAAAGACGACCCCTCCCATGTGTACTACAAAACAGAGCAGCAGCAACAGTGACATCAGACAATGACATCAGACACTGACATTGATCAAATCAGACAAGCATAAAAAGGAGGAGCTGGAGCGGAGGTGGGTTTAGCAGGAGCTTGCGGGTGGCCATGTGTATTCTGCGACAGGAGTGGGCAAGATGAAGCAATTATAAAGATCGCTCCATAACATGAATGACCAATGACAGACTGACAGCTGAGCGTCAGCTGATGGGGAAGGACTTGGCAGGAATTGGCTGATCAGCTAATGGAGATGAGGCACGGCTTGACTGGTTTCCTGCCAGAACCAACGCTATGCTCTATTTGTCACGCGTCTCTTTAGCACGCTGTTAAAAGTGCAGTACAAGAAGATTCTTAGGTTGTGTTTGCCCACCGGAGATGTGTTTAAAAAGTGCTGACCTTTATTTGGCTTGTCAAGTTGAGACATTAGCATTATTAACATCTATATTAATCACGTTGTGAGCTTGATCGGCTATTTTCGGCAAAGCGATTTATTGTAGGGGGAAAAGAAGGGGCTGTAGTTTAGACCCCTGGGGGACTCCGGTCAATGAAGAATAGGATTTTAATTGTTAAGTTTCTCCATAATGTTTGTTTGACGAATACACTGGTTGGTTGACGGGGCTCTGAAGTGACATTGATGAGCGTTCAGTGCTTAATTTGTAAATTATTAGGTGCCAGGGCCCATGAGCCAGAATTTGTATTATTATTTCTTTTTTTCTACAGGTCACCGAAAGCGTCAAGGAGGGGAAAACGTGAACGTGGAATCAATAGGAAAACTATTGTACGTGCATTTGAGGTGATGAAGCACCTTCTTGAGGTAACGGAGCGTAGGAGGCAGGTCCCGGAGCTGAGCTCCGGCATTAATTAAGCCCTTTGAGTGTTAGTCGGTTCAGTTGGTCGGTGCGAGATGCTAAGAAGAGGTGAATTAAGTCCCTGTTTCAGGTCATGAGTGCTGAAAGCACTACCTTTCCATAGTAAACTAGAAATGGGTGCTCAGTGGAGCACAAATCTATCTATTATGCTTTTAAGTAGTGTAGTTTATGTTAGGTAGTGTTTTTTATAGGGACCTGGGTATCTGTGTATTGTGTCTGTATGTTGTCTTTTAACCACTGCACAAACAAAGTTCCGAAGGGGAAATAAAGAAATTTGAAGTTTGAAATCTCACCCCTACCTCCCTCCATTGTTGCGTCTGTTTGGTGGATATGATGACATTGTTTTGGTGTTCTGTGTGTGTGTGTGTGTGTGTGTGTGTGTGTGTGTGTGTGTGTGTGTGTGTGTGTGTGTGTGTGTGTGTGTGTGTGTGTGTGTGTGTGTGTGTGTGTGTGTGTGTGTGTGTGTGTGTGTGTGTGTGTGTTGTGTGTGAAAAGGCCCAGGGCAATGGGTGGGCTAGGATAAAGGATACTGATCATTACTGAGAAATTGTGAAAAAAAACCCACTGAAAATGAAACTAAACACATTGTAGAACTGATGCAACCTTTAAAGAACCTACCACACAACGTAAAGACATGATGGAATGTGTTAAGAAATGACACAGCCTCTGTTGAAGATGTATTAAGATGACACAGCACATGTTATTATTAACACATCATTAACACTCTGTGACATTTTGTCAATACAAAGCCTTATGTGTGCGCCGCATGCTTTGGGGAAAACACATGCACAATGGGAGACAAAGAGACAAAGAGCGAGGATGGACAGAGACAAACGGGTGATGAGTCCATTCATTTATTACATTGCTTAGCAAGCTGAAATGTGTGAAAGGTGGCCCCAAAGGGAGGAATGGATGGACGGATGGATGGATGGATGAGGATCAGTGTTGCCAGATCTTGCTAGAGAAACAAGCAACTAGGTCTATGAAAAGAAGACCAAAATAAGCGACTATTGGCCACATGAGCATCTGCAATTTATCAGCTACTGTATTTGAGAATAGCCAATCTACGAGCTTGTAGATCTTGTAGACAAAAATGTTTTTGAAAAAACAAATCTTGTATGGGGGTCTCTAGCACAAAATAATTTCATATGGGGGGTCCCACAAATTCATATTAATTTGGGGGTCCTTGACATGAACATGTTTGAGCAACAACATTAGGAAGCAAGCCTTTGGAAACCAAACCCTCCAAAAACCGCAACCCGCAACTAACAATAAAAGCGACTTTACAGAAAAACAAGCCCAAAGTCGCTTATAATAAGCAGACATGGCAACACCGATGAGGAGAAAAGATGGAAAGGGGAAACGGCAGGAGAACGAGGGGTGGAGAGATGGTTGATGGGGAATATAATTTCAGTAGACATTAATTATTCTTTGAGTGTGGTGATTAACAGGTGTGAGCAGCGGTCATGAAGGATGGGTGGGATGCCTGATAGGAGGGTGGGACGACAGTGATTCATTAAGCGATGGAAGGGAGCTTTATGGTGTCTGGACATTAATAATTGGATGCTGATGATTAAGGAGTGATAGCTGTACTGGAGGCTATCACAGGGAGGAATGGACAGGATGGAAAATAGGATTTTTTTAATGAGATATTTACACATGTAGAGGTGAAAGTTAAATGGCCGGTGGTGAAAGTTAAATGGCTGGTGGTGATGGGAAATAGTAAATGTGTGTGTGTGTGTGTGTGTGTGTGTGTGTGTGTGTGTGTGTGTGTGTGTGTGTGTGTGTGTGTGTGTGTGTGTGTGTGTGTGTGTGTGTGTGTGTGTGTGTGTGTGTGTGTGTGTGTGTCTGTGTGTGTGTGTGTGTGTGGAGAGAGAGAGAGAGCAATTATTATACTGCTCTCAATAGTATCACCAAAATGGGCAGGGGGATCGGATCGTTTCGGCCGGGGGATTCTGTTTTCCTGTCGTCAGCAGAGCAGTGACATCTCAGCCAACTTGTCAGATGTCAGTGCTCTGAGATGGCCCATGTAGCTGCATGAACACACCAAGGCTGATATCTGCCCGATCCATCAATACTGTGATTGTTTTCACGTGTCTGAATCCGCTTTCACACTCTGCCTGTCAGTCTGGACTGGATTTTAGTGCAATTTACTAACCTATTCAATCCGGGAACACATTTTGAAAATGTGTGCAAATCTTTGAATATATATTTTATAAAGCAAACATTTGTAACTCAAATCTTTGCTTCCGGAGGTCCCTGGAACAAAATATTTGATAAATTCTCGCTTTGAAAATGTTTCAATTTTTTTTTCAAAAATAAGCTCATAGCACGGCACCGAGTGCCGTGCTATGAGCTTATTTTTGACAAAAAAAAAATAGAAACATTTTATATGTATATCTGCTATTTTTGAATAGCCAAATAAATCCAAAATGACACGAATGCTTTTCCCGGTCTTAATGGGTTAAAGGCCTGGCAATTTGACAGGTATTGCAGGACATTTCACATCTAACATGAATAAAACTGGTTATCTATCTATCAGTCTAAGCTTTGTCAGGTGCTATAAGGCAAAAATATGTCGTGCAAATAAAGTTTGATGAAGCGTTAAAAGGTTAGTCCATCTGCTCTTTGAGTGTGCGGTCCCTTCCTGTCTACCTGGGATTATGTAGTGTGAGATGGTAAGAGGAAGAGATGGAGAGAGTCTGGGTGAAATGAGGGACAGGCAGCTTTAGCTAGAAGGAAAGGGGAATGATGTCTGGTAGACGGAGAATAATATGTCCTGACATTCATTTTGAAAGTTGTTGATTAAAAGTTGCCCTGTGTGCTGGAATTATTAGTGAATCAGGAATATATGAATCTGAAATGAGTTCCGATGGATTAAAAGCTGGGGGACAAAATGTCTGACATTCAGAAACAGCAGGACTTCCCATCTTTTTTACTCATTTTTGAAAATAGTGCATGTGTAGAAAGAAAGGACTTAAAGTGTATTAACCACTTGAACCCTAGCGTCCCCTTTCTGGGGGCGAGCATTTGGCAAAGATAGCAGATCTACAAGCTCACAGAGCATATCACAGACATCATGCTTGTAGCTTGTAGATCAGCTGTTTTTGGCGAAGATATTTAGAGGATGTAGAGCAGAAACAGGAGGGTCCCTATAGTGCGCCCTGGGGGACTCCGGTCAATTAAGCAGTGGTTCTCAACCTTTTCAGGCTGTGACCCCCCAAAATAATCATATTTGAACTGGACTTTGAATTGTGAAAATAGCAGTGTTGTGTGCTACAAACGCACAACGCCTCGCGTTACCAGGCGTTGTAGATCGGGTATTTTCACAATTGTTTTCCTTTTTCTTATATTATTTGCCCAATGTTTGACCAGTTTGTATAGTATAGTTTGTTGATTACTTTTGATACAGTAATGGGGTTTTTCTTTTTTTTTTATTCTTTTTTTTTTAGGTATTAAAAAGGTGTGTACGTGTAAGAACAAAAAAAAAGCTCATGTGTTTCTTTGCCTTTTTTAACCAGCATAGTGTTCTCCAAAACATTTTTTTAATGTTAGACCAGTGTTTACAGTGACATCCTGATAATTATCCATACAAGACCAGCTTTGCAGTGCAACCATCATGAAGAACCATACAAAAAGGAGGAAATCAAAACAGCTGTTACCAACAAGTTGAAAGGAACTGCTGGTCTCCAGACATTAATTTATTGAGGTTGATTATTAAGTGGGACTGGTGCAAGGTGGGGTATGACCATGGGGTATATACTCCTATTAGATGACCACAGCAGGGAATGGTGTGGTGAGATAATGAGTTGTTTAAAACGGTCAGCAGTTGACTTGTGGGATCTGAATTCATGGTGTGTAGTATTAACACAGGGAATTGTGGGTGTAGAGAGATCGTTGACCTAATGTTGTTTTGGAAAGCAAGATGTTGTCTGTGTCTTCAGGGACGAACATGAACACACATGCACACACATGTGTACAGGAACGTATATTATGTAACCACACACAGTCACACACATATCACAAACTTATACAAATGTGTGTGTGCTCATGCTGGACACAAACACACATACATTTATAGTATAGTAGCTTCCCTCCACCACACTCATACATAAGTACTTGGTTCTCTCTTTTACTCCCAGTCTGTTTCTCTCTCTCTCTCTCTCTCTCTCTCTCTCTCTCTCTCTCTCTCTCTCTCTCTCTCTCTCTCTCTCTCTCTCTCTCTCTCTCTCTCTCTCTCTCTCTCTCTCTCTCTCTCTCCCCCTTCCTTTCCATTTCTCTGTCTCTCTTTTGTCCCTGTCTCTCTGTCTGTGGAATATTGGGTTATGGTGTTTCTCAGTAGGTTATGGTGTAGATCGATGCAGCTTCTGAGAGTCTAGCTGGGCTCTAATGTGATATTGTGAGTGGAGAGCTTTCCTTCAAATGCATCTCTTAATCACATCACAGATAAATCTCAGCTGTTGGAGTCCTGGTGTGGACACAGACTGTGTGTGTGTGTGTGTGTGTGTGTGTGTGTGTGTGTGTGTGTGTGTGTGTGTGTGTGTGTGTGTGTGTGTGTGTGTGTGTGTGTGTGTGTGTGTGTGTGTGTGTGTGTGTGTGTGTGTGTTCAAGGACGCATGCTTGCATGTTTATCAGTGTGTGTGTGTGTGTGTGTGTGTGTGTGTGTGTGTGTGTGTGTGTGTGTGTGTGTGTGTGTGTGTGTGTGTTAGGATGTTGTGTGTGGCAGGTGCTGTGTGCTGGGTGCTGTGAGTACTGTATGTTTGTTTGTGTACTATGTTGTTGGATGGATTTGTGTTCAAGTGTGTGTACAGCATTATGTTTTTGTTTGCGGACGATAGATGAAAATGTATTCATGCTACTACGCAGGAAGAGGTCTGTCTTATAACCACTTTAACCCTAAGCTTGTAGATCGGCTATTTTCGTATCGATGTGTGTTCACATATTTTTGCTGAATGTTTGCCTAGTATGACGTGCCCAGATTCATGTGGCGAAGTGAACACGAGGCCAGGGCATCATACTCCTTCACAGCCTCTGGTAAAAGAGGAGTTTTTGGCTACGTTGTAATATGGGAGCCACTTTGCTGCCTGCGCTATTTAGAACCTAAGAATTGGCTGAAAATGTGTGGCAGTAAGCTGCTGCTGCCAGTGGCCTCCCTATACCCTCCCTACACCCCTGCCCCTCCCCCACTGTGAGATGCCAAGCATTCGGAAAATTAACGGGCATAGAATCACAAGAAGTTACTTAGCAACTGACCGCTGAGTTGGTTTGTTGACGACTTTAGGCTTTGTGTGCGTGTGTGTGTGTGTGTGTGTGTGTGTGTGTGTGTGTGTGTGTGTGTGCGTGTGTGTGTGTGTGTGTGTGTGTGTGTGTGTGTGTGTGTGTGTGTGTGTGTGTGTGAGTTTGTGAGAGTATTTGCGTGTGCATGTGCTGTTCGTGTGCACGTGCGTGCGTGTGTGTTTGTGAGAGAGTATCCTGAGTTGTGCCAAGAAGAAGAGCAGGGTGAGACCGGCGATGCTACTGTAGAAAGTCACAATGGAATGCACTCAAAAGAGTTCAAATAAAACACTGAACATCGTCCTGCAAATGGAGCATACCAAAGGATTATGCTGGATTCATAAATACATTTAAAATAAATTATAGACATGATAAATTATAGACGTGATGACAACTCAATTCCCTCTCCATCTCTGTCTTTAACCCTCAGTTGTCCAGCACATCAAGAGGCATAACATAGTGCTGAAAAGGGAGCTGGGAGAAGGGGCGTTTGGCAAGGTGTTCCTGGCAGAGTGTTACAACCTCTCCCCTGACCAAGACAAGATACTGGTGGCTGTCAAGGTAAGCTAATTAGCATTAAATATTTATTTTAAATGTTTTAATTGTGAATAATTCTTGTTAATAATTATTCATAATCATTTTAACTCTTTGACTGCCAGAGTATTTTCATAATGTGCTCACCCAGTGCCAAGCGAATTCGTGTTTTTAGTAGTTTTAAAGTTGTCATAAAAGTTTAGATCCATATTTATCGATCGATTCACTGTGTGTTTCCGGAGCAGGAGTCTCTGACTATTGCTCCGGATGCAAAACATTGCATCCGGAGCTAGTGTCCCCTTCGCTACAGGCCGTTGGAAACACGCATCTCCTCGGAAAAATGCCCAAAAAAAAAAGAGCAGTGATACAGGCGAAAGAAAAAAAATACGAACGTGGAGTCGACGGGAACGGAATGACGTTAAATCCATTATTTCCGTATCCGTTTGCTACAGTGATACAGTTTTACTGCTCCCTTCGGATTCAAGATTAGACCGTGATCTTCTCTAAAATAACAATAATTACAAACGCGCGTCTAAAGGTTGTTACACACCGGCGAATATAGCGAATATACGCAAAATTCGGACTCGTTCCGAATAATTAAAAGACGCTTTTTCGCTTCGCTTTTTCGCTTTTTCGCTCCATGTACGGAGCCATTGACTTTATAAGGTTTTAAAAAAAAAAACGCATTATTCGCACGAAAAAATCGCCCCGGTGTGTAAGGACCTTAACGCGTCGGCGGCCAAGTGGACAAACTAGCAATTGACTCGATAACGCGTCGCCGGCAGTCACAGAGTTAATTGAATTATTTTTATTTACTATGGTCATACATTTGATATAGGTTTATTACCTATATATTGCTGTTGTTTAATGACAATAACCTGCTGTAAAGCCCTGAGTGTTTTAATTTGAGTGTACAAATGTAATGGGTCCATTTGGTTCCATTTGTACACTCTCTGCGTTAAAATCAGATTTTATTGTGTACTTCTCAAGGGCTTTTCAGCAGTAAACAAAATGAATGTACAGAAATTCTAGGTTTATAATGAACACACAGTATGTGTCATGGTCCCCCAAGTCATGACATTTACTAGATGTAAATTGAGGAATTAATTGAATGACATTTAAACTAATTGCAATGTTGATATTTTCATGTGGCAGCAACAGTTTAAAAGTGCATAATCTACAGTACACAGTATGTTGGTATTACGTTCAAAATGTGCTGGTACATTTGTTTATTAGGCACCCACAGATTTTACATTCTGTATCCGATCATTAAGCAAAACCCTTCAAAGCAGTGACAATTCTATTATATTATGTTGCAAAAAGTGATAGAATACAACATATTCTTCCCTGAAGAAAACATACAGTAGATTCAACATCAAGCCGGTGCAATATTAGGTATCTACATTCCAATTGTTATCAAATGTTTGTTGGCATGATATTAAATGCTGGAGTTTAAATTATTACCTGTCGTGGAAAAGGAGTACTTTCTGGTTCCCATGGGAGGGGTTAATTGCTTTTTATCATTTCACCCAGTAGATGGCTGCTCAGATGAGCACACAGGGGAAATTGTTCGGGGTTAATTGTCTACATGTAGTCTTGGCGAGCCAAAGGTCGAAGAGGCGACCATCCCATTCCCAGGTGGCCTCTCTACCCACTCAGCTATGGCCGCCCTGCAGCCCTTGCTGACAAGATATATGAGATATATTTGAAACATTCTGCAAATTACATTACATCCTTTCATATAGGGGTCTGTATAGTGTGGTTCACTACGGTGGGCCGAGGCACACTGGTGTGCCGTGGGCCGTGGCACAAGTCCAGTTACACATTATATCACACTATACTTACCTATAATTTACTATTATCAGTACTTTGTGTGCACTCATTTCCCAATACAGAGGCAAATTCTATACCCTAAAATATATATATTTTAACTGCCTTTCAACCTGACATCCCTGTTTTGGGCATTATAGGTGAAAATCTTCAATTTAAATATTTTTGCTTTTTCTATCTGCTCTCAACCAAACACCCTTTTGTTAAAGAGTTTCTGGGTTAGCGAAAGACTCAATGACACTCAAACCGCCGACTTCCGGGGTCAAATTGAATGGTTTCCCATGGAGTAGGATGTCAGTGGCATCCTTCTATCCTATCCATCCATCCGTTCATGCTTCCACCTTGAATGCTCTCTGCCAGTCTGCGGTGAAACTAGACCTTATTGGTGGAGAACTTCTCATTAACTATACATGACTCCCCACCCCACCCCACCCCACCCGCACCCCAACCTCCATGCCTCTATACTTCCTTACTTTAGTTCATACTGTAGCGCTTGGATGGTACCTGAATCCCAAGTAATTTGAGAGCTTGGATTTTAAAAGGCCATAAAAATAGACAAATTATGCGAATGAAAGAAATGCTTAGCAAATATCTACGAAGCAGCTTTGATGGCGAGATGAGAATCATTTATTTATTCACTTTTTTACTTTTACTTTTTTTACTTTTTTTCAGATTTTCTTTTTCATTTTGTTTTTACATTAGTATGGGTTCAGAAGGAGAAAGGAAATTGTTTTCGTCTCACAGCCGCTGTAGTGATAATGGCATCAGATTTCTATTACCATTATAAGTAATAGGAGTGTATATGGCCATGGCCAGCAGGTACAGCAAATAGTTCATTGAACTCTTTAATGTACAAATGCCTATAAATGTTACCTTTGTACCCTCTCAGATTTAAATTAACATTTGACTCCTCTTTGACTCCCTTTCTCCGGATCCTTCACGTTGGCCCTCATTCTGCACCTCCATTTCTTTGTCTCTTTTCGACTACAAGAACTAAGTGAACCGTATTTCACGGGTTCTGGATTTGTTTCCATACGCTACGGCTCACTTTCGCATAAAGTTCTCAGAACCTAGTTTGGACCCAGCTCAGGATGTAGTACTAAACCTGAGTTCTGGGAACTCAGAACTTATAGTTTCAAAATGTTTCAAAAATAGCCAAAATTGCTGCAAGCCTTGTTTTTATACGTTTTTTTTTTTACCTCCCCCTCCAGGGGTAGTTCTGGTTAATATGGAAACAGGAAAAAAAAACACAGAACTTCACGGGTTCTGGAACATTTCAGCTTATGGAAGGTTCTGGGTGACCCTTCGTGGTTGATAAGAGCCATTTGACAGCCTTCCTCGGCATCCTTCACGTTGGCCCTCATACTGCAAACAGTATCCGGCGTCGTTGCACTTTCCGCTCTCCCTCAGGTGTCTGTACTTACTTAAGAGTGTAAGTGTTCACACTTTGCACCTCTGCGCCCACGCTTACGTGCTTCCTCGCGCACACACACAGAACATTACAGAAACATGTGGTCCCATGTACTGTACGGTAGACCACATTACAGTAACCTAACAGGCACTAATCGAACCTAATGGTGCTGTTGTTACTGGCTACTATCAATCAGCCGGCAGTCAGCCATAATACAGCAGTGAGGTTTATGGTCATATTATACACAGGGGTGACATCGATCACACACACGCACACACACACACACACACGCACGCGTGCACACGCGCATACACGCACACACACACACGCACACACACACACACACACACACACACACACACACACACACACACACACACACACACACACACACACACACACACACACACACACACACACACACACACACACACACACACACACACACACACACACACACACACAGTCACTGCGCATACCATCCATCATACACACGTGGCATTTCCAATAATGTTCCGGCAGTGGACCTTAACACATGCATATGTGTCAGTACATTCACACGCTACGGATTGTTGATTGCCTTTTATTTCTCCGGGGATTTGAATGTGCGTAGAAGGGATGACTAAGAGCACAATATTGTGGCTTTGCGCCTGGGATTTAATGTGACATTGAGTTCAGTGAGTCAGAACACAATGGTGGATCATGGAACAACAAGGAGTTCTCTGCAACTTACCGTAATAGTCCCCGACTTAATGTTGCTCATTAATCTGAATGTATTGCTCAACACACGGATTAAAACTGGTTAAGCTGATAATTTGTGATTTCTTTGCACAATAGCTGACTCTATGACTGAACTTTTTGTTTTGTTGTTGCTATTTTTTGCGTACCTGCAATAGTCAGATATAATTTACATAGACTCTAGAACAGTGGTTCCAAAACCTTTTAGCTCAAGACCCAAAAGGAAAATGTGGTACCCAAACTAGTGAAAACAGCAGATGTACAAGCTCACAACGTGGCTTCGCGCCACGTTGTGAGCTTGTACATCTGCTATTTTCACTACTTCTTAAAAGTTGTATCTTTTTTGGGGGGAAATTTATGGAATTTCTTTGATTTCTGTATTTATTTATAACATTCTTTTTTTCATTTATGTTTTTTTTTATTAAATTAAAACTGCAATATTATTGTATAATATTTACAACTTTTGAAAATCTTTTTAAACAATATATGTCATTTTTTATGCAAGGATATTTTCTTGTGAGCCATAAAATGGGTCCGTGACCCACAATTGGGTCCCGACGCAGTGTTTGGGAAACAGTGCTCTAGAAGGCTGACATTTTGCAGCAGTGGAATAAACAAAAAAATACAATTTTCCGTAAAATTTATCAGCCGTTCATCCTCGTCCCATTTTGCGTCCAGACATAGCTTAAGTAACCAGGATCGAATGTCATATCTATAGGACATAGCACTTGTATTTCAAATTTGAGATTAGCGTGTAAGTTTACATACTGCATGTATTCTGTAAGAATCCCACATAAACATCATCATGTGGCATCATATTACATCCTGTAATGTACATGACCAAGCCTCTGTTTCGAGATACCTGATTGGCTGAATATTAGAGGGTGGAGTTACGGTATGTCTCATTTTCTGGCATCTCAGCATTCTGGTCAAAAGGTTACAGGGGCCATTTTAGTCGCTTCCTTCCCATAGCTTTCTTAGCATCTCCTCTTTGTCCTTTAGACCTATATTTGTAATAGGATCCTTACACCAGTACTGTTAGTACAGGCAGAAACACTGACACACGCACACACACACAGTCAAGGTGGAGCGCAAACGTATATCCATGTCACATACAGTCCGAGGGCAATCAATTATTCATGTAGCACGAGACAAATTTTCTATATTTTCTTTTCTGTAGATGCGAAATGAATATGGGCCCTGTATCACTTTCATTTCCTGAAACACTCTTTCTGTTCACCATAGCTGCTTGTGTTATACAAGCATCATGACAGATTCCCTTATTCATGGCGAGTGAGACAAAGATTAGTTTCAAAGGGGACCAGGGAATATAACAAATGTAAACATTATTGTACATTGTAATCACTTGCATTAATATAAAATGCCCTCATTTCTTTGTGCTGCCATTGTATCGTTCCTTGCTCTGTGCCAGTAATTTCAGATTGTGCAGGGCGAGTTGCAATAACTCACTTTTACTGGAAATAAGCCACTGACAGCTTTTTCACAGTGGACATGAGCCAAAGAAATCAGAACTGACTGACTGCTCACTGAAAATGATGAATTGTTGGTCGTGTATTTTTGTGTTTGGCTCATAATTTGTGTCCTTTTCATTATAAGTTTATTGGAATATCACTTACGTACCACCATATCTGCCACCTGTGTGTGTGTGTGTGTGTGTGTGTGTGTGTGTGTGTGTGTGTGTGTGTGTGTGTGTGTGTGTGTGTGTGTGTGTGTGTGTGTGTGTGTGTGTGTGTGTGTGTGTGTGTGTGTGTGTGTGTGTGTGTGTGTGTGTGTGTGTGTGTGTGTGTGTTTCAGACTCTCAAAGAGGCCAGTGAGAACGCCAGGAAGGATTTCCATCGTGAGGCTGAGCTGCTGACAAACCTCCAGCACGAGCACATTGTGACGTTCTACGGTGTGTGTGTGGAGAGCGACCCTCTTATCATGGTGTTTGAATACATGAAGCACGGGGACCTCAACAAGTTCCTCAGGTACGACCCTATTCTTCATCACGCCAAATAACTCAATAGTCCGATAGCAATCCTTGCTATAGAGTGTTGTTTATTCATTAACAGGTCTCTCCATCTCCCCAGCTCTTTAGTAAACGGAAAATACATTTTCAGTTCGGGAATACCACATTTATTCAATCAGGAGAGAGAACGCATACAGTATACAGGATAAACAAGTGAAATTGATGGAAATAAAACAAAAAGAGCTGGCGAAATTGGAATTAGAACAATATAAAATTGAAACTGATAAGTGATCTTTGTGGGCTTCTCTCTCCTGATTGGATAAAATGGGTATAATCCGAACCTGAAAATGTGTTTTCTGTTTACTAATGAGCTGGAAAGACGGGAAGACATTGTCACTGAACAAACACTCTCTAGTAATGATTACTATCGGAATATAGAGCTTTCACTTTTTAACCAAAAAAACCTTGACGGAACAGAATTATATCACAAGGATTTTTAAGTTACATTTCCTGTTCAAACCTATGTTTCAATTCATACTGTATGTGCAGTCGTGCGCTGTTGCAAAGTGCACATTTAAAAACTCCTCTCTTTCCCTTGCAGGGCCCATGGTCCAGATGCGGTTCTGATGGCAGAGGGCCAGAACAGCTCACGCGTGGAGCTCACACAGTCTCAGATGCTGCATATCGCCCAGCAGATAGCAGCTGGCATGGTTTACCTGGCGTCACAACACTTTGTACACCGCGACCTGGCCACCAGGTTTGTCAGTCACCACATGTTATATGCTGAAGCAATCCGTGTAGCTGTTAGAAATATGATGGGCTCCGTGTCTGTATCCGTTACAAAAGCAATTTGCCTGCGTTTCTGCATGTGTCCTGTATTGATACTGCAGGATTTTCCAAACAACTGCAAAAACGGAATAGCAAACATGGATGACGAATGGCAAATATGGAGAAAATGTGACTTCCATTGACCATAATCTTAGCGGCAGCCATTTTGCTCGTATGTTATATTCCAATATTCCAATATGACATAAGAGCAAATGGCCGCAGTGTGAAATGAATATGGTTAATAATGGATACATGTGTACCATCCTGTGCCGCTTGTTGCTGTTTTCTGTTGTGTACTCATGACAGTATTGTTCAACAGGAACTGTTTGGTGGGTGAAAATCTGCTGGTGAAGATTGGAGACTTCGGGATGTCCAGGGATGTCTACAGTACGGACTACTACAGGGTAGGTGTATGTGTCGATCTCTTTTATGGCCCCTCTTTTCCCTCCCTCCACCCTTCTGCATGGGCCCCCTCTCTGCACCCCTCCTGCATGAGCATGAGACTGGAAGGACTCCAGGAAAGTGTAGATAAGTACTGTAGCATGCTATTTTAGGTCAGCACTCTACAGATATAAAATAACTTCATTTATAGGAGTGTCTATTCTAGGACTATCTATTCTGCATGAATAAGCAGTGCTGGGAAGGTTACTTTTGAAATGTAACTAATTTTACAAGTTGCTGATTGCCCTCCTAAAATTGTAATAAGTACTATAATCATTTCGAGATAAGATAAGATAAGATAAGATGAGATAAGAAAGATACACCTTTATTGATCCCAGAGGGAAATTCAGGTGTCATAGCAGCCAAACCACTGAGAATGCAACACAGTAGAGGTTCAGGTAAGAGTAGTTGTCAATGCAACCTGTAATGTAATAGGATTGATTACTTTCAAAAATGTTTTAAACCATGATAAGTGTATACAGTATGATCAGATAAAAACAGGTAAAGTGCAACACATAATAACAGGTGTATTAGTTGTTCACCATCAAGAATCTTTCTCTTGATGTTCTGCAGCACAATATAACATCAATGCAGGATGGCATGTGCTGATGTTAAATCAATTATCAATTATCATGTCCACAAAAGGCATTATTGTCTATAGATATTTCAATGTAACCCTCATCACTGCTTTTGATTAGTATAATCTATTTTACACATTTGTCTTTGTAATTGACTACAGTTACATTTATTTTGCAATTTATTTACATAACTGTTAACATTGTGTAATATTATGTATTTTCTACTTCCAAACCATCTGAATAAGTACTGATTAAGATAACTATCATGCAATGGTTCTTCAATAAAACATACAGTGGTCTGCTCGAGTTAAATGTGGTTGTAGCCTTTAGTATGCCAAAACATCTTCACAACAAAGTAATACAAGTTGCAGGGAAAAACTTTAAACACAGAAAAATAAAATGTGAGACTTCTGCTGACAATATCCGGCGTCGTTGCACTTTCCGCTCTCCCTCAGCTGTCTGTACTTCAAATGTAAATGTTCACACTTTGCACCTCTGCGTCCACACATATGTGCTTCCTCACACACGCACACACACACACACACACACACACACACACACACACACACACACACACACACACACACACACACACACACACACACACACACACACACACACACACACACACACACACACACACGTGGTCCCATCATGTACCGTAGGTAGACCATATTACAGTAACCTAACAGGCACTAATTGAGCCTAATGGTGCTGTTGTTACTGGCTAGTGGCTACTGAAGTCTGAATGATTCAATGGCAAAACTAGAAAAAGTGCTCCGCGGAGCACAGGTCTCCGCCAGGTCAGGTAGGTTATTGTGGGCCAACAATGTTCGAAATTCGAAAAATCAGGATGGAATATGAAAAATCTGACAGATTCGTCTTGATCACATGACAGAGATAACGTGTACCGATTTGCCTGCTGTTTGGATAAAATCTGTAGGAGTAATATCAAACAATTTGATTAGCAAACTTCGGCCTCCTGGTGGCAATATAACAGGACAATGCGAAAAGGGTGGCATGTGTTCCTCGGCCTAGTGGCAATGTGCGTGCAAAGTTTCACGACAATCGCACGCTTTGTTCATGATTTGAGGCATTTTGTTCAAAACGGACCATTCCTGCAATTGGCTGCAAACTTTGGAAGCCAATGTTAGCCAATCAGGATCTGAAAGACTTGTTTAGTTTGATTACTATAGAGATACTGTGTATCGATTTGCATGATTGGACAAAATCTGTAGGAGTAATATCAAAAAATGTTTTTTTTTTTGCAAGAATCGGCCTCCTGGTGGCGCTATAAAAATTGGGGCAGAGGTTCTGCTCTGGCATCCAGGGAGAATTTTGCTGTGCCGGAGATTTGCTGTTCACAGACGGACACACACGGTGCAAAACATAGTCTTCGGCCTGGTGGAGACAATAAAGAAATACTGGAACTATTCATCAATTACTTTAAACCATAGCGCTAAAACCATTTATAATACCTTTTTATACCAACTGTGAGCTTGTAGATCTATTATTTTCACTACTTTTGTCCGACCCCCTTGTATGATGAATTAGGGCATTCATTTTCCGAATAAAAAGTTGAAACATGGAGATACAAGGTTCCTGCTCGACAGCAACGATATAGATGGCACATCAATACTGGGTGTACATGTAGCATAATGCAAGATAGAGCGGGAACTGCTGCCATCGCTAATACTGTAAATGTTTAATACATTTACAATGGGGCCCATTAATACTATAGGAAGTGGCTTTCCATTGGTCAAGTGTCAGGGGACAGCCAGCGGGGTGTAACACAAGCTGACCCAACACTTCCGACTGAGTGTGCACACCCACACACACACATGGACAAACATAGAGTACACACATGCCACACTTAGACATCCGGCACGGAGGGTGTGTAGAAGCAGCTTTATCATGGACAGCAAAAGGGGACAAGAAGTGTGTGGGTGTTCACAGTGTGTGTGTGTGTGTGTGTGTGTGTGTGTGTGTGTGTGTGCGCGCGCGCGCGCGCGTGCGCGTGCGTGTGCCTGTGTGTATGCGTATGCGCGTGCGTGTAGAAGACGTACATTTGTGTGTGTAGCGTGTACTTTGCGGGGCCAGGAAACAGCCTGCCAAGGTGACTATAGGGTCTAAAGGACAGCAGTGAGTATGTTTATGTTCTGTACAGCATTCTGTCACTATAAAAAAAAGGCCAATATTTCATAATACATGCTGATTGATTGATAGTGACTGTCCCTGCACCTCTCTGCTGTCCAGCTGTCACACGCTGACATGACTGACCATGACAGGGAGCTAGAAAAGGCAGAAAGAGAGAGGAACACAGCAACGTGTCAATTTGACCCTTATGGGTCAATTTGTACACTCTCAGAGTTTTATTAACACTCAGGATGTGGTTGTGACGGGACGCATGGAGAGAGGGAGCAGACTTTGAAGGACACAATGGAAACTGTGGCCCCTCTCTCAGCAGTAATGATAACAATAATAGTCTATATGCCATCTGGTGGTCACTTCAATTGTACCATGCATGCATACATCGTCGCTATTGGGTGGAAACCTTGTACTGTATGTCCGATACCTTTTTTTATCACTATTTAAAAAATGTAATAAAATAGTGAAAATAGCTGATGTGACATGTTGTGAGCTTGTAGATCTGCTATTTTCCCTACTTTTGTGCAACACTCTTGCATGATGAAGTACAACATTAATTTATGACAAAATATGAAACGTTGAATTATGGAGATATAAGGTTTCTGCCCGACAGCAACGATTATACATGACATCATCACATAATAATAGCATTATCTCAAAGGGGGTTTCTGCACGCTAAATCGTAGGTCAATTACAAACAAGCACCTGACAGCATCTGAAGCACTGCTACAGTAAGTGCTTTTTATACCACTGAGTTTGATCACAGTAAATAGAGAAAATGCATATTTACGTCCCAATGAATACCTTTCAATGCAGGTAGATATAAGTGTAGATTTGTATGTGGGGGGGAAAAAACGTCAAGAAGGAAAATGTGCCTTCATTATCCCAGATAAAATTGGTATACCAATTTTGTGATATTATCACAGGTATTTGAGCCTTTTGAGATGGAGATATGGTGAAATGGAATATGGTTTATGATTCATGACCATACCACCAAGCTGCATAATAAAATATTTTTCTTATATTCAGTAGGCTACATCAGTGGTTCTCAGCCTTCTTCTGGATCAGGGCTCACTTGAAAATCTCAAAAGAATTCGCGGCCCACCCATCTAACTGTTAAGTGGTCAGACAGGTGCATTTCCAGAGCATGTTTATTTTTTAATGATCAATCAATCGATTGTGTTCCACCTTGGATCAATGGAACCCACGTAGTATACTTTAAGTTCATATTTATTGGTATCATGTTTTAATGTTAAAGGACGACTTCACCAATTGTCAACCTATCTTCATATAACTGGTCCTCACTAATGGTCATTATAAAATGGTACATTTTTTGTCTGCTCGGTCTGTGTCTCAGAAGAGGGCTGTGGACAGTTCAGAAACCTGCCCACCAGTGACATAATCGATAGGGAATCCAAGCTAATAGAAACTGCAGGCTTTCTATTCCTGGAAAGTTATCATGCTATAATGGAAGCTATATTGCTTTCGTGATAATAAAAATCTAAATATATATTTTTTTAATCTTGTTTGAAAAAAAAAAAACTGTCTCTAATGATGTCACTGGTAGGCGGGGTGTCCACAGCCCTCCTATGACACACAGACCAAGTAGATTTTTTTTTTTACCATTTTATCATGAGCATTAGTGAGGACCAATTGAAGAAGGGTGAAGTGAAGTCGTCCTTTAATGTTATATTATCATACAAAAAAATTAGTGTTTTGCCAGTCATTTGGGGGCTCACTAGTCACTTGCAATACCCTCACGGCCACATGGGGTTGGGAACCAGTGGGCTACATGGGCGAACCCCAGAAATCGCTGTACTCAACCTGCATTTTGTGAAAATGTGACCATATGGAAGAGGTTTCTTCAGGACAGAAACGATGAGGATGAAGATGAAGGTTCTCTCCTCCGCCTGTGGGTGTCTTTTGTAATATCTTTGTATGACGACACTGTACCCAGTACCACCCCCCCCCTACCCCTCCACCCCTATCTGCCCCCCCCTCCCAACCCTCCCTCGCATTCACCCCTTTCTCAGTAAACTAACCGCCAAGACAGTAGCCATAGCAACGAACGGAAGGCAGCGGCGGCGGTGAGCCTCGCAGTTGAATCCAATGTTTCTCTGGAAGAAAAGTAATCAAACAACTTGTGATTAGTATGCCGAACCACTACAGGAAAGAGGGAGCGAGTGGGAGAGAGAGAGAGAGAGAGAGCGGGAGAGGAGGCAGAGTGGTAGTACTAGAGAGGGAGGGAGGGAAAGAGATGAAAGGAGAGAAAGAGCTGGAATGAGAGAGAGAGAGAGAGAGGGCAGAGATGGAGAGAGGCAAGAGGGAGCAGCTGGATAGAGAGAAGAAAATGGGCAACAGGCCAAAGAGGTAGCCAATTAGACAAATAAACAAAACCCACCAAAAAAAGATAGCAAGGGAGCAGCAAAAGAAAATACACATGGTGAGAAATGGAGAGGAAAGATCTGGACCGCCTGGGGAACAGTCACTGAACAAACACAGACATGTAGGTGCACCCCGAGAAATCCAATAAAGAGAGAGATGTGGGAGAGCGAGAGAGAAGAGAACAACATTTGACTGTACATGTAGGTGCACCCCACCAAATCCAATAAAGAGGGAGATGAGACGAGAGTGACGGCATCCGTCCCACCTTGAATGTCAGTGAGAGAGAGAGAGAGAGAGAGAGAGAGAGAGAGAGAGAGGGGGGTGTATAAAGGGTGGTGATCCAGTTATGCTCTTGCGTCAGAGAGGAGCAAAGATGAGTCATAGGGATTGGAGGGGCCCCGTTGGTGTACTGTATGTGTGCAAGTGCGTGTGTATTTGCCTGAGGAAACGGGGCCCACCAGCATAGTGATGACATCATGCAAATCCCAGCACAATAAGCCTCCAAAAACCCTCAAAAGACAGACAGCATGCCTAAAGCCTAATACGTCATCGCACGACAAAAATAACAGATTCTCAAGCTACTGTAACAATGCGATGTGATGATTTTGGATATACAAGCATGGATTGGAGGGCGTTGATAGGAAAAGCCAGTTTTAAAGAACAGTGGCTTTACATTTTTCTCTGCCCCTTTTTAATTTACTTTTTTGGGGACACAAAACTAGTTTTGACCATTTTAGCTGTAGACTTTGAGGTTCACAAACGTTCTATCACATGTGTTCTTTATTCCATCTAGTGCACAGACATGACCAATACTTCCAGGAGTATTTTCATCTACTGTACTGTAATTGTATCTTTCTTTGGGTTCTCACCAAGGCGTGCGTGCGTGCGTGCGTGCGTGCGTGCGTGCGTGCGTGCGTGCGTGCGTGCGTGCGTGCGTGCGTGCGTGTGTGCACATGTGTGTGTGTATACTGTTTATTTATTTACTTACTTATTTATTTTGGAGGAGGAAAGTTTCCACTGGAAGTGAAGTGAGCTTTATTGTCCAGATGAAAACACATTGCACAATGTGAACAGCTCTGTCTTCCAAGGATTAGCAACGTAACAAAGCGTATGCACTTAAAACACATTCCTGGTAAGAATCCCCATTTCCATAGTAAGCCCAAAGAGGCAATTAAGGTACAGTACATGTATGTTTCCTTAGTAACACAAAGTAGACAGAGTTAGTCAAATAAGCCCCTCCTACACTTGTGTATTCCCCTAAATTCCGCCATTGTAACTATTCTGGTTGTCATGGATATTATGGCCTCTAAGAGGTCATTCCAGTTAACCTGTCATTCCTTTGATTTCTTGGAACACACATGCAGCGTCCAGATATCGACAGTATTCATATTTATAAGACGGAGGAGCATGGACAGAGAGGGAGAGACAGCCAGGCAGCCAGTGGGAGCAGGGGATATGTGGGTGCAGAGAGAGATGGTGTGAGAGAGCAAGAATGGACAGCACCAAAGCAGTAGTGGAAAGTAACTAGGTACATTTACTCAAGTACTGTACTTTTTACGTCACTACAATTACTTGCAGCTTTAGTTACTGGAGGTTCGGGACACTATGTGGTCCTCACATCTAGAGTTTGGTCCCACATATGCACATGACCATATATGGGCACAGCGGTTGGATCTGTGGCTCTGGACAACCGGGTCTCCATTTATGCCCATACTGTATATGGACGTATCAAGTTTGTTTATGGTTATGGCTGAGTCATAGTGACATGCCTATACTATATGGGTGTATCGGATTTGTTTGAGGTTATGGCTGAGTCATAGTAACGTGGTTCGCCTGCCAGCCGGCCGGCCCTCCCAGTAGCCAATTTTAATATAGGATAGGATAGGTACTTTGCTGGTTTGGATTATTATTACAAAACGTACATTAACAAATTAAGCCTTATGTTATGTTAAAATAGCCAATCTACAAGCTCACACAATGCAGAAAAGCCCCCCCCCCATTTTAAATAAATAAATAAAAGAATAGGACATAATACAATTATAATAGAAACAAATATAAAATGCTATAAACAAATAGAATAGAACATGCTTGTACATTAAAAGTCACATTTGAACTCTCCAAACAGAAAAGATATATATATATACAGTACTGAGATGGATGAAAGAACAAAGAAGGAACATTATTGAAAAAGAGTACACCAAAGCTGGCAGGACCTAGGAGACTCAGACAGAGACACAAACAACGAGAGAGAGAGCGAGAGCAAGAGAGAGAAATGCTTCATTTATAAGTGCGACAGTGTCTTACGCAACAGTGCCTTGTGCGGAAAATAGCAGATTTACAAGCTCTACACGTTGACACACGCTGTGAGCTTGTAGGTTTATATAAATCAGGCTTGAGAGAGAGAGAGATAATACAAATGAGACATGAGCAGATGAAAGAAAGATGACGAAGAGCAGCGGAATAGTTATGTGGAGGAGTTGTACAGACAGAGCCAGATCCCATGGTGGGAAGTACTCACAATTTTTACTTTTTTTAAAGTAAAAGTATAAATACTGCAATGTAGACTCTGTTACAAGTAAAAGTCCGGAATTCAAAATTGACTTGAGTAAAAGTACAAAAGTATTGGTATCAAAATGTACTTAATGTACCAAAAGTAGAAAGTACTCATTATGCAGAATGTCCCATTTCACAAGTTTTCCATTGTTTAAAAATCTTTTGAAAATAGCAGGCCTACAAGCTCACAATGCGTCACATCGCGATGCATTGTGAGCTTGTAGATCTGCTATTTTAAATGGCCGAAATGTACATACGGCTGAAGTGGTTAATTGTATGTTTTATAATAATAATCAAAATCTACAAAGTAACTACAGTAGTAACTAAAGTTTTCAAATAATTGTAGTGGAGTAAAAGCACAATATTTGCCTCTGAGAAGTAGTAGAGTAGAAGTAAAAGTACTGAAAATTGGAAATACTCCAGTAATGTAAAAATACCTCTAAATTGTACAATACTTGAGTAAATGTAATGTTACTTTCCACCACTGGCCTAGATCACAGTTTATTACCCCACAGTTTATTGCCCACCACTCATAGATTGGTGGGCAGATTTGTGCGTGCGTGCGTGCGTATGAGTGTGCGTATGAGTGTGCGAGTGTGCGGATGTGAGTGTGTGGAGGGTTGGTGATACTGTATGAGCTAAAATATACATGAGAGATGGAGTGACGTCAATATTCATGAAAAAGATTCAGTTCAGGATTGCATCGAAAATCTTTTGTCTTCAGACACTCTTCAGTGGATAAGTGGGTGCTATCTATCTCTCTCCATGAATGAATTGCCATCTGGTTGTGTACTCCCTCAGAGAGGGATTATAGAGGTTTGTACCTCCTAACCTCCTCAGCCAGCCTTACCTCCTAACTCTCCACGGTACGTTGCTGGCAGAATGTGGAAATACATTAATATGAATCACAAACACCTTGGGTTTCTGACCAATCACACACAATGTTTGCATTGGTGTCTCTGCAGTGATGTTTGGCTAGTTAGAAAATCGTGGAGGTGCAAGAACCGCCCAAACTATAACCTTGGCAAAGCAATGCGTTCATTTGTTTGCTCCACAATTACATCATTTTGTTCTTATTACATTGCTGAAGTTTGTTTCTGCAAGAGGTATGCTGCAGTCTTAAGGCTTTCACAGTAGTTACTGTCGTAATGTGCACTTCAGGTCGTGCAGTGGCCTAGCGGTCCAGGCACATACAGTACCACATAGGCACCAATGCGGGTTTGAATCACGATCCCGACGATCTTTGCTGCGTGTCACTCCCAATCTCTGCTCTCTCTCCCTGTTTCCTGTCCATCTCTTCTGTATATTATCAATGAAGGCAGAAAAGCACCCAAAAAATATTTTTAAAAAAAGTGCACTTCAGTTACCATGGTTACACTTAATTAGCTAAAAAAAAACTGAAGATAACAGCAAGTTTCTCTGAAATCATGATTATTATCTCATAGTGATGATGCAAGTCTTGCCCAAATAAGGAGGTAAGGCAGGATGGTGATTCTGAGATTATGAATTCACAAAATGTGGAAAAACATTCACCAAACAGTAAGATGCACATGCACAGTTCTTTGACTAACATGAGCAAATGGAGTGTGCAAGCCCATGAGGGGAAACACGTCCACTTGCTGTATGCAGACCACTACAACCAACATTTTACCATTGAGTTTCCCAGCAATGTAGTGGTATATTCCATGGTTTGCCATGGGATGAAAAGAAGCGATCGGCTACATATTTCAACTTTTTCTTTATTTTTCTGTAAATGTATGCCCTATTTCAAGAGTGTCATGCAAAAGTAGCAAAAATAGCTGATATAGATCTGCTATAGTATTTTTGCTACGTTTGAAATTGTTTGAAAGTAAATTGTATTTATATTATATAGTGCCTTTATCCAAAGCGCTTTACAATGTGCATTACATTGACCCATTCACACACACACATTCACACACCAACAGCAGAGGAAACCACGCAAGGCACCAACCTGCTCATTGGGGGCAGTTAGGGGTTCAGTCATGGTTCAGTCTTGCTCAAGGACACTAACCCAGGGTGAGCTGAGGATCGAATCGGGTTTCATGTTTGTTTGTTTCATTAATATTTAACCAATGAAAGGTATTAATAATAATATAGTAATAATGATAAAAAGCATAAATAATGACGTTTTTTAAAGCTATCTATCTATCATAAGTATATACATTCTACGGCAGTGTTAAGAAAAGACCCGCCCTTAGAAACGCCCCGCCTTCCTCTGATTGGCCAAAGCTCGTACCCGATCGCTGTAACTTGGCAACGGCCCCCCTTCTGTGACTCACACAGAACTGCCTCTCATATGAACGGACCACCTTAAATCATTCCCAAACCCTACAATTTCAGATGGCACCGTGGTGTGCAACGTTAAGCATTGCATTTAGACTTCCAATCCCAACAGGTCTCGTGATTGAACCCCTCTCCCGGTGCTGTTTATTGATCTTATCTAAAATGCATCGCTAATTATTTTGTTAGGTTTAGGCATAGTTTTTGTCGCCCCAAGCGAGGCGGACCACTCGGCCCACTTGGTGAGAACAGACTGCAGCAGTAGGCAAAAGACTGTTACAACGACGGAGGCGCGCTGTCTCCACGCTCGGCAACGTTCGGCACGGCGACTCTCTCGCCTGCGGCTCGCTCGGCGGTGTCTCTCGTTGCTCAAGTCCGCTAGGGCCGACTGAGTGCCGTTCGAGAAATGTACCGATAGGGACAGAATAGGCAGTTCCAGCGCCGAGCACTATTTTCCACCACAGAGGAAAGCCAGGCAGTGCTGTCCTCCTGGAATATGACGCAGTGACAAGGGGCGAAGCAGTTCCGCGTGCGTCACAGAAGGGGGCATTCGGTGGGGCAATCAGAGGCAGGCGGGGCATTTCTAAGGGCGGGTCTTTTCATAACACTGCTGTAGAATGTGCATCTATGGTCATTGCCTGTCTTATAAGTAATGGGAGCTTGTTCCAGGCCGTTGGCCCACCAAATAGGATTGGTCACTCATTTGAGACTGGATGTGCTTTCCCAGTCATTGTTTGCCACAAGCATTTGCATTAAACACTTACAAAGAAAAGTGTCATGTGTAGACTACAGTATAACAAGGGCTACCGGCAGGTATGTCTTTCTCTTTGCCCCCCAGTAGTAGTGTGTGTTCGGCTTATATGCAACATAAAAGTGAGACAGCTATTCTATCTAATAATTATATCATATCTTCAAAATCACCCACATGGAAAGAACCTATATGCGTCATATATGTTTGTAGTATATGACCCCATACATAAAATTGGCACCTTTCCTATATGTATATGTACATATATGTGTGCATATATGTGCGTATATGTGCATATATGTTCATATATGTGTGCATATATGTGCATATATGTACATATATATATAGGAAAGGTGCCAATTTTATGTATGTAACATATAGGTACATATGACCTGTATGTAACATATAGGTACATATATGACCTGTATGTACCTATATCTACATATATGCAATGAAACATAATTATATGATACCTATATCACCTATAAAATAGGTGAAATAGGTGATAAGTTTGTTTTACATGTACACATTAATCAAATCCAATAGAAACCCAAATGTAGAACTTTAACACTTTATTTAAACAAGTTATAATATGCAAACATGAAACATTATGGCTTTTAAAGTGGCAAACAGCTGGATAAAAATATATATATAAAATTAAATTAAATTAAGCTCCGGGACATGGTTAACACTCCTTTTCCCCTGCCAGGCTTTTGGAAATGCCAAAACCCTGAAGAATGACAACTCAAGTCGCTTTGGGAAGTACATGGACATCCAGTTTGACCACCAGGTTAAATTAAATTACTCCAGTTTGTAATTACCTGTACAAGACCCAGACCCAAGAGAATAGACAGACAGAAGTTAGTTACTCATCATTGATGTTTTATTAATGAACAAACATAGCAGGCAGCTTTAACAGTATATAAAAAAACAAAAATGTATTGGCATCAAAATTTACATAAAAGTTGAAAGGACCACTTCACCACTTTTCATACAATTAGTACTCACTAATGTTCATGATAAAATACTACCATTTTTTTCTACTCTGTCTGTGTCTCATAGGAGGGCTGTGGGTAGTTCAGAAACCCATCCACCAGTGACATCATCGTTTGGCCGTTTTTTTTTATTAAACAAGATATTTTTAAAACACATTTAGATTTGTATTATCGTGAGAACGATGGCTTCCATTATCGCATTGCAACTTTTCACAAATATTATTATGAATAGTAAGTTACAGTTTCTATTAGCTTGATTCAACATTGATGATGTCACTGGTGGACAGGTTTCTGAACTGCCCACAACCCTCCTATGAGACAGACCGAGTAGGAAAAAAAGGGTAGTATTTTATCATGAACATTAGTGAGGACCAATTTTATGAAAGCCGGTTGAAAAGTGGTCCTTTAAGTGCAAAAGTGCATCATGTTTAACATTTTGCATGTGTAATAAACAAATGGCCACAACCAAAACAGTGCTTTTTTTTTAACATAGTGTTGTTCGTCGACTAAAACTAAGACGAAAAATGTTCTACCTTTTTCCACTGACAAACTAAATAAAAGCTATGACGACTAAATGTACTGACAATTTCGTCAACAAATAACTAGACTAAAATGTTAGGAAGGGACTAGTGGACAAAAATCTGCTGCCAAAAACACTGGGGAGTACCTAGTCCTTTGCAGCATGGCTTCGGCACTTATTGGTCATGGCTTTCTTCAAGCCCTCTGCAGTGAAAACATTTGTCCATGATGCCAGAGAGGAACACCGCAAGACGTAGTCTGCAGACAGAGAAGATGACATGACACAAGTCAGTCAACATGGGTTTCCCCCGGTTAAATATATACATTTTAAAGACTATATGACTCTCTACAGACTGAGCACAGCATAGCCGCAGATGAGGCCAACCTGGTTCAGAGTGTACTGTACGTCCCACCAGCGCAACATGTTGGAACCTGCATTTCTTTACTGCACAAAGGCAGCCAAATTGCCCAATGATAATGTATTGGTGACATCATAAATTGAGAATATAATTTACAAAACCAAGATTTGTCAAGGATGAAGTGTATTTATATGTCCTAAGCTGGGCCTTTTACAGCAGATAATAAAAGCCCTAAAAACACAATACAGTAACACAGACATGTGTATACATTGTCACAAGATACCCCCCACAATCTTTCTAGCCCCCTTAAAAGAGAATTCCATGCTAGAATGCTTTCTTACCTTTCTATGTACGGTAGTTGTTACGTCCCCACCAAAGAGGTCCAGGTGTTTTTGTGCAAAAACTCCTTATTGCCTATTTCCCCTACCATAGGCCCTCAATGAATTGCATTGAATGGAATGGGAATTGAATGGGGCTATGGGGTGTTGTGCTAATTCGCTTATTTCCATCGAAATAAGTAGTAAAGTGTGCCGCTTGGGATATTATTTACATTATGAAAAGAGAATATATACAAAAATAATAATACTTTTGAGCAAAAGAAATAAGCGAATTAGCAAAACACCCCATAGCCCCATTCAATGCAATTCATTTAGGGCTCATGGTAGGGGAAATAGCCAATAAGGAGCTTTTGCACAAAATAACACCTGGACCTCTTTGGTGTGTACTTAAAAACTACAAAGAAAGGTAAGAAAGCCTTTTAGTATGGAATTCTCCTTTAAGGGCATTTTTCTGTCTAATTATACCTAGATTACCATACCAGCAAATGGCAGCAAAGTAGATGACAGATTCAATGAAGGCTCTATATCATTGATTTGTTTACCTGAAACCTGGCTAACTTCCTTAAACAGAAAAGGCACTGCTGGCCTTTCTTGCAAACAATTTCAGTATTGGAATCGAATTTCAGACGATTGTCGATTATGGTCCCAAGATATCTATAAGTGGTTACCAACTCCACTGACTGGCCATCTATAACACTACTCTGAGGAACTAGTGGTGTGACAAATACTTACTGAACAGTGCATCCCCCTTCGCCTCATCTAGTTTGTTCTTCCCCTCTGGGATGACACCATGCTTCCCGTATACGACGGCATTGCGGCACTCCTCATGGGTGAAGAACACCTCGAACAACGTGTGGAATAGCCTCTTGCAGTCCTTCCTGGCACGCTGGTGTATGGCTGCCAGCTGCACAGAGGAAATCAACTGTCCACAGCCTGTGAATAGAGAGCGAGCAATTAACAAACTGCATTTTAAGACATCAGTTTTGCACTTGTAAGGCTCAGCTACATTGACCCCTTTCTGCGCTCAGTGCACCATGAAAACAGACAACTGTGACCTTCTGAAAACTTCACTATCTAGTTGCAGCTCACAACACGGATCACTCGCTACCAAGAACGTCAGGTTCACAGTGATGTTGCTAGGTTTTCAATGCAATGGGTCCTGGGATGCAAGGGTGGTCTTTTAGATGGGTCCCAGGGACATTTTATGGGTCCCACAAAAATGCACAGCGTTTAACTCGTGTTTCATCTTATATGGTTATATTCATGTAGAACATGTATCTGAAAGAAAAGTACACAATTCCAAATCCGACAACTAGTACTTGTAGTACTTGTAGTACTTGATTTTTTTTTTTACATTAACCACTTGAATCCTAGTATCGCTTTTCTGAGGAGAACTTTAGCCAAAAATAGCAGATCTACAAGCTCACATTTGTGAGCTTGTAGATCTGCTATTTTTGGAGTTATAGGTGTGTAAAGGGAAAAAAGAGCAGCAAAAGTTTATCTGAAACACAATTTTATACAATATAGAGGGGGTCCCTGCTTCATCTCTCTCTCAACTAGGGGGTCCTTGGCCTGAAAACACTGAAGACCCCTGCTCTACAGGGAATTATTTGATATCTGGCTGCACGAAAAGACACAAGAATCACAGCTGCCATTAATTAGTGCTGTTCAGTGTTGATTGCCTAGTGGTCAAATTGGGGTCAACGAGCCATCGTTAACTTGCTTTGAAGTTGGGCTGTAAGTTGCGCAGCACTTTCACTCTCTCCCTCTAGCAGCAGCTCGCAATGCCCTGAGACAGAGAGAGAATACTTCTCCATACGGCGGTGTTTTACCGAGATTTTTCTTGTTTTCTGCACTATGCCTTGTAATCCGCGGACGGCTTTGAAATCCAATGGCCTTCAAATCCGCGGTAATTTCCGCTAAATTGTAGTGCGTCCCATGGACGCAACGAGGGTGCCGTGAATGCGTCCTTTTTCAATATGGTGCGTCAGAGACGCAGGACGCAGGCCTATGAGCATCTCTGGGTTCAGTGTGAAATGTATGGCAAACGTATACATCCATACCTGGATATAGCTCCTGCTGCCCGAGACTGGACACTCCAGACTCTAGGTCACCGACCAGGGTGATAAAACCCTTCAGTGCGTCTAGTTGCTCAGAGCCTAGAACAAAGACAAAAAAATCTGAGTCTACTGAGTGTATTTGTAAAACAATAAGATTGAGTACTGTTCTATATAGCTCTACAGTATATTCTGATAGCAGTCATTGATGAGTATTTGTTCAGTAGCAGGGGTCGATTTCCCAGTAAACAGAAAACAGTTTTATTTTGGGATACCAAAGTTTTCCAGTCATGTCAGAGAACTCACAAAAGAGGTACAGGATAAAGTAAAGTTTCAAGTGAGACAAAGAAATTAGCAGACAACTGAAAACTGCAACATTACAGGCAATAAAACTTACTGATACTGGAGAGCACAGTGGTTATCCTCCTCAACTGGAGCTGGTGCTTCTCCACCTCAGACCGACAAGAGTCGCAAGGCTGCCACCCTTGACCCTCTGGTATGCTCTGGTCAGATGGATTTGGTTGACCTAGAAAGATTGAAAGCACGTCAAAAACTGTAAAGAAAAGTTAAAAAAAAAAAAGTAGAATGCAAAACTCATCTATGAATCCTGAATTTGAAGGACAACAGTGCAAGTCTGCTGACACTTAGCTGAGGAACCACACCTTCTACTGGAGCATCACTGGACGGAGATGGAGGTTGCAGTACACTGGGTGTTTCTTGGTTCCACTGATCCAAGTCCATATATGTAGCTGCATACGGCTGTGCAGAAAAGAGAAAAGGCCCTTAATTGTACTAGGTCAAAAATCATCAAAACTATAGGCTACTATACAAGCTCATAGCGCAGCACCGAGTGCTGTGCTACGAGCTTGTAGGTCTAAATGGGTTAAATCTAAAGAAAACATACCTCATCAACAGGTCAGCAGGCCTGTGTAGAAGAGGCTGGAGGGTATGGCTGTAGATCGGGGTAAAAGGTATCACAAGGTTGCAGAGACATAGAAAAGTAACCTTAGTTTGTAGTCTGTCAAAGATCTTTAAAAAATAGCTATGCCTTTATGCAATGCATTGTGGATTTTAGATAGAAAACCCCTTAAGACAGTGTTCTGAACTTCTGACCACTTCTTTACTTCTGAACAACTCCTAAAATCAGAGCCTGAGATAGAGATCTAAAAAAAACTAAATAAGAAATAAAACTCTACTAAAATATGACCATGACAATGTCATTCACGTAGTGGGGAAGAGAATGGTCCAAATGTTTTGCACATAACTTACACTCAAAGCCAATCGAAGTCCATCAATTGCTTCAGGAGGGAGGAGACAGGAGGACAAACCCACTTTTCTGGCTGAGCAGCTTTGTTGTTTGGTGCCACCGCCAATGGGTTGATCCCAACGAAACATCTGAAATCACAAAACAAAAAATGGAAAAGGTGCACTCACAGCCGTTCTACAAGAGAGCACATCATTCGAGTTACACATGATGGTTCTACTTAAAGCAGAAAGTTACCTTTGAATGAATTCCAGTGTGTAACAGGCATGCTCCTCCTGGTACACCAAAGTTGTAATAACTGGAAAAGCTGCCATTCCAGCCAGGAAGTTGATCTGTGGAGCCACAACGACCGACCTCAATGCTCAGCATCCATTGTGTAGCTGTGAGAACTTCACCTAAAGATAATTTGACATATATGGTTTGCATGTTAACAGTGTTTGTCTGTTGCTTTCCACATAACAATAGACTGTTAAACTAAAACATGACCTCGATATAGTCTCCGTATTTGCAATGCTTTAAAACAAATTAGAAAAAAACAGTAAAAAGTGTGCAGACTAAACTCAGTGTTAATTTAACTGTCTTAAGCAGGGGTCTTCAACAGGGGGTCCGGGACCCCTAGGGGGTCCTCAGAATTACTACAAAGGGTCAGAATTACTACAGGGGGTCCGCCAAATCTTTGTGTGATATGATTATTTATTTTACCTTAACCACTTGAACCTTAGCATCCCTTTTCTGAGGAGAACTTTAGCCAAAAATAGCAGATCTACAAGCTCACAACGCCTCACGCTGCAAGGCGTTGTGAGCTTGTAGATCAGCTATTTTTGGCAAAGAGGGAAAAAGAGCAGACCAAGTAAACAAAAAAAGTTGAATCTGAAACACAATTTTATACAAGATAGAGGGGGTCCCTGCTTCATCTCTCTCTCAGCTAGGGGGTCCATGGCCTGAAAACGTTGAAGACCCCTGGTCATAAGGATCCATTCATTCCATTGAATGGATCATGTGTACTCTCTTTCCCTAAATGAAATGATTTTACTTTGTACTGTAGATTCAAAACAAAATTCATAGATATAATAATAATAACAATAATAATAATAATAATGAATTACAGTTAAAACAAATGAGGCCAACATTAGCTCTCACTGATGTGGTCTGATTTATACCTGAAATAAACAATGACATCATGCACCACATGGAAACTAATATGCTAATGCCATGTCTAAGACTGTGTTGCACGCCCCAAAAAAACTGATCTAAAAGCTCACAATGCGTCGCTGTGAGCTTGTAGATCAGTGATGTTTGGGCATGCAACACAGTCTTACGACGAAACATATAGACGCTTTAGAAAGAAGCCGGTGGTCTGTATAACCCCCTGTATTATGACAGTCATGACGAAACTTCAACCTGGTGTTTGCACGTTCTCCATGTAAAGCCCTACATCTACATTAACGTTCAGATTTCAAATATAAAGTGCTTACCCCATGGCCACGGATGTTACAATTCACTTCGGGTCGGTGTAAGTACCCGTATATTCCGGATTGTTAAAAGACAAAACATTTTAATCCGATTGGTGGCCATTTTGTCATAGAGTTATAATGTAACAGAGTGCAGTACTCCTCCCAACCGATAGGGTCAAGTAGTTGAAAACCTACAGAAATACGGAGAAAATGGCCATCGATCGAATTAAAATGCTTTTTATTGAACAATACAGACGATACGGGTATTGCTGAGTGCCCGAGTAGACTTGTAACATCCATGACCATAGAGTAAGCACTTTATATTTAAAATCTGAACGTTTATGCAGATGTACAGGTTGTAAATGGAGAAAGTGCAAAACACAGGTTGAAGTTCGGCCGTGACGCTCGTGACGGACGAGCGTCGTGTGATCCATAGCTAATACATGACAACTGCACACCGTTTACGATACTAACAAGTTGGATAACACTTTAATTCCATAAACTAATTAAACTTACCTGTTATCTGGTAGAGTAGAAGTACGGAAGCAACTGGTTTGTAAATAAATGTTCGCTTAGCCGACGGTTAGTTAGTTCCGTGTCTCGCGCTACCGGTTCAAAACTGATAAGCTCCGCCTTGAGCAGCTGCGTGACGTAACTGTAGGTCTGGTCAGGTTCTCAACCTGTGGGTCAGGACCCCCAGGGGGATCCCCACATGATTGGGGGGATCTGTAGGTGGCAGTGACAGTGAAGTGACAATTTAAGTAACCCTTTTAATACCTAAAAAAAAATACAAAAATTACTGCATCAAAAGTAATCAACAAACTATACCAAAAAAATGGTAAAACGTTGGCCAAATTGTCAAATAATATAAGAAAGAGGCAAAAATAGCCCATCGACTCAAGGCGTTGTGAGCTTGTAGATCAGCTATTTTCAAAATATTGATCTGTGGAACGGAGTCAAACTAAATGCCTCAACTCCAACATTACAAGTGCATATCAGGGTTGGGGGTCCCAGTTCAAATATGATTATTTTGGGGGGTCGTGGCCTGAAAAGGTTGAGAACCAGTGAAGTAACAGGATAGGTGGGCACTCGGACATCTGCACACCTCAATGTAAAATTGGCAATTTTGTCCAAAATGTTAAAAAATGAAATATTTGGAAAATGTTTTAAAACAAAGTATACATGATTAGAACATTCTTAAACATTTGACAATTAAGGTCTAATATTTCTATAATTGCTAGAAATTGCTAGAAAACCTGTATAGCAGTCATTTTGGGGCATAAACAAGAAGTTGAAGGATAAAATTAATAACAAATATAGCTGCAAGCAGCAATTAGCGGTTTCGAGAATAATGGCAGACTGGCAGACTGTGACAAGAGTGGCAGACTGGCAGACTGGCAGACTTTGACAGAGTGGCAGACTGGCAGACTGGCAGACTAGCAGACTGGCAGACTTTGACAGAGTGGCAGACTGGCAGACTGTGACAGAGTGGCAGACTGGCAGACTGGCAGACTGTGACAGACTGTGGCAGACTGGCAGACAGACAGACAGGCAGACTGGCAGACTGGCAGACTGGCAGACAGACAGACAGACAGTGACAGAGTGGCAGACTGTGACAGAGTGAGAGAGAGAGAGAGAGAGAGAGAGAGAGAGAGAGAGAGAGAGAGAGAGAGAGAGAGAGAGAGAGAGAGAGAGAGAGAGAGAGAGAGAGAGAGAGAGAGAGAGAGAGAGAGAGCAAAGTGCACATGTCTGAATTAACAGGGTCATGTTTTGCATAATGCAATTTAAATGTAAACTGTGACAAGTGGGGTTTGAGCCGTGGACCTTTGGCACATGAGACTAACACTGTATTGATCAAGCTATTCAATCCACAGCCTTGGTCAGTGAGAAGGGAGAATCCAACAAAACAAAACAAAACAAAAGAGGGAATGAAGTACATCATACATTGAAAACAAGTACTCTCAATAAGCGTTTCATTTAACAATTGCATGTTTATTCATTGATACAGTCATGTTGTGTGTAATGCAATTGAGTTGAGGTCTGCATGAGGTGAGATTTGAACCGGCGACGCTCTGGTATCAAGGCAGATGATTAAGCCATTGGGCCAACAGACCCGAACTGATGAAAAGGGAGTTCACACACATGACACACTTTCACGCAAATTGCTCAGAAATACTGGATTTAAATGTTTTTCAAACTGCTCAAAATTGCAGACAATCTAAGGGCGGAGTTTACTGGTTAACAATTGCACATGCATTCATTGATACAGTCATGTTGTGTGCAATGCAATTATAATGAATTCTACATGACGTGGGATTCGAACCAGGAACCCTGTGGTTTCAAGGCAGATGATTAAGCCATTGGGCCAACAGACCTGTACTAGTGAAAAGGGAGTTCACACACATGACACACTTTCACGCAAATTGCTCAGAAATCCTTGGTTTAAATGTTTTTCAAACTGCTCAATATATTTCGGAATGGAAACTAGTGGAAAATAGTCGATCTACAAGCTCACAACGCGTTGCTATCTAAAAAGGTGTGAGATTGTAGATCGGCTATTTTCACAAGAAAGTATGTCATACATAAAAAAAAACTACTCTCAAAAGCATTTCGTGTTATTGTCTAAACATTGCACTTGTCTGAATTAACAGGGTCATGTTTTGTACAATGCAATTTAAATGTGAACTGTAATAAGTGGGATTCGAACCAGGGACCTTCGGCACATGAGACTCACACTCTACTGGTGGAGCTATCCAATACACAGCCTTAGACAGTGAAAAGGGAGAATCCAACAAAACAAAACAAAAGCGCGAATGAAGTACGTCATACATTGAAAAGAACTACTTTCAAGTATGCATTTCTCGTCATCTTTAACAATTGCACATGTATTCATTGGTATAGTCATGTTGTGTGCAATGCAATTATAATTAAGTCTACCTGAGGTGGGATTCGAACCGGCTACCCTATGGTTTCAAGGCAGATGATTAAGCGATCAAGCTATTGAACCAACACACCTGAACCTGTGAAAAAGGGCCTCAAACATGTATTTGACACAGTTTCATGCAAATTGCTCAGAAATCCTGGATTTAAATGTTTTTCAAACTGCTCAAAATTGCAGACAATCTAAGGGCAGAGCTTACTGGTCAAAGTGATACATGTGTTCCTCATGAGTCAAGGCACATGTGTAAGCAGGTTTAACGGCTGTCGGCCAAACGAGGCATGACTTTTGCCTGTTTAAAGTTTGCATTTAAAAAAAATTGCTATAGCGCCCCCCTTTGACCAATTGGAGTAAGATTGGTTTCATTGATACTTGGAAGGACCCTCTACAATATTGCAAAGTGTCAAACAAATGTGAGTCTGCATGTATGTGTTAGGGGCAGATGAATAATTTAAAAAAAGCTGCAATTTTCATTGGCTTATAAAAGCTTAACGTTTTCACTTATGGAAAATCCGCTAAGTTACGTTTGTCGGCATTGGTCCAAAGTTCATGTGTATACAGTTTCGTACAGATTGCTCATAAATCCCAGGAGAAGTGATTGTTTTACTGCTTTTTACTGCTTTTCATAGAATTCGAAATGGTGGGAGATCTAAAGGTCAGAGGTCAAAAGTCAAACAGCGAAAGTTGTTAGGCATGAGGAGACGCATGTGTGTATCGAAGTTTCATGGCTGTAGGTCGAACAGGGCATGAGCTGTACCTGTTCAAAGTTGGCATGTTCAATTGAGTGCTACAGCGCCACCCTTTGGCCAATGGTTGTGAGTTTCGGGTTTTCGCCGTTTGGCATAGCCCTCTACCATATTGCCGAATTTCATAAGAAGTGACCAGGCGGTTAGGCCAGAACTGGCAAAAACGGCGGAAGAATAGTGAAAGTGTAGAGATGTAATAGGGTTCGAAGCCTTACAGGCTCTCGAAACCTAATAAAAATAACTGATAATGATGATGATGTTCACATCATGTAAAACATTTGTTAAATTGTTGTGCCTTTTGTTTTTAAACCCTGTAGCACTTTGTTATTTCCAAAAATGTAAAGTGCATTATAAATAAAATGTATTATTATTATTATTATCATTATTATGTATACTTTACATTACTGTAAAACTAACTTCTACAGTTAGATTATAACCTGACTGTAATTTCTACATTATGTTACTGTGTAAAAATGCAGTAAGTTTCTGTAATGATTCTTTTTCCATAATAAGTAATAATAAGTTACTGTAAATTTTTACTGTAGAGATTACAGAAATGTGTTACAGTGTAGATAGATAGATAGATAGATAGATAGATAGATAGATAGATAGATAGATAGATAGATATCTCCTTTATTTTGCCTCACATCTCATTTATGGCTTAAGAAACAAATGAGCCAGAGATGAGAGCTCAAACTTGGATTATGCTTTCCTCTGGGTACATATTAAGAAGCTATATAGGAGACTTATATGTCCTGTATAATGAATATATAGAGCCTATATATGGATAAAGAAGCTATATAGGAGACCTATATGGCTTGTACTATCAACATATATGACCTATATGAGGGTATAAACAAGCTATATAGGAGACCTATATACCCTGTATATGCACATATATGCACCTGATTTTGACCTATATGTGAGATATATGCAGCCTATATGGAGCTTATACCAGGCATATATGTGGTATATATGCACATATATGCGCATATATGATCCTTATATGTAGCATATAGGTTACATATAGTTGCATATATGGAACATATAGATTCTTTCCATGTGGGCAACGGCCAATAACCAAAAATTATCTTGAAATTGTTGAAATTGTTGACAACACTTCTTGCCAGTAAGCAATGTTTTGGATTCAGGTCAGCAGCATATAACATCTTGCTACCATAATTGACGGCCACAGTCATGGAGTGTACACGAGTGTGTTGGGCTCAATGGCCAAGCAGACACATGGCCCAACTAACTCCACATTTTCCCCCAAAATTCCTCAATATTCTGCCTGTCAAACCAGCTGCTTCGCATCCCATCACTGTACTTGCAGGATGTACAATTAATATCAAACGCATTATGCTCCAATACTTATGCAAATCACTTCGCCAACTCAAAATTCACGTCCGGGTGTTTCTTTTCACCAGCCAATCATCATGCACCTTCGTTGCCGAGCCCCAACAGCGCACCTCCCCCACACAGCACAAAGAACGACACAACAGATCTACAAGCTAACAACGCCTTGCGCGTCTACGTGTTGTTGCCTTGCAAATCCACAAGTGACCACCCTTTCACGTTGCCACGTCCGTTGCCACGTCGCGCTGACGTACGCTAAACAAGCGCTGCCGTGCGCACTATGCGAACGAGCCCAAAGGCGCGCAAAAATAAGCCGACCATTGCTTAGACACAAAGTCAGACCTGGCAACGCAGCCTACGCCAATCATGTGTGAGAGATCTACAAGCTATGGGGTAGAGACGCCGTGTGCCATGCACCGTATCTTAGCAACAACGAAAGCGCTCACTCTCATTGGTCCTGTCACGCTAAGAGCAGTTTCCAGACAATGGCATCGCAGAGAGCTTGCTGTAGTGTTTACATATATCTATGGCTGTAGCCATCAGTCAGTCGCAGCGACGACGGACAGGGCGCTGTGATAGTTGCCATGTAGCTAACGCTAACGTGGTTGTCATACCTGCAGCGGCTGTGCAATCACTTTGTCAACAATATTCGTGTGGTCACTGTGGTGAATGTTATTATTGCTGCTCCGTTAGTCCATTGTAGATGATGTATGTTGTGGTATGTAACGTAATGGCAGGACCGCCCCGTGCAACGCACGTTTAGGCTGCATTATGTTGTAATTTCAGATAATTTCGGTCCGATTAGGGCAGTGGCTATCCCCCGCCCCCCCCCCCCCCCCTACATCATATTTGAACTGGGGACCCCCCCATTTTGTTTGACTCCGTTCCACAAGTCAATATTGTGAAAATAGCAGATCTACAAGCTCACAACCCTCACGTTGAGAGGCGTTGTGAGCTTGCAGATCGGCTATTTTCAACATGTTTGCCTCTTTCTTATATTATTTGGCAATGTGCCCAATGTTTTATAGTATAGTTTGTTGACTACTTTTGTTGCAGTAATGGTCTTTTCCTTTACTTTAGCTTTTTCATTGTCTCCGCCAGGCCGAAAGCCATGGCGCCAGAGTATGTTTTACCCCCTGTCCGTCCGTCTGTGGATAGCTAATCTCCCGCATCGTTGGCTTGCTCGCAGCGAAACTGTGCACACACTCCCTGGATGCCAATTCAGAACCTCTGCCCCCATTTCAATACACGCCGTCTCCGTTTGTAGGTGTGTGTGTGTGCGCGCGCACACGGAAATTACTTCAACGCGCGTGTGTGTGTGTGTGTGTGTGTGTGTGCAGTACTGTGCGTCTTCTGATTATTAAAAGACGCATCCAACTCACCATTTGTGTGTCCACATGCACTGTTGTGCAAACACACAAAAACAGCCGCCATCTCCACACACATTCCTTGTGTGTGTGTGTGTGTGTGTGTACGCGCGCAACAACACACAAACGGCCGCCATTTTGACCAGATTGTATAGGGTCACACATTTCCGTATAACACCCGCCACCGAAAAGATGTATGATGACTCATTGTATTATTATTTGATTATTAGATAATGATTATACATGCCCCATGATTATTATAAGATCATATATCTTAATCAAATATTATAATCATATGATATAATTAATCATCATAACTTATTAATACTCATAATAAAATAACAATATTAAATAACAATATATTGCCCATTTCCCCCCAGCCATTTCGCCATTTAGATATGTATATATATATAGAGAGAGATAGATAGAGATAGAGATAGAGATAGAGAGATAGACAGATAGATAGATAGATAGATAGATAGATATCCAGTAAAGTGCAGTACTTGAGCACATGTAGTTATTTACTCACCTCTGTAATTTAATTCATGACTCCCAGGATCCATTCTCTTTTGGACTCCTCTTAGGACATGCTTATGTCTCCTACAGACTACGATAGGCTACTTTACAGGTCACACTTGGACCATTGATAGGCAGGCGTAGGCAGCTTTAGCTTTGTAAAAGGTGTGAATGGGCCAGGCCGCCAGTGACGTTACTGAAGTGATACATTGGCTGGCCGGGCCAGCCAATGTATCACTTCAGTAACGTCACTGGCGGCCGGCGGCTGTGTCTATTGTTGTCGGAGCAGAATTCATTTTCCTGGCAAATCTTCACTGACCGGGCCATGGCCCCACTAGCCCTCATGACGCTACGCCAGTGATCGGCGCTGCCAAGTGGTCTCTACGTGGGCGTGGGCGCTACGTGGGCGTGGACGCTACGTGGGCGTGGGCGCTAGATGTGAGGCCGGCGCAGCCGGCCGAACTTCTAGTTATACTAATCGATGATAAATCTCTTAATGGAATTTAAATTAGGTAACAACTTGTGCTACTGGATCATAATGAACTAGTTGAACTACTTGTTGAAACACACAGAAGGTATAAGCTTAAAATAGGCATATAAGCATTTTCAATCTGTCTGATTAGTGTCTAATTAGTGGATTAGTAACAGCTGTGTTAAATGAGGTGTCCATATGTGGATAAAACATGTTCATCCCTAGCCCTGAATGGAACTTGAATGGCTCCCTCTCACCCAGATGATTGCACACTTCTCTTTAGAAAGCTTAATTTACTCATGTCGGTACAAGGTGGTGATTACTTTATGCATTAAACTGAGCTCATTTCATATTAAAAACATGAACTTTCACACACTGCCTTTTACATCTGGGGTTATTTCACATTGAAAATTACAAATGTATGTACCATTAGTGCCTCCAACATCATAAAAATAAATAATAAAAAAATCACACACTGCCTTTTTATTAAACATTGAATATGACATGTATTTTTAAAAGTGCCTCCAACATTAAAAACAAACTTTTACACACTACCTTTTTAATCTGGGGTTATTTCACATTGAACATTGATCAGCAATAGTGGCAGCATTTAATATGAGGTTTGTTCTTTCCAGAATAACTATAAGCAATGATGTCACCTAGTAACTTCAAATTTCCCACGCTGTCTATTGATAACATTGATATATTTCCGTACGATTGAGTATTTTCTCCAACACAGCAACACTGAAGACTTTAAAATAGAGTCCATCCATTTACATTAAAGTGACATTTTTAAAAAATGTCATGAGATCATCAAAACTGTACACTTTTATAGAAATGTGACTTGTTAGGTGGCCATACAGTATAGGATGCTTTGTATGGTCTTTTGCATCTATGAGGAGGAGATCATAGTACGTAATAATGTATAATGATGTAATGATACAATAATGAATAATGCATGAATAAGAAAATGAATATTGTAATAAACAGAGCAGAATAGAACAGAAGAGCTGCATCTTTGTTTCTCTCGTTTCAGGACTAATAATAATCTTTATCTTTCTACAGAATATGCTGTATGTTGGCATTAAAACTTTGTGTGTGTGTGTGTGTGTGTGTGTGTGTGTGTGTGTGTGTGTGTGTGTGTGTGCGTGTGCGCGTGTGTGTGTGTGTGTAGGTGGGAGGCCACACCATGCTACCAATTCGCTGGATGCCGCCTGAGAGCATCATGTACAGGAAGTTCACAACGGAGAGTGACGTTTGGAGTCTAGGAGTCGTCCTCTGGGAGATCTTCACCTATGGAAAGCAACCTTGGTACCAGCTCTCCAACAACGAGGTATTCCACCTAACCTTTTCTGTTTTCATCCCGACCTCCATTCATGCCACGTGATTTTGCGTGATAAGCAGCAAGACAGTGGGACTGAACATTGTAGCTAGCTTCATGTTCATGGCACGAATCAGAAAGTAGGAGTGATGATACATGACTGTATTCAAATCATTTCCACACTTGCTGGAACATATTGGGATCATTTGGCCATCTCCGTAATAATTAGCAAGTCTTAGATCAAATTACACTACGGTGGAAATCATCCCCCAACAAAGCACCAGAAATGGAAAAGAAGAGCCTTCATGTGTATTTGTTAGAAGAGGTAAATTATTTGTGAATGTTGTGAGAGAGAATTTCTCATGCATAATTTTATTTTTGTGTCTATTTGTGGGCATCACATAACTCAAACATCACTTTACAACATTTAATGAGTAATTTCTAGTTGCACGATGCCACAATTTTTCCATGTTTCTCTTGGTAACCCTGCTGACAAGACACTGGAGTTTTTCATTGGTTATGGTGATGGTCCTGTTGTTCCTCTACCATTGACTATCTTAAACAATGCATGGCCTTTGCAGTCAGCCCCTGCCCAAAAAGGGGTTGTAACCCAGTTCCTAAAAGGGTTTTGCGTTTTACAACCTCTAGCCTTTGCCATGATGTTAACCTCAACCTTAACCTTAACTCCATTATGGCCTCATCTCTGGTTACAGCTGTCTGACCATATCCTCTACCCCTGACCCCTTTAACTCAATCTGGTCATGTACTAAATTAACCCTAGACCTCGACCATCTACTAGATCTATTAAATCAACCTGTCCTGCATTCAAATTGATCTCCAGGCCCTAACCTCAAAGCTCAGTGTCATTGGCTGGGATGGAGTTACGGCCAAAATGCAGACATGTCAGATAAAGCCAGATAAATGTTTTTTGTTTAGTTTTTTTTACAAAAATAAATGAAATAATTAACCGAATTGCAATACAGTGCGTTTAGCCTAAATCATATTCATCATAGGATGATGTCATATGCGGAAACTACCGATCTACAAGCTCACAACGCGTCGGGTTGTAGAACGGTTATTTTCAGTGCATGACAACGTCCTATGACACACTACAACGAACGACATGTATGGAGTGGTGGGTGTTGTGAGGTGTAAAGCCCAGTTCCCACCTACACAACTAGTTGCAACTACGTGCAACCATTATCCCCAAATTGCACAAGTCTGCAACTGGTCAGTCCAGACCAGACTAGTTGCGTAGGAGTGGACCGGCCTAAATGAAACTAAAAGAAACTAAAGGTAGTGCCAGAAGAACTAAACAGGCTGCATGGATTATATTCCCGTGTTCCCAGTGTAAATAAGGAACATTCTGCTCCACCTAACAAGGAAGCTCTTTATCTCCCTCTGTCTATCTGTCTGTTTTCTCTCTCTCTCTCTCTCTCTCTCTCTCTCTCTCTCTCTCTAGGTGATAGAGTGCATCACCCAAGGCAGGGTGCTGCAGCGCCCGAGGACCTGTCCTAAAGAGGTGTATGACCTGATGCTGGGCTGCTGGCAGAGAGAGCCGCACATGAGACTCAACATCAAGGAGATCCACCTTCTGCTGCTAAACCTGGCCAAGGCCTCACCCGTGTACCTGGATATACTGGGCTGAACACACCGCGGGGATGGGGGAGTGTGTGAGAGTATGAGCATAGTACGCTACAAAATTCTGAATGTTACTTGAACTCTGAGAGTGTAAAAATTGACCCATAAAGAGGCAATTGACACTCAAGATTTTGCAGTGTAAAGTATGTGGTACTCCTGTGTGCGTGTGCCTATGTGAGTGTTTGGTCTTCCTCACACAGATGCTCATACAAGTGCACACCCACTTGGGTTTGCGAGTGTGAGTTTGTGTGCATGTTTGCCCATGCTTGTGTATAAGGATGCAGTGTGTGCGTGCCTGCGTGTGTGTGTGTGTGTGTGTGTGTGTGTGTGTGTGTGTGTGTGTGTGTGTGTGTGTGTGTGTGTGTGTGTGTGTGTGTGTGTGTGTGTGTGTGTGTGTGTGTGCGTGCGTGCGTGCGCGCGCGCGCGCAAGTGCGTGTGAGTATTTACTGTATGTCTCTTTGAGCCTAATGTACAATTGTACAGGATGTGAAGCTATTAACAAACTCTTCAAGGCAATCGAAAAATGCCCTCCCGCCCCATCTATCCTTAACCAACTCATCCCCCCCTCGACTCCCTCCTTCCCATTCCTTCTTCATGCATCTTTACCCCCTCCCCTTCTTCCCTCCTTCCTGAAGAGACATTTACTGAGAATGATTTAACCCTGGAAATACAACTTCTCTCTTCCTTTCTAATGCTTTAAACTGGGGGCTAATTCTTTAAAAGATAAAGAAAAACCAACAAAACCTAGTTAACAGAACTATTTTAGTTTACTGAGAAACCTGCCTGGACTGAGACGCGATCGCCCACTAACTGCCTGTTGGTCCAAAGGTAATAGTTGGAACAACCCGGGAATCGCACCAGAGTTGCGTGGAGGGATTTCCGCAAACTTCAATCAACTATACAGTATGTGTAAATATGAGACGGTGCATCGCTGGGAGGTTTTCAAAGGAAACGGCTCTTTGTATGAAGCCGAGCCATAAAGACACTGTGCCCCCCCCCCCCTCCCCCATCTCTCTCTCTCTCTCTCTCCCAGCCTGTCTGTCTGTCTGTCTGTCTGTCTGTCTGTCTGTCTGTCTGTCTGTCTGTCTGTCTGTCTGAACTCCACCTGAATATTAAGAACTGCATAGTCATCAAACACAGCTGGCAGCTCTACCTGCAGAAACAGCTGGATAGACAGGAGAAACACTGGAGCAGACAGTCTTATACCATGACCAAAAAAACAAAAAATACAACAGAATTACAATCACAAGCTGGTATTCTGGCTGTCTGGCAAAATTAGGAAGACTGACTGCGAGGGATGATGGCTGGGTTTTGACAACTTTGCCGATAAAAAAAAACCCGTCCGTGAAGCAACACTCCAGCCACAAGTGACATTTTGCTCAATTGCTATGGAAAAAGAATATAAAGACGAGTGTAAAGGAGAAAGGCTGAGGGACTGTATTCAATTACTGACATGGATTTTCTTTTGATGTACCGGATTTGCCATAACCTACAGTAGGCTACAGTATGTGTATTCATTCTCTGTCAGCCTCAGTTAATCTGTAAGTTAAGTTACTGATATAAACTGACAAATGTGCTGTGTTGTGCCTCTATGTGTTTTTCCAGATGTTATTTTAAAATGATTTGTATTATTAATTTAGTCTGCGCACGTCTGGATTGCACTGTATCACAGCGTACAGTAACATGATGGCTACTGTAGATTGTTCTTCTCTATTGTTTTTTTGTGTTCTTTTTAACGTGACAGATGCCTCACTTGTAAGTCAAGTGCTGGTGTCGGAGGTCAATTGATTGATTTTTCTGCAGCTGTCTGGCAGTTTTGAGGGTCTTTGGTAGGGGGTGGGGGTGCCTTGTGCGCTGAGGGAGGCTAGGGTCTTAGTCAGTGGTGAGGTCTGGGCTTCTCTGTAAGGTGTGGTCCGGTCGGTCAACCCAGATTAAATCATCATGGCACTTGGCACTTAGACATCCTTGAAAACCACATCTGTGATTCTGGGGACGCACACAGGAGTGCACGTGTGCACATCACACACACACACACACACACACGCACGCACGCACGCACGCACGCACGCACGCACACACACACACACACACACACAGTCTCACACACACACACACACACACACACACACACACACACACACACACACACACACACACACACACACACACACACACACACACACACACACACACACACACACACACACACACACACACACACACACACACACACACACACACACACACACACAGCATACTCAGAGAGACACTCAAAACGGCCAGAGAAGGAAATTGAATTGTGCATGTTTTATTATTTGAGCGGTGCAGTGCTTTAGCCAGGCCCGGCCCCTCTGTAATGGTGTAATGTATATTTCATTACAGCCTAATGGGCTCCATTAGCACAGTCTCCTCACAGACATTCAAGACTTATTGTTTTATGGTCAAAAAGGAAAGGAGGGATGGAGACAGAGGAGAAGAGAGGAGAGCAGGAGAGGTGCAGGGGAAGGAGGAAAGATTGTAGGACAGAAGGACAAGACAGAGTGGTAGTATAGAAGAAATGAGAGGAGATGTTCTACTACAGCACCGGGGGAGAAATGGAGAGGTAGGGAGATAAGGAATATCTCAGAAGAGAAGTGGATGAAAAAGAGGAGTGAGGGGGGTATGAAAGAGTAGAGAGAGACTGAGCGGTTGAGGGAGAAGGAAAGGAATATATAGTGGGTTGGGATAGGAGGGAGAGAGAGAGAGGGAGAGAAGTGAGCGGGTCCTCAGGGAGAGAGAAAACCAGAGCTTCTGAGCATCCATCATTACTGTGGCCCGCTGGAGATGGTTCTATAAGCCACAACTCTTAACTTCACACTCTTATCACATTCTTAGGGCTAGCCTCAACCACACATACATTGTACATTACAGTACAACACTCACGCACGCAAACGCACACGTGCGCATCCACACACACACACACACACACACACACACACACACACACACACACACACACACACAGTGCACTGACCATCCACGGTTATGTATGTCATGTGGAAAACAAACTCCATAATCCACCACACAATTGGGAACCACCTTGCACACTTTTTAGCTCACATATTGCAGCCCGCTATATATATACGATAATTCGCATGCACTTTTGGTGTTGTTTTTTCTTTAAAGCACATTATGTTACACTTTGCAGAGGTAAAGTCAAAAACTTACAGTTCACACTAACAGCTGTTTTAGCAAGCATTTGGTGGATGTTAAATCTTCCACTCAAGTTTTTCTTTGTTTCAGCAGCACGTAATGGTATTAGTAACATCTTTTGTGTTTTTGTCCTTTCTTTTTTTTAAATACATTTTACAGTATGTACATTTATACGTTATATTTTCTTTCTATGTGAAAGTTTACTCCTGAGGTTGCTTTTTGCAATCGTTCGATTTTAATTTGATATGTTTTGGTAAAGTGTAACACAAACGGGGGTATATGCATATTGGTAGCCTATGCCATGTTACTTGTTAAATACTGTCTTTGTCCGTTCTCATGTACTGTACACAGTAAAATCTTCAGTGTTAATTTATCTATTTGTAACTCCGAAAGTGTAACCAAATGGACCAATGGACCCATAACGGTCCCCACTACTCTCAGAGTTAAATTAACGCCTAGGACTTTACTGTGTATCCTCTATGGCAGGGATGGATATTTAACTAGCCTACTGGTTAATAATATTTAGTCTTGGCCACTATAAAACATTTTGTCAGAATCTCAGTGTGGAACTTGTGGTTATAGGTTAGGAAAAGGCCAGACCAGTGCTCAAAATCCTCAAGTTTCATCCCTGCTGTATCGGCAAGTAGAGAGTACATTCATTGAGCGCATTCAAGCACATACTAGTCATTCAATAATGCTGTGCAATAATAGAGGACATGGTGTGTTAAGGGCCTGTATGTTATCAGAAAAAAATACTGTGAGACAACGCAGTGCATATGAATGTCTCTGATGTCAAATTAAGTTCCGAAGATTAGAGTATTTCATAGCAACAACTCAAATGTCCGTGGGTGTATGTACTGTACATGTTGTATTTTGTAATTTGTGAACTATGTCAAACTGGACAGTGATGGTCTATATTTTGTGTTTCTGTAATGCCTAACTTATGCTGGCCAAAAGTAGCCGACTTACGTCAGCTATAGCGCGACAAAGTATGAATCAGGCTTTAAGAGGGACATTTTGGCATGAACTGAGCTTGCGGTGAAGACTTGTCAGCACAATGTAACAGTGTTCCACTGGAACTCTGGAATACTAACATTTAAAAAATCCTAGAATCCACTTTGCAGGACTCTTAGCTGCAGATTGGCTGTCTTCACACTGATGTCACAGATCCCATTGATAGGAAAAAGAAGAAGAAAAAAGATGGACACCTCGGAAAAAGGAGGGACTGACAATCACAGACTTCTTTCTTTATTATCGAAGTGACCTACTGTAAAATAGACAATTCTACCAACACTCGTCTTCTATGCTGCCTACTGTATACGTGATAGTCCTAAACATTGGTCTCTAGAAGTGATATATTTCTTTCTTTTTTTCTGTTGTTTTTCTAAAAATGAAATAATAGTGAGAGGAAGGATCAACAACATGAACATGTACAAATGTGAATACGTTTCTGGGAGAAATAAGCGATGCTAACTGCTGTGTCCAAGACAGTATGTAAATCTCTAGATTGTACTTTTTTCTTGTTTGTCATAGAACTGGGGGGTAGAAAGATTTACTGGGGATGGACAAATGACACAAAATGACACCACCCACAACCCAAGATGCTGTGTGTGTGTGTGTGTGTGTGTGTGTGTGTGTGTGTGTGTGTGTGTGTGTGTGTGTGTGTGTGTGTGTGTGTGTGTGTGTGTGTGTGTGTGTGTGTGTGTGTGTGTGTGTGTGTTTGTTTTGTTGAAGGCTGATTAATGGCATGTCGAGCTGAGAGGTAGAGGTGGGTGGGTTCATACTGGCCAAAATTAAGCAGCGGGATCAGTATCTGGTCTGTTATCAGGATTCCTCTGTCCTTTATAAATGAATAAACCCCAATCATGAAAAGAGAGCAATGGTAACCCTAACCCTATACTTTAGTTTATTTCCTGGGCTGCTAAAGTGAAGAAAAATACAGATGACCTTAGCATGTTAGTCTAAGATATCCTTGTGGATCAATGGGTTGAAGTACTGTACAGACAGTATCACAGTGTGTCAGAATATTTTCACATGATCCTTGTTGCATGTCATCGTCAAATTTGCTGCCACTCTATTCTATGCAGAGCTTATGTACAAAAAATAACATAAGGGGCATCTTTGTAAAGTAGATTTATCTTGGGGCTGAGATGCTTTTGGCAAACCAGCCACATGCAGCACAATTATAATAATGCAAAACTACATAATTTGATTCTCTTCGCCTCACTGTGAAACTGTACTAAAATACTTAAACACAGTATAGCAAACATGGCAACCGGTTCCTAGAACGTACTGTTTTTGGTTTAATTTCTATTATTTGACCCTTTTTCTATCTCTGTCTCTCTCTGTGCCTCATATCTCACTCTCAGACAAAAAAATCGAAACAGCAACAGAGAATTGGGTATTTTATATACAGTAAGTCTGACCTGATGTATAATACAGAACTCACACACTTCCACACGCACACGGAGGAAGTGTACAACACGCACACGCACACGTACACACACACATACACATACACATACACACACACACACACGCGCGCACGCACGCACGCACGCACGCACACACACACACACACGCACACGCACACGCACACGCACACACACTCCAGAGGGAACGTGTAAAGTTGAAAAGTGGCAATTATCAAAATATGTCATAATCTAATGTCATAATGTGTCATGGTGATGTTAAATGATGATGGTGATGATGATGATGGTGGTTATCTGATTTCTCTATGAATATGGACCAGTCTGTCGTGATACAATGAAATTAATAAAAAGTGTTATGTCTAACCTCAATGCATCAGCCATTAACTACAGGTGCGTGTGTGTGTGTGTGTGTGTGTGTGTGTGTGTGTGTGTGTGTGTGTGTGTGTGTGTGTGTGTGTGTGTGTGTGTGTGTGTGTGTGTGTGCAACCAGATCTCACACAACTTAGTATAAATTGCATGGAGTGTCATTCCGACAACTGGAAAACCTGAAAATCTCCCCCATTGACTAAACCATTTCAAAGGCGCACAGTCTCAAGCGAACTGGAGCCACGTGAGGGACCACCGAGTGAGCTAAAGCGAACAAGTTGACGTCCCGAACGTTGCGACGTTCGCTTGAGCCTACTCAGCTCCGTTTGAGTTATGTACCGATAGGCACAGAATTATAAATGTTGTTGTGGGGACTGCTCTGCTTCCGGGTTGCAACTGGTTACGCGTTATGTGTGTCTTGGACCACATGCTAACATACTACACAGTATGCAATTCTCAACCTACTATTTAGTATCTACTGTACCAAGCAGCAGGGTTTCACTTCGGACATACTAAAAAGTAATTTGGCATAGTATATAGTATGTTAGTATGTAATTGCCCTGTCCGAAATGGCATACTAACATACTATTTAGTATGACAAATTACTTTTCAGTATGTGAAATGCTACTGCTTAATAGTACTAAATAGTAGGCTGCAAATAGCATACAGTGTATGTAGTATGTTTGACAGTATCATGTCAGTATCATCATGTCAGTATCATGGTCAGTATTATGTCAGTATCATGGGTTAGTGTCATGGTCAGTATCATGTCAGTATCATGGTTAGTATCATGGTCAGTATCATGTCAGTATCACATCAGTATCATGGTTAGTGTCATGTCAGTATCACATCAGTATCATGGTCAGCATCATGTCAGTATCATGTCAGTATCACGTCAGTATGATGGTCAGTATCACGTCAGTATGATGGTCAGTATCATGTCGGTATCATGTCAGTATCATGGTTAGTATCATGTCGGTATCATGTCAGTATAGCTGCAGCTGTGTCACATCACAATGTATTATGCTGCTGTAGTTTATAACCTAAACTGGACTTAAAAACTACAAAATCATCCTAGGGTTTCATCCAGACCCCCCTTTATTTCGTACTCCATTGTACACAACACAATGTGAGATTGTAGACTGATGTGATGTGTTGTAAGCTTGTAAATTGGCAATTTTCAGCACACAGCGCCGTCAAAGTGTGAATCAGGCTTTTGAGTGTTTGAGTGACAACAATGTGCTGCATCTTCTGTGACCTACTAATCCTAATAAGAAAACCAAAGTGTTGAAAAAAGTGACAATAAAGAAAATGCTTGGTATGCAGATTAACGGAAGCAAAGTGGGTTTGTGGGGAATTGTATTGGAGAGGAGAGTGTGTCTAAATCCCCAATGCAATTAAGCAACAGCTGAATTAATATGTTCTTCTTACACACAGCCCTGTCTCCATTTTATCTTTTATTAAAAGCATCATTGAAAAAGAAATGCACAAGGTTGTGAAAAGTTCACCTCAGCATAATGGAGTGTGTGTGCGCTGGAGTGTGGGCATGCGTGCGTGCGTGCGTGCGAGCGTGCGTGCGTGCGTGTGTGTGTAGGGTAAGTAAGTGGTAGTAATACTCTCACTCGGCGTAAGGCAGAAAATCCTTTGACTCAGCAGTTTGACCTCATAAATAACACGTTTAATCAGCATACACACACACAAACATGCATGCTCACACACACGCACTAGTAGTAGAAAGGAAGTAGGGGGCCATGGTGAAATACTGTAGGAATACAGTAAGAAACACAATGATGCAGCACCCAAATGAGTCTCAGGATGTAGAACAGCCGACTTCGAGTTCCAAGGTTCTCAGTTCATTCCCCGGCTCCTCTCTCTCTCTCTCTCTCTCTCTCTCTATCAAATGTGGTTTTATTGAAAGGCAATCAAAGGCTAGAGCCTATGAAGTAAACGTTGGGCGTATGGTGTCCAATATTGGAGCGCCTCAGTGCGGCCATAATTTGCAAGAGCAATAAGCAACCAGGTCTATGAAAACAATCCCAAAAGAAGCGAAGCGACTATAATAGGCCACATGAGCACGTCAAACCTATATATGTCGGCCATTAAACAATGTGCAAATTTATATATGTTGGCTGTTTGAAAATAGACGATCTACAAGCTCACAACCGCAACCACCATTATTTACAAGCAACTTTACAGAAAAACAAGCCCAATGTGGCTTATAATAAGCAGACCTGGCAACACTGGCAGAGAGGGAGAGAGGAGAGCGTAAAATTGCATTGGGGATAATGGCTTGCGCAGTCTTCTCTTCTCTTAAAGGCAATGGCATCTGGCACGGTGATTGGTTTTATTATTGTAACGCCCAAACCACACCTATGCAGGTGTTTTGTGGATAAGGCAGGTGTCCCAAAATAGCAACTTTTGCACGGGAACGCCCCTTGCGCACTCCTAAATCCTAGTGGGTTTAGCCAGTATGGCCCATTATAGGGCCCTGAATGCATAATCCTACACAGAGCTGCCTCTGTGCCTGTATACTTCACAGACACCAGGATACTGACACCAGGATACTGACCATGATACTGGCCATGATACTGACACCAGGATACTGACCAGGATACTGACTCCAGGATACTGACACATAGCATCACAGATAATCAATTATTAGGCTTGTCTGACCATGAGTTATGCGATAATCACAAAAGTAAACTACTTTTTACCAGGTCAACCAAAGTGCTGTACAGGTAAAAAAAAAAAAGCAAACAATGCAACATAAACAGACAATGAAACAAGCACAAACAAACAAATATTAGCACCAGTAAGGGAAAAACAGGGCTAAATCAGCTGTCACTGAAGGCAGAGCCTGGTGGCAGCCGCCGCAAAGGCCCGGTCTGGTGAAAGTGAGACGTACAGCACAGTACAACTGCGTATCATCAGCATAACAATGCAGGGTACTTTGTGTCTCTGTATGATGGAACAAAGTGGGAGCATAAAAGTTAAAGCAATGGACCACAAACTAACCCTGGGGTCACCTCACAGAAAATATTAACTTCATCAGATTTGAACTCACCCGGAGCGACAGAGAAAGTCCTGTCTTTTAAGTACTGTAGGATTAAACCCAGCTGAGAGCATGTCCAGAAAGGCCAACATAATCTCGAAGTCTATTAATTAATCATGATCAACAGTATCAAAGGCCGCACTCAGATTTAACAACACTCAAATAGACGATCTGTTTGCACCACAGATCATTCTAATTAGCTACAGTATTTTTACGAGTTATGTTTCAGTGCTGTGGTTTGGTACGCATCACACAAATTGTGAAGTGATAGAAATGCAATGTATACACCATTTGGAACATTTATTTTCAAGAACAAGTATTTTGCTGAGGAAAGCAAGGTTGGTCTACTCTATACAGTAGTTGCTATAGGTACAGATGGATCAAGGTTGTTCTTCTTAAGGAAGGATGCAATAACAGCATGCTTATTAAGACAAGATTCTGGGGTGTTTGCAAGGAAATGTCACCTTTGGCTTTTACCAAACTAATCATCAAAACTGTTTGAAAACAGAGGAACTCTCAAGTCTGTGATCAAATACACACGCTGTCCTTTCATGTGGTTATTTGTGTGATTATGTATCCATTTGTGTCCACTTTGTGTTTATTCACATTTGCCTGTCTATTTGAGATTGTTTGTACATGCTAATTCCAAAGTTAATTTGTTTGTATTCATGTTCTCTTGTGTGCAACTCAGTGTGTGTGTGTGTGTGTGTGTGTGTGTGTGTGTGTGTGTGTGTGTGTGTGTGTGTGTGTGTGTGTGTGTGTGTGTTTGTGTAAACACGCTTGCATAGCATTGTGTGCGGAGGATGTAGCAAAAAAAGAGGCAAAGACAGAGAGATACAGGGTGCCAGAGGAGTGTCCTTGCAGGTGTGACAGTTTCAATGCCAGTAAGGATGGGAGCTCTACAGAAACCCCAAAGGGGTCTTATAGAAACACAGCTTTTTATTTTTTCCCATTTTTTTGTCACAGACACTAACAAGACTCCTATCCAATACCAGACTAAACACTAAATAAAAGACTCCTAAGAGTCCAATATCGGAAAAGAAGACTTCCAACAATAAGAAAGTACACTTAAAATGAAATAACCTGTGGTTTAATGTTATTACATTATCCACAAACCACTGCATGACACAGGGACTGAGGTAAAGGCATGTGAAGCTGCATAATATCTACTTTATAGCTGAAATCACTTTATGCAGAGATTTGGTGCAAGAAAAAAGGAGCGGACCAGAGCCCCGGGGGACCCTGGTTTATCAAAGTGAATTACTGATGTACAGTACACCTCCCTCGATAGGTGTAAGTTTGATATGGTTCAGTAACATTATCCTGTGGAAGCCCTCCCAAGGAATGTTTCCATTTGTTCACATACAGTACAGCTTTTCACAAAACAAACAGCACAATTTCAATTATTTCTATCTGTTGCACAAGGTTGTTCTTATCTCACAAATTCTTTGAAGAATCAATTTTCATGAATTGTGTTTGCTGCTGGATGGTTTACATCCATTTCAACAAATTGGCCCTGGCAAGGAGCCCACTCTTTTCCTCAAGAAGCACAAGCCTTATTTCATTTCCCAGGCCTTTGCCTTTGTAAATGAGCTGTGTGTCATTGAATGATTGACTTGGCTGCTGTCTCCTTTTAATGACTCTTAGCCATGTAATACTCAATCCTTAATCCAAACAAGAACATAATAAATTATTTCACACACTGGCATTTGCTTCAAACGGACAGTGACTCTTGTTGCAAAGAAGCCTTCATAGCTGCAAATATATAGGCCTAGTTGCTTAATGTCAGCACTTCTATTATGATAATCTGTTGACCACACATTAAACCTCCAAGTTTGAGAACCACTGCTGCAATGTAATGCTCTTCTTAGTATAAAGCCTCCTAGTGGACACATTTATATGTGGTGATGCAACAACAGAACATGCATGCCATGCCAACCCTAATATCTCAAGACAGATTCAGAGCTCTGCAGCTGAATCTGTCGGGAGCTCCTGTTACAACGTGTATAGTTAGGAATGTTAGGAATGCAAACAAAGACACGTGGACTGGAAGTGGAGGGCTGAGGGCGGACCTAACGGCCAACATCCTGTTATCCACATTCTATTGGGAGGTACCCTCAGAGTTAAGTTCAAAGGAAAAACAGCAGAGGGGCAGTTTTTTCCTCTTTTTTTTTACTATGGGTTCCCAGATTGTGCCAACCCACATGCCATATCATGCCATGCCACATGCCATGCCCTGATCCAGTTCAGCTCCCTTCTATTTGACAGATGACAAAACAGAAGTAGGCCCTGATTTGTGCATTGATCACATACTGTAATTGCAATGTCCCATGTTCAGTTCCACCTGGAGACCTGTGTTGCATGCTGTCTCTCCTCTCCTTGTCTAAATAAGTGGTTCTCAAACGTTTTAATTTCAAGGACCCCCATAACTCTAAAGAGTATACAAATGGAACTCTCAGACTTATAGACCTGTAAAGGTCCATTTAGAACCCTCTCAAGGTCCCTGGACCCCAAAAATAGTCCTAGAAAAACTGTAGAAAGAAACTGTGAAGAAACAAACAGGAAGGACTGCAGAGATCACGTAATTCAAAGAGGTTCTAGAACTTAGGATTGATTGGCAGCATCAACACATCAATTGACAATTATGTTTAGGGTAAATCCAAGGTATGCCACTTTAAATAACACTATATTGCACTGATCAGAGCAATGGTCGCTACGTTATGGTCATTTGAAGTGTTAAACACTGTTGTAGTCCCCCATATGTGTGCAATTTAGTTTGGTGAGAATTGGAGAAACAGTGTGCTTGTGGCCGCCGGGGTCCCCTGATGTAGTCCCTGGTGTGACTATTCTCACGTTCGACCCTTGAACAGTGTTTGTGCCAGGTTTGGTGTGGATTGGAGCAACGGTGTGCCTGTGGCCCCCGGGTGCCCCTGACGTGGCACCTGGTGGGACTATTGTCATGGCAGGCCTCTGAGCAGTGTTTGTGCCAAGTGTGGTGTGGATAGGAGCAAAGGTGCGCCTCGCAGGTCCGGATGTTACATTTGTGACTGCTGTCCATGGTCGGTCCCCCCACCCTCTAGGCAATTTTAATATAGGATGTTTTTTTGTGTGATGATATTGAACTGTTTGGTGCTACTATGTTTATGAATTGAATACCAAGGACCTCAATGGAAACAAGAAAGCAAGGACTTTTTTGGGACCTTTTAGACAGAGTGTTTTAACTGTACTTGGGCTGTTTTTTACATTTCTGCCTAATAAAATATTCAATCAATCAATCAATGGTACCAGCGGGGAAAATAGTTATATCCCAAATATTTTTTTTTTTAAAGCCCTCACAAACTTTTACCAAGGCTTCAGTAAGAGTTACTAACTACAGTACAGTGTCAGTGTGTTAATACAGTATTACCGTTTACGTACATGTAAAAACATCTGGGAAATGCGAATGCTGCTCAGAGATAAATGTGTCTTTGCAGAAAAACACAAAACCTACAGAATAACTACGCAACAAACAGCGGGTGGATAAGGGGCGTATTTCAGACATATAATTAATAATGACACGGCCCAATTATAGGTTTTTAAGGGGATGACAGGCTACCATTAGCTGATAATCCCTTACTGCTGCACCTGCATGGTGACATCATTAACACAGCAGGGTGCGTGTGTGCGTGCGTGCGTGCGTGCGTGTGTGTGTGATATAATTCTGAATTCACAGGAATGAAGTCTCCCAGAGGACATAAACTAAATGAAAAACACAGAGAAATGGGACAACCTGCTGATCGGGAGTCATTCCTCACCACTGGGCTACGCTTCCGCCAGGGAGTTTCCTGTAAGGTATCTGTGGAACGGAACAGCCAGTGACTTTATCAAGATTTATGAGCTGAATCATCATTGGAAGTATGAGACACATCGTGAAGGAAGGAGAGAGAGAGAGAGAGAGAGAGAGAGAGAGAGAGAGAGAGAGAGAGAGAGAGAGAGAGAGAGAGAGAGAGAGGGAGAGAAAGACAAGCAGTAGAAAGACAAAATGTAAGTATGCTGGTGGCAAAGAAAATAATTATATACAGCTGTTGTGTATCATTCAACACACACACGCACACGCACACACACACACACACACACACACACACACACACACACACACACACACACACACACACACACACATATATATATATATATATTTATATATATAGGTTGAATGATACACAACAACTACAACAGCAACCAAAACCATACAAACAGCAACAAACTAGAGGTTACGTAGGTAACCCCGGTTCTTTTAGTTTAGGAGTGAGACACTCCCTATGGGAAACAGCGCCATCTGGCGATGTAACAGAGCTACACAATACGCTCCCGGGGCCCATTCATTGGGCTAGAGGGTATGTCACGTGACCGGCCATCCCCTCCCCTCAGCGGGAGGGTATAAAAGGCCCCGGTAGTGACGTCAACATCCTCTTTCACACAGGTCCTCTGTTCGCAGTGGCGAAACAAAGGGGTGTTTGGGGAGTGTCTCACTCCTAAACTAAAAGAACCGGGGTTACCTACGTAACCTCTAGTTCTTTGTCGTTTTGTCGTGAGACACTCCCTATGGGATCTATAAACCCCCCGGAAGCGTTCAATAAAATGTATCCCCAGGAAAAACCGCACGGGCCCCTACTGACTCAGGGACCCACACATGGCGGGCCCCTGTCACAGGGACGTCCAGGTCCACCGGACCTGGACACGGCACAAGGGATGAGATAAAAGAGACCCTGACAGACCGAAGTCTGCCTTATTCAGCTAATAGAGGACAAGGTCCGTCACCTACCAACCAATTAATAAGGGAACAGGGCCCCCCTGCTCCCAGAGACTCAACAGATTGTTAGCCCCACGGGATCACATCAGGAGGAGAAAGGCACCTCAAGTAGATGAGGCTGCCACACCCAGGACTGCGTGCGCCACTGAGGAGGCCGCCACGTCCAGGCTGTAGAAAGCTGCAAAAGTCGAAGTAGACGACCAATTAGCAGCCGCGCAAATCTCCTGGACCGAAGCCCCTCTAGAGAGGGCCCAGGAGGTAGCCACTCCCCTAGTCGAGTGTGCCCTCAGTCCAACCGGTACTGGGGCCCCACTACTAGTATAGGCGAGCCTTATGGCCGCAACGATCCATCTGGACAGCGTTGGCTTGGCAACCGCCTTCCGCTGGTTACCCCGGCCGTAGGAGACAAACAACTGTGTTGACTTCCTACTAGGCGCCGTCTTCTGACAGTAGAGTTTCAACGCCCTCACTGGACAGAGACAGTGCAACCGTTCCTCCTCCGCCGAAGCGAAAGGAGGTGGGTGAAAAGCAACCAACTCGACCGGGGCCGGTGCAACCACCCCGGTCTTGGTAACAAACGCCAAGTTTGGTTTCAGCAGAACCCGTCTGCCATCCCCAGAGAACCTCAAGCACTCCGAACTCACCGAGAGTGCCTGCAGGTCACTGACCCTCTTGGCCGTAGTCAGGGCCACCAAGAGGATAGTTTTCAAACTCAACACCTCGAGGCTCACAGTCTCAAGGGGTTCAAAGGGAGGAAGGCAGAGTGCATTAAGCACTGCTGCCAGATCCCAGGCCGGAAACAGAGGCCTGTTGGTCGGCCTGGCCCGTCTGGCACCGCCCATGAACCGTCGCACCAGGTGATGCTTGCCAACCGTTCCGCCATCGAACCCGTCGTGGCAAGCGGAGATGGCCCCTAAGTAGACCTTGACCGTCGAGAAAGTCAAGCCCTGATTCAACCTGCTCTGCAGGAAAATCAGAATGCTACGAACTGGCGCCCGAAAAGCCACCACCGCCGGCGACTGTTCCTGGCACCATGACACAAAAATATTCCATTTTACGTCATAAGCAGCCTGAGTGGATCCGGCCCTAGCCCCCTGAATAGTAGCTATCACATCAGGGGGCAGGCCACAAGCATCTAGATTGGCCCTCTCACGGGCCAGACCCACAGGTCTAGGTCCCGGGGGCTGGGGTGGTTGATCTCGGTCCCCACCTGCGTCAGCAGGTCCGTTATCGGAGGGAGGGACCAGGGTTTGGCGTAGAGCAGAGGAGTTATCTCCGACCTCCACACGCCCCAACCCGGAGCAACCAGCAGTACAGTCAGGCCCTGGAGCCTGACTCTCTCCAACGTTGGGCGGATCAGCTCCAGCGGCGGGAATGCATATAGCAGTTCCCTCGGCCACCTGTGAGCCATCGCGTCCAGCCCCAACGAGAGATCCGTTGCCTTCATCGAGAAAAAGCGAGAGCACTTCGCGTTCCCTGCTGAGGCAAACAAGTCGACCTGGGGTCGACCGAACCTGGACCAGATCTGGCGCACTGTTTTCGGGTTGAGTGACCACTCCGAATAATAAAGTTTGCCCCTGGACAGTAGGTCCGCTCCGCCGTTCAGGAGGCCCGGGACGTGGACCGCCCGGACCGATAGTAGGCGGGAGTCGCACCACATCGTCAGTTCTCGGGCCAGGTCGTCCAACACACGGGAGCCTAAGCCTCCCTGTTTGTTGATGTAGGCCATGGTCGTGGTATTGTCCGTCCTCACCAAGACATGGCAACCGCTGATGTGCGCCTCGAACTGTTTCAGTGCGAGAAACACCGCCCTCAGCTCCAGGTAGTTTATGTGGGCCAACCGTAGATCGGGGCCCCACACTCCCCTGGCTGCGCGACCCTCGTGGACTGCGCCCCAGCCGGTCAAACTGGCGTCTGTCGTGACCACTCTCCTCGAGAGTACCGCACCTAGTCTGACACCTTCTGACAGAAAAGGTGCTTGTGACCAGGGTTCGAGTGCCTCCATGCAACGTGGAGACACTAGAACATGTCGAGACCCCATGGTAGGTGGAATGCGGAGGTCCCGCACCCACCGATGAAAAGGTCTCATGAACAGTCTGCCCAGGCGGATTAAGTGTATGGCCGAGGCCATGAGACCCGCCGCCTGCAAACACAGCCTGTACGTGACTTTCTTTCCTACTTGAAAAGACCTCACACAGGCTAGGAAACTGTCTATCCTCTCCTTGGATAGGCGTGCCACCATCGTGTTCGAGTCCAAAGCAATCCCTATGAAAGAGGTTTGTTGGCATGGGACCAACACGCTTTTCTGAAAATTCACGTTGAAACCCAGTGACGTCAGATGTGAGATGGTCATCTCCGTGTGACGCGCCACCTCCTGGCTGGAGTCTCCCGCCAGGAGCCAATCGTCGATGTACGTCGACATGCGTATTCCCTGTCTCCTCAGGGGGGCTATAGCCGCCTGGGTGCACTTCACGAAAACACGGGGGCTCAGGGACATCCCGAACGGGAGAACCGTGTACTCGTATACTCGCCCCTCGAACCCGAAGCGCAGAAATTTTCTGTGTGGTGGGTAGATGGGAATGTGAAAATACGCATCCTTCAAGTCTATGCTGGTCCACCAGTCGCCCTCGCGCACCGTGCGTAAAAGCGTCTCGTTCGTCAGCATGCGAAACTTGAATTTCGTTAGGAATCTGTTTAGACCTCTCAGGTCCAATATGGGACGTACACCCCCCCCCTTTTTCTTGACCAGAAAATATTTCGAGTAAAAACCCAGGCGTTTCTGATCTGGGGACAACTCTCTTATGGCGCCCTTGTTTAGGAGAGAGAGAACCTCCTCTCTTAACGTGGCCGCCGCAGCGCCTGTCGCGCTGGAGAAAATCACTTTGTCTGACATCGGGGGTTTTGTGCTGAACTGTAATTTGTAACCCTTCTGTATGGTGCGAAGCACCCAATGAGACGGGTCGCAAGCTTTCCATTTCGCTAGACAGCGAGCTAGTGGATTGAGGCGAATGAATGAAACTGCTCGCTCCACCGGCTGTCTGCCCGTTGCCATGGAGACCAGTGACGTGCTCGCACGCTCTGGCGTTGCCAAGCATGTGACGCTCGATAGAGGCAGTACGGGTGTTACCTGATTGACAGAAGGATTCGGGAAAGTCACGTGACCCCGCACGCGGTGCCTCCCCAACATTGGTATCCGGTCGGAGAATCCCCTTGTCCGTCTCCGGTCGGAAACGGAAACAGTTGGATCCGGGGAGGTCACGTGAGACAGCACGCGGTACCTCCCCGACGTCAACATCCGGTGGGGGACGCTCGACGTCCGTCTCCGGTCGGAAACGGAAGTGTGTAACTTGTTTACCTTCCGTTCGGCCATCTTGGGAGGGCCCCGCGACGCAGAAGCGTTTTGGCGCCCTCTCCAAGATGGCGGAATCGGCTGTAAAAACGGGCGTGACCCCTGTACCAAGGTGCAAAGGCGCCCTCTGGCGGACAGGGGTGGAACTGCTTTTACAATTGATTTTACAACTGGATTTAACATTACCTTCAATGGAGTCAGTACATGCAGTGTTTCTGTCCCACACGCATTCGGGAAACCGCGCGCCGGGTTTCTCGAATGCTGTGGGCTCATAGGGAGACCTCCGAGAACGGGGGGCCGCCACGTGGACGGTCCTCGTTCTCGTTGGTACACAGGCAGAGGTGGAATAAGACAAGGTTTTGTACTTTTCAGCGCATTTATTGCCACAATTACAGGGTATTTCTCTTTTACAGACCTGACAGAAATGTGCGACATTTTGCTCTGTTTGGCTGTGGAGGAATGGTCCATGACTCTGTCCTCTAGAAATAAACAAGGTCCCTGTCTCTTCCCCAACGGTAACGGGGGGGTCCGCGAAAGTCCAGGCTGACCGAGCAGCCCTGGGTGGAGCGGCTGGCAGTGCTGTGTGTCCTCTAGTGTCTGCCTCGCCACGGGAGGAACAAAGGGGCAAATGTCAAAACTCCTTCCCGCGACGAGGGCGGGAGGGACCGCGACGAGGGGCCCGAGTGGCAGAAGTGGCAGAAGTGGGGCGAGAGGGACGGGGCCGAGGACCGGCCGTGTCGTGGACCCTTTCCCTGGAGCTGTTCCTGGAGCTGCCCGATGCGGGTGCATCGTGTGTGCGTCTCGGTCTGGACTGGCGAGAGGAGGAGCGCCCTCCCCTGTTAGCAGGTCGTCCTCCTCGGCTGCTCGTGCTGGAGGAGGTGGAGGCGCGCGGCTCGAAGACGTCAGATGCTGCCTCCAGAGTCGCTTTCCTCTCGTCTGTGGAGGTTTTTAGATACTTGATCCCCTCCTTGAAAAGGTTCTCAGGGACCAGGGTGAGAGCCAGCAGTTGTTTCCTGGCCTCTTGGCCCTGCTCACCTGGGAAATGGACGATGTCCAGCCATCTGGTTCGCTCCTGCAGAGCGGCGAGGGCCATGGACCGTCCGGTCCAGTTGGTGGCGTGCTGGTTCAGCTGAATGATGAGCTGTATCAGCAGTTCCATCTCCTCGGCGTCCTCGCCCAGCGCCGGCAGCATGCCCTTGATCAGCGCGCTGAGGGAGCCCTGCAGGAACGTGCTGGCGTTGAGACACTTAGCCACCTGGGCAGAGGCGTGATAATTCTTCGCCGTGGCCGTGGATGCGTCCTTGTCTTCCTTCTGGATGAAGGTGGGCTTGGATGCGAGGGAGACCCGGTTCTTGCTGCTTGTTGAGATGCTGGTGGCAAGGACAGAATCCATGGGGGGAAGGTCGAGGCCCAGTCCCTCCGCTCCCGCCACGCCGATGTCGAAGGGCAGCTTTTGGGGGCTGGAGTGGGTCTCCCAGGAAGAGTGGAGAGCCTCTCTGAAGCCGCCGGCCACTGGGAGCTTTCTGAAGCGGGGGCGGCGAGGCTCCTGGGCAGCCATGCCTGGGAAGAGTGCTGGAGTAGCGGAGGAGGCTTGGGGCTCCTCCGCCTGGAGCGTCTGGCCACACCTGCCCACTGCTTTCTCGAAGGTGGTAGACACAGAGAGCTTAGGGCGCGGTGGGGCCCCATCAGGCAGGGCTGCAGAGCTCGTTGGAACAGGGGGCTGAGGGGTGGAAGTGCCGGAGGACGCGGCCCGTCCCTCGTGTCCTCTCACCGGGCTCATCATGACGACGTCGGAGGACTGCTGTGCACAAGAGAGTTCCTCCTCGTCGAGTTCGGTCCCGTCCTCCTCCTCGAAGTCGTCACCATCGTACTCGTCGGCGGCGGCGGAGAAGTCCTCATCCATGGACTGCTCCCCGTCCTCCAGCTGGAGAAGGCCGCTGGGTAGAGGCGGTGTAACGGCAGGGGTGAGGAGGGGAAGGGGGGGGCTAGCCTGATTCCGAGTAAGCTGAGGTCCAGCTACGAGGACAGTGGCAGCCGCTGTATAATCGCCCTGGCCCTGTGCTAGGCTAGCACTGCCCGCTAAAGGGCCTGGTCTGGTCGGGGCCGCGGTCCCCGCCGAGCGCTGCGAGCGGGGAGCTCCCCCGCTAGCCGCAGCAGAGAACGGTATTGGGATGCGGGAGGGTTTCGGGGGAACCGAGCGAGAGCCGTCGGTGTCTCCTAAACTAGTAGCACAGGCAGTAGCCTGGCCATATCTGTGTCGAAGCAGTCTCGCCGAGAACCGGGCGCATGCTTCGCAGAAAGACTCGGGGTCGGAGAGCGCGTAGAAGGCGTGTGCGACGCCGAGGCATGCTACGCATATAGCGTGTGTATCGTCTCCGTCGATACTGGCAGAGCAGTCGGGTAGGCCGCACTGTCTAGCCGGCAGAGGGCCCAGGTGGTACGGGGTGGCTCTGGGTATCTTAAACGGAGCAGCCATCGTGGAAAAGGGGGAGCGACAAAGCTAGGCTAACCGCTCTATTCGGGGAGTTAGCTTTAAGCTGGAAAAGGGAGTTAGCACTATGGGGGTAGCCAAGGGCTGAGCTAGTACAGCTAGCGGCTAGGCTAGGCTAAGGGCTAACGCCGGCTCGCACAAGGGGCTAGGCTAACAGCTCTACACGGGGAGTTAGCTAAGCGGTAAGGGGGGTTAGCGCTGTGGGGGGGTAGCCTAAGAGCTAAGCTTAAGCAGCTAGCGGCTAGGCTAACAAAAAACAGCTAAGGCTAACGCCGGTAGGCCACGAGATAGAGAAAGGAACGTAGGAAGTAGTTTTGGATAATCGAGAAGGCCCGTGGGGAACTTAACCTAGTCTCCGCTTTGGGCTAAAGCTGGCTTCTGAAGTTTTAGGTCCTGAAGAGTAGAGTAAGTGGATAAGTGATGATTTCAGTTTTTGTTTGATAAGCGTGTAGCCGTTAACATCTGCGAACAGAGGAACTGAAAGAGGAAGTTGACGTCACTACCGGGGCCTTTTATACCCTCCCGCTGAGGGGAGGGGATGGCCGGTCACGTGACATACCCTCTAGCCCAATGAATGGGCCCCGGGAGCGTATTGTGTAGCTCTGTTACATCGCCAGATGGCGCTGTTTCCCATAGGGAGTGTCTCACGACAAAACGACAAAGAACCAATACCTCCCTCCCTCCCTCCCCTCCTCCCACACAAAAAGAAAAAAACGAGTTACAGTTAAAAGAAAACAACCAAAGATGGAAGCAATTAATAGATATAAATCAGACACCGATAGCAACACAGAAAGAAAAAAAAAAGAAGAAGAAACAAGAACAGTTAGGGGAATACAAACAACAGAATTGACATTACATCACTGCTCAATATCAAGTTCTCAGGTGCTGCAACACTGGGCCCCATCCAGTATATTCCAGAGAATTGAGGGACAGAGTCAGATTTCCACAGCTTCAGAATGCATCTCTTGCCAACTGTCTGTCATACCATAGACACTATGGCTGTGCGGGTGCTGTGGTGAAGTCTTTCAAGAGCACTGGAATGTCCAAGCGAAGCAATTTTGGAATATACAGTATATGTCAATTTGGACAACTCCAGAAGAGGTGGGTTAAAGTAGCACCCTTACATCTGCTGCACATTGGTGGCAAATTAGGAAAGATTCAACACAGTTTAACCTTTCAGTAATGTAATCTATGGAGTGTATTGGTGCAATCTAGCATTAACAGAGCATGATGTAATACCTGCCAAAGCATCATCCCAGACACTATCACCAATTTCAATGCCCAGCTCCTCCCAGGCTTGTTTTGTTAGAGCGGTGTTGCTGTTTAATTTATTACTAGAATAAGTGCCCACAAAATCTGAATCTTGGGGATTCAACATATATTTGAGCAACAGTTTTTTCTTCAAACTTTGAACGTTGTGATTCAAATGATGCAATGTTCTGACAAATATAGTTCCTTAGTTTTAAGTACCTGAGGAATTGTGTTCCTGGGTAGTGAGAAATTAGATTGTAATTGTTTGAATAATACACATTTTTTTATGTTGATATATTTTATAGTGACTATGCCCCTTTGACTCCACTCTCTAAAGGTAGTGTCAGTAACAGATGTTAAGAAAGCATGGTTGTGCCAAATCGGGGTGTGTAATGAGATGTCTGGGAGTGCATAGGATTTTCTGATCTGGTTCCAGATTTTCTGGAAGTTAATCCACTTAGCAACTGAGCCCAAGACAAACTCCAACTCTTCAAGGTTTCCTCTGGAAATTGGCTCTCAAAACGTACATTTACCTAAACCTAAGCATTTTCAGGGATGTGCTTAACAAACCGAGCAAGCAATAGACCAATTATTTGTTTACTAACATTGAGCCTGGACGCACAGGTGATTGTTTCACGCAATCAATTCCCAACCTGTTTCGGGGTGCACTGGTTTCAGCACACCCCAACCCCCTCTTGTGTGTGTTGGCTAGTGAGACGCGTCCTAACGAGACCTGATATAATGGGTTTCGTTGCGCGCATACTGGCTGCACGCAGCCAGTATGACGTCGTCTGTTAAGGGGTCTATTGAATCACATCTACTAAGAGCTTTAATACGTGTGGCTAGCACGTTTTCCCCTGGGACTCTGGCTTTCAGAATGTCCTTAAGTTTAGAGTAACAGAGCTTGAACACAACTTGAGCATTATGAGCCAAATGCTTGTCAAGCTTTCAATTTAAACAATAAAAACGTGTGTTTATTCACAGATAGATAGATAGATAGATAGATAGATAGATAGATAGATAGATAGCTAGTACATTGATTGATTGATTGATTGATTGATTGATTGATTCTACGACTGAATGAGATGATGTTGACAGTTTCTGTTGCATTTTTGTTCCTTTTTGCCCAGGAAGTATGACAAGTTAACATTCATTTTCATCATGGGGGTACTTTCAGTCATTTTTATAAAGACAAAAATGCCTCATCTCCATTGTCAAGTTGTGACTCCCCAAGTGCGTCGCTGTTCCACCGGGTTCTACTTACTGTAGCTCTAATGTGATATGTGAAGCAGATTCTATGCAGCATTCTAACTGTGAAGTACTTGATATGCCACCCCACATTAATTCACTGCCTGTGCTGTCTTTGATGAGCTTAACGTCTGTCTATTGAGCTATACTGTATGTCACCTTATGAAATGACTGATGATCAGTGCTGTATGTCTCAGTAATGTTCGCTACGCAGCGTGCTTTGGCAAATTGAATTTACCGTTGTCTCCATTTGTCTAATTTTCTTATGATTGACTGATGAATTGATGCAATTGAGGAAAATTAAATTGAATCAGCTTAGTTTATCCTCTGAGATTTTATTGATAGCTGCTTGCATATTCTCTCCATGCACAGAGAAGAGGGGGGGGGGGGGGTTGGCATGGGTGGGGGCATGGAGGTATTGTGGAAATCTGGATGAAGGCAAAGAGAAAGGGTGCCAGGAAGACAAAGGGATAATTGGTGAAATATTTACGAAAAAAGTGATACTATTGCAAATGTAGGACAGACAGATCAAGGAGAGGGTAGAGGAGGGGTTAATTGAAAGAGACAGAAAGACAGGCAGACACAAATAGATGACAGACAATTGAAGACACAAAGATGACAGAGAGACAAATGAAGAGCACCAAATCTGAGAACGGAGAACATGAAAAATGAAAAAAGAGACTAGTGCAAAAAATATATACAGTATACGATATCTGGTGGAAAGTAACTAAGTATGTGTACTCAAATACTGTACAATGTTCTATACTTTTACTTCTACTCCACTACATCTCAGAGGTAAATATTGTACTTTTACTCCACAACAATTATTTGAAAACTTTAGTTAATCACTATTATTATTATTAACCACTTCAGCCCTATTTAAACTTTGGCTATTTGAAATTAGCAGATCTACAAACTCACAGCGTGTCGCGATGTGACGCGTTGTGAGCTTGTAGATCTGCTATTTTCAAAATAATTGATTGAATTGAATTGAATTTTAGAATGTGAAAATGGGAAACTTGTGAAACGGGACATTCTGCATAAGGAGTACTTTTACTTTTGGTACTTTGAGTACATTTTTATTACAGAAAAATGTAGTACTTTTTTCACCAGTGATAACGATACAGGGCAGAAAAACAAACCACTCCCGAAAAGAGAGAACATTGAAAATAGCAATGAAAGACAATGGGTAGAACAATAAAAAAAAGAAGATGGCAAAACAGTGAAGTTGCGAGTGAAAGAGGGATGGGCCTTTGATGGACTCTCATCCGGAGTGTTTATGACGAGGCAGCGCCAGCGACATAATGAGTTGACTGATCAATCTTTCCTCCTGGCTCCCCAGGATCAATAGCTCTGTTTTGACATCTTACATTAAGCCCTAACTAATTGCCAGATTGCTAAATGCTTTTAAGAAAGAAAAAAAAACATATTCAGGGCAATCAATAATGCAATCACACCAGTGACTCTCCTGTACTGCCACGGGAACAGGGATGTGCTGCTGTGTGCATTTGTGCGTGCGTGCGTGTGTGTGTGTGTGTGTGTGTGTGTGTGTGTGTGTGCGTGCGTGCGTGCGTGCGTGCGTGCGTGCGTGCGTGCGTGCGTGCGTGCGTGCGTGCGTGCGTGCGTGCGTGCGTGCGTGCGTGCGTGCGTGCGTGCGTGTGCCCCTAGTGTGCTGAACAAAGCAGAGTTTTGAGGGCCAAACATCGACCCTAATTCATGATAGTGGGATTGGTGTGTGTCTGTAATGTGTGTTTTGTGTGTGTGTGTGTGTGTGTGTGTGTGGTGTGTCAGAGCAGCTGGGAGTTGTGGTCAAGGGCTGAGAGCAGAGCAGTGGTGTATTTGGGGTTTGAACCTCCAAGGCCGCTGTGGGACAGTTACAGTAGTTAGTGCGGTTGCCCTAACAGGGCAACCAGACAATAGTACTCTATACACTTTATTATTCTAGATAAACTTAATTTGGCGCGCTACTCCTCCCACAGTTTATTTTTCCCAATTTTGTGCCATATGTCAAAATGACCGGCCTCACCGGGAATCGTGTGCTATCATTTTGCTAAGAGATTGGTTACATAGTTTAATTGATATTGATTTATTAGTGCATTAAATTTCCCCATCCACTTTAAAGGTAAAATAAAAGAACTCCAATTCAAGTATTTTTTTCTCAGAAACCATTGGGGCTAGAGTTACAAAACTTGGAGGGGAGGTTCATAGATTATTGCAAAATTATTTTAAAAGTAATTATACCAGGTGGCCTCATGGTGGCGCTATAGAAGCCCACTTTACGTTTTGGCCTTTAACTCTTGAACCGTAGGTCGTAAAATAAAAATCAACTCCCCATGTAGGCCACGCCCATTTGCGTCAGGTAAAATTTTCCGCCATTTAGATTTTTCTTCAAAACACACTTTTAGCTTCTCCTCCCACATATTTTATCCAAATTTCATAAAAGTCGGTACAGATGATCTCTGGACCCATGCGATGAACATCTCCAAGCGAAATCTTGATAGTCCATACCGTTCGTCCGCAATTGGCTTCCAAAGTTAGCGGGAGGGGCCCGTTTTACCAAAAATGCCAGAAATCACGAACGAAACGTCCGGTCAATCCCAAATTTAAATCACATATCGAGGGTGGTTTATTTTTTGATTTTTGGGGGGATCAATCCTCTCAAAATGAAATAAAAGCGTTTCATTTATATTGATTTATTAGTGCATTAAATTTCCCCATCCACTTTAATGGGAAAATGAAAAAGAATTCCATTCAAGTATTTTTTTTCTCGGAAACGGTAAGGGCTAGAGTTACAAGACTTGGAGGGAAGGTTCAGAGTTTATTGCCAAATTATTTAAAAAAAATAATTGCACCAGTTGGCGTCATTGTGGCGCTATAACAGCCCACTTTACGTTTTGGCCTATAACTCTTGAACCGTAGGTCGTACAATAAAAAACATTTTTTCCCTAGATTCCTTGGGTCATAACGCAACTCTCCATATAGACCACGCCCATTTGCGTCAGGACACATTTTCCGCCATTTTGAATTTTCTTCAAAACACACTTTTGGCTCCACATACTTTGTCCAAATTTCACAAAAATCTGTACACATGATCTCTGGACCCATGCGATAAACATCTCCAAGCGTAATTTTGATAGTCATTACCGTTCGTCCGTAAATGGCTTCCAAATTTAACGGAAGTTAGCCAAAGTTACAAAAAGGGCCACAAATCACGAACGAAACGTTCAGTCAATCACAAATTTGAATTAAATGTCAAGACTGGTTTACTCAACAAATCCCCAAAAGCATTTCCACTTTGATCCATAGGGGGCGCAACAAATGCTCAAAATGTAACCTTTTGATGCAAAAACCTTATGTTGGGGGGATCGATCCTCTCAAAATGAAACACAAGTGATCTCAGGAGTTACGTGACAATATAATTGGCGCAGCCTCCGACGGTATTCCTCGAGTCCCGGCGGCAGCGACCCGCGACTCGCGTCGGCGCAACCACACTCTGCAATTGCCCTGAATTGCGACGCGTCTTGTTATTGTGCGCTTAAAGTTAAATATCTCCAAAACTACAAATGATTTCAAAGAAAAAATCTCAAGCATGCATGTCCACAGTAAGGTGGAATTTTTGAACTGTGAATGGAGTTTCTAGGTGAAAGTGTTTTTTTGAGGCCCCAAAATCATCCATCGACCTCCATTATAAATCTCTGAACTTTTAAAGGAGTACAATTCTAAATCTATTAAACATTTCAAAGATTCCTTTTCAGGCAAACATGTCCACAGTAAGATGAACATTTTAAAGTATGAATGAGGTTACTAGGCGTAAGTGTGTAGTTGTAAGCCTGCCTTTAAATGTCCATTGCCGCATTGACAATGCATTGGGCGCTTAAAGTTAAATATCTCCAAAACTACAAATGATTTCAAAGAAACAATCTCAAGCATGCATGTCCACAGTAAGGTGGAATTTTTGAACTGTGAATGGAGTTTCTAGGTGAAAGTGTTTTTTTGAGGCCCCAAAATCGCCCATCAACCTCCATTATAAATCTCTGAACTTTTAAAGGAGTACAATTCTAAAACTATTAAACATTTCAAAGATTCCTTTTCAGGCAAACATGTCCACCACAGTAAGATGAACATTTTAAAGTATGAATGAGGTTACTAGGCGTAAGTATGTAGTTGTAAGCCTGCCTTTAAATGTCCATTGCCGCATTGACAATGCATTGGTTCACTGGAAGATTAGATACAGACAACAAGAGTGAGATGGGAAAATGTCCTGGTTGAATTTGAACCGGGAACCTTCTGGTTGCAAGCCCTGTATCTAAACCACTGCACCACAGAGGTTCTTATTATTCTGTTAACTTTCGTTTCGCTAGTGACCAACTTTCGTTTCGGTAGTGACCCAATGGTGAAAAAATATATTGACTAAGTCCAGAGCTCGATGTTTTCGGGGGGACGATTTTGGCCTCCACACTTTGTGATTTTTTCGGATTTAACTTTCGTTTCGGTAGTGACCAACTTTCGTTTCGGTAGTGACCCAATGGTGAATTTACTAAGTCCAGAGCTCGATGAATGTTAGGGACAAAAAAAAATGTCACTACAAAGTACTACCAATCAACTCTAAATTGCCTGAAACGTACTCCTAACAGGTTTTCGGGGGGACGATTTTGGCCTCCACACCTAGTGATTTTTTCGGATTTAACTTTCGTTTCGGTAGTGACCAACTTTCGTTTCGGTAGTGACCCAATGGTGAATTTACTAAGTCCAGAGCTCGATGAATGTTAGGGACAAAAAAAAATGTCACTACAAAGTACTACCAATCAACTCTAAATTGCCTGAAACGTACTCCTAACAGGTTTTCGGGGGGACGATTTTGGCCTCCACACCTAGTGATTTTTTCGGATTTAACTTTCGTTTCGGTAGTGACCAACTTTCATTTCGGTAGTGACCCAATGGTGAATTTACTAAGTCCAGAGCTCGATGAATGTTAGGGACCAAAAAACATGTCACTACAAAGTACTACCAATCAACTCTAAATTGCCTGAAACGTACTCCTAACAGGTTTTCGGGGGGACGATTTTGGCCTCCACACTTAGTGATTTTTTCGGATTTAACTCTCGTTTCGGTAGTGACCCAATGGTGAATTTACTATGTCCAGAGCTCGATAAATGTTAGGGACCAAAAAAAATGTCACTACCAAGTACGGTAGCACTTTACAATAATGACCCGTTATAAAGCATTTATAAACGTTTATAAGTAGTTTGTAGACTATTTACAAATCATTAACAACCTGTTTGTTGACATTCGTAAATGATTACTAAAACCTTTATAACTACAGTTACAAATCATTTATAAAGTATTAGTAAGTAGTGAACTATTCATGAATAAGCCATTTATATACATCTGTAAAAGATTATTAAATCATTTGTAACGACCCATTCTAAAGCATCTATAAACGTTTATAAGCAGTTTGTAGACAATTAACAAATCATTAACAACCTGTTTATTGACATTCGTAAATGATTACTAAAACCTTTATAACTAAGGTTACAAATCATCTATAAAGGTATTTTATGACTATTCATGAATAAGACATGTATAATACATCTGTAAATGATTATTAAATCATTTGTAACTGATGTTACATAATATATACAAGCTATTGGTACCTTGTTCATGTTTAACATATGCTTTGTTAAACATTCCTAAAGTATCTATAAATCCTTAATACATGTTATTATGTGCCCTATAGTAAAGTGAAGACAGTTCATCATTTACAACTGTCTGTTAATGTGTTTGTTCATGTTTAACATGCTTTGTAAAACATTCCTAAAATATCTAAGACTATGCATTATTATACTCTACCAGGAAGGCTGTACTTGTCAGCCATCTGTTAGCTCAATGGGTTGAGACGCAGTATTCATGATCCAGAGGCCATGAGTTCAAATCCCACTGATGTCATTCCTATGATTCTTTCCTTTGCAAACTGGCTTACAGAAGATCAACTGAAAACTACCAGGAAGGCTATATTTGTCATCCAACTGTTAGCTCAATGGGTTGAGACGCAGTATACATGATCCAGAGGCCATGAGTTCAAATCCCATTGATGTCTTTCCTATGATTCTTTCCTTTGCAGACTGGCTTCCAGAAGATCAACTGAAAACTACCAGGAAGGCTGTACTTGTCAGCCATCTGTTAGCTCAATGGGTTGAGACGCAGTATTCATGATCCAGAGGCCATGAGTTCAAATCCCATTGATGTCTTTCCTTTGCAGACTGGCTTTCAGAAGATCAACTGAAAACTACCAGGAAGGCTATATTTGTCATCCAACTGTTAGCTCAATGGGTTGAGACGCAGTATACATGATCCAGAGGCCATGAGTTCAAATCCCAATGATGTCTTTCCTATGATTCTTTCCTTTGCAGACTGGCTTCCAGAAGATCAACTGAAAACTACCAGGAAGGCTGTACTTGTCAGCCATCTGTTAGCTCAATGGGTTGAGACGCAGTATTCATGATCCAGAGGCCATGAGTTCAAATCCCATTGATGTCTTTCCTATGATTCTTTCCTTGAGTGGGTTAGATTCCCACTCCGAGTCATGTGTCCCCGGTAACTTGGGGCAACGGATAAATTGACTGATATTCTTCGTGATGCTTCCCTTTGCAGAATAACTTCTAGAAAAACAAGTTAAAACCACCAGGAAACCTGTAACTCTCAGCCAACAGCATAGCTCAACTGGTAGAGCGTCTGTCCAATAACATGACTTGACTTGACTTGAGTGGGTTCGATTCCCACTCCAGGCAAGTGTCCCCGGTAACTTGGGGCAACGGATAAATTGACTGATATCCGTAGAATAACTTGGGGGGACTTGACATTAGTGGGAATCAAACCCAGGACCGAGCGGTTGTACTGGATTTGAACCAGCACACTCCTACAAGTTATTCTACGGATATCAGTAAATTTATCCGTTGCCCCAAGTTACCTGGGACACTTGACTCGAGTGGGAATCGAACCCACTCAAGTCAAGTCAAGTCATGTTATTGGACAGACACTCTACCAGTCGAGCTATGCTGTTGGCTGAGAGTTACAGGTTTCCTGGTGGTTTTAACTTGTTTTCTAGAAGTTAGTCTGCAAAGGGAAGCATCACTAAGGATATCAGTCAATTTATCCGTTGCCCCAAGATACCGGGGACACTTGACTCGAGTGGGAATCGAACCCACTAATGTCAAGTCAAGTCATGTTATTGGACAGACGCTCTACCAGTTGAGCTATGCTGTAGGCTGAGAGTTACAGGTTTCCTGGTGGTTTTAACTTGTTTTTCTAGAAGTTAGTCTGCAAAGGGAAGCATCACTAAGGATATCAGTCAATTTATCCGTTGCCCCAAGTTACCGGGGACACTTGACTCGAGTGGGAATCGAACCCACTCAAGTCAAGTCAAGTCATGTTATTGGACAGACGCTCTACCAGTTGAGCTAAGCTGTTGGCTGAGAGTTACAGGTTTCCTGGTGGTTTTAACTTGTTTTTCTAGAAGTTAGTCTGCAAAGGAAAGCATCACAGTAAAGACACCAGTGGGATTTGAACTCATGGCCTCTGGATCATGTATACTGCGTCTCAACCCATTGAGCTAACAGATGGCTGACAAGTACAGCCTTCCTGGTAGTTTTCAGTTGATCTTCTGGAAGCCAGTCTGCAAAGGAAAGAATCATAGGAAAGACATCAATGGGATTTGAACTCATGGCCTCTGGATCATGAATACTGCGTCTCAACCCATTGAGCTAACAGATGGCTGACAAGTAAAGCCTTCCTGGTAGTTTTCAGTTGATCTTCTGGAAGCCAGTCTGCAAAGGAAAGAATCTTAGGAAAGACATCAATGGGATTTGAACTCATGGCCTCTGGATCATGAATACTGCGTCTTAACCCATTGAGCTAACAGATGGCTGACAAGTACAGCCTTCCTGGTAGAGTATAATAATGCATAGTCTTAGATATTTTAGGAATGTTTTACAAAGCATGTTAAACATGAACAAACACATTAACAGACAGTTGTAAATGATGAACTGTCTTCACTTTACTATAGGGCACATAATAACATGTATTAAGGATTTATAGATACTTTAGGAATGTTTAACAAAGCATATGTTAAACATGAACAAGCTACCAATAGCTTGTATATATTATGTAACATCAGTTACAAATGATTTAATAATCATGTACAGATGTATTATACATGTCTTATTCATGAATAGTCATAAAATACCTTTATAGATGATTTGTAACCGTAGTTATAAAGGTTTTAGTAATCATTTACGAATGTCAATAAACAGGTTGTTAATGATTTGTTAATAGTCTACAAACTGCTTATAAACGTTTATAGATGCTTTAGAATGGGTCGTTACAAATGAGTTAATAATCTTTTACAGATGTATATAAATGGCTTATTCATGAATAGTTCACTACTTACTAATACTTTATAAATGATTTGTAACTGTAGTTATAAAGGTTTTAGTAATCATTACGAATGTCAACAAACAGGTTGTTAATGATTTGTTAATAGTCTACAAACTACTTATAAACGTTTATAAATGCTTTATAACGGGTCATTATTGTAAAGTGCTACCCAAAGTACTACCAATCAACTCTAAATTGCCTGAAACGTACTCCTAACAGCTTTTAGGGGGACCACACTTTGTGATTTTTTCGGATTTAACTTTCGTTTCGGTAGTGACCAACTTTCGTTTCGGTAGTGACCCAATGGTGAATTTACTAAGTCCAGAGCTCGATGAATGTTAGGGACCCAAAAAAATGTCACTACAAAGTACTACCAATCAACTCTAAATTGCACATCCACAATGCATGGGGCGCTTAATGTTAAATATCTCCCAAACTACAAATGTATTCAAAGAAAAAGTCTCAAACATGCATGTCCACAGTAAGGTGGATTTTTTGAACTGTGAATGGAGTTTCTAGGTGAAAGTGTTTTTTTTATGTCCCAAATTCTTCCATCGACCTCCATTATAAATCTCTGAACTTTTAAAGGAGTACAATTCTAAAACTATTAAACATTTCAAAGATTCCTTTTCAGGCAAACATGTCCACAGTAAGATGAACATTTTAAAGTATGAATGGGGTTACTAGTAGTAAGTATGTAGGATTAGTAGCCTGTACTCGTTTCCCTTTGCCGCATCCACAATGCATGGGGCGCTTAAAGTTAAATATCTCCCAAACTACAAATGATTTCAAAGAAAAAATCTCAAGCATGCATGTCCACAGTAAGGTGGATTTTTTTGAACTGTGAATGGAGTATCTAGGTGAAAGTGTTTTTTTGTCTTTTTTTTAGATCCCAAATTCTTCCATCGACCTCCATTATAAATCTCTGAACTTTTAAAGGAGTACAATTCTAAAACTATTAAACATTTCAAAGATTCCTTTTCAGGCAAACTTGTCCACAGTAAGATGAACATTTTAAAGTATGAATGGGGTTACTAGCAGTAAGTATGTAGGATTAGTAGCCTGTACTCGTTTCCCTTTGCCGCATCCACAATGCATGGGGCGCTTAAAGTTAAATATCTCCCAAACTACAAATGATTTCAAAGAAAAAATCTCAAGCATGCATGTCCACAGTAAGGTGGATTTTTTGAACTGTGAATGGAGTATCTAGGTGAAAGTGTTTTTTTGATGTCCCAAATTCGTCCATCGACCTCCATTATAAATCTCTGAACTTTTAAAGGAGTACAATTCTAAAACTATTAAACATTTCAAAGATTCCTTTTCAGGCAAACATGTCCATATTAGGATGAACATTTTAAAGTATGAATGGGGTTACTAGCAGTAAGTATGTAGGATTAGTAGCCTGTACTCGTTTCCCTTTGCCTCATCCACAATGCATGGGGCGCTTAAAAGTTAAATATCTCCCAAACCACAAATGATTTCAAAGAAAAAATCTCAAGCATGCTTGTCCACAGTAAGGTGGATTTTTTGAACTGTGAATGGAGTATCTAGGTGAAAGTGTTTTTTTGAGGTCCCAAATTCGTCCATCGACCTCCATTATAAATCTCTGAACTTTTAAAGGAGTACAATTCTAAAACTATTAAACATTTCAAAGATTCCTTTTCAGGCAAACATGTCCATATTAGGATGAACATTTTAAAGTTTGAATGGGGTTTCCATTCTATATATGACATTTTGAATCATTACAGTCAGTTCACCTTCTTTTGGGCCTTGAGTCTTGGGACTCAAGGCCCAAAAGAGAAATTTGATGTCTCCGCGGGAGTAATTGGTTCGACTCAAGACTCTTTTGGGTCTTGAGTCTTGGGACTCAAGACTCAAATCCTGGAAATCAAATCCTGGAAATGGCAAATCAGCATGTGTGGGATTTGAAGGTGCAAGAGTCAGGTAAAAGTGGGAAAAATGTCCAAATTGGATTTGAACTGGGAACCTTCCGGTTGTAAGCCCTGTATCTTAACCACTGCACCACAGTGATTCTTATTGACTTTGTTCACTTGCGTGTTCTTCACTAAAAGATTAGATAAAGGTGCAGGAGTCAGGTAAAAGTTCAAAACATTTCCTTGTTGGATTTGAACCAGCAACCTTCTGATTATAAGCCCTGTATCTCAATCACTGCACCACTGTAATTCATCCTAATTCTGTTCACTTGAATGTTCTTCATTGAAAGGTTAGATAAAGGTGAAACAGCCACGTAAAAGTTGGAAAATACTACTTGTTGGTTTTGAACTCAGAACCTTCTGTGTGCAAGGCCTGTATCCTATCCACTGCTCCACCATGGTTCACAGTTTCTCTGGTCTCTTGCAGGGTGTTCACTGAAATATTAGATACAGACCACAAGAGTCAGATAAAAGTTGGGAAAATGTCCTGGGGCCTGTTCCTCAAAAGGGAATTAGAGCTTAAGCCTGGCTTTAACACCTATCCTGGCTTAATTTAGCCAGGATTAGGGCTGAATCGGTTCCTCAAAAGCTGAATTAGCTTGAAGATTAGTTTAGCCAGTTCACCCTGGCTAAGTTTAGCCATGACCCGATTCCTCAAAAGAGAATTGAAGCAAGCCTACCTTAGTTACCATGGCAATTTAGCTGTGAAGTTAGCCTGGTCAGGAGCAGGCTAACAGCCAAGCTTACTTAATCCAGTGCCTTGTTCTTCAAGTTTTTCCACAGTTAATTCAACACATGTGTTTGAATATGGACTCATTTTAATGACCTTGCATTCAAATAAAATGAAATAAATACAATCAGATATAATAAAATTAATTATATTACTGAAATAGTGTGTGACCATGAATCATAATTGTTTCACAATGACTCATGTGATGTCATTGTCACTCGGTTAACACTATAGTTCATATTGTTGTTAGATGTTTGATAATATATAACAGATTTTTTTTTCACTGAATGTAAGTCAATGAGGAGCATATTTTAAATTATCAATTTCTAGTCAATGGAGAATTTTTTTTTTATTTCTTGTCCACCTTTGGAGTTACATCATGATGGCAAGGTAACTACACAACCCAAACCTCTACCAAAGTGGTCTTGCAAATGTGGGGTTATTGCGTGTCCCGCCCCCCCCCCCCCCCCCCCCGTCCCCCCCGTCCCCCTGTCCCCCGCTCAACCCGTCGCGGCCCCCAGTCGCGGTCAACCCCCCCGTCCCGTGCGTCCCGTTGCCGTCCCGTCCCGTCGCGCGCACACGCACGCACGCACACACACACACACACGCACACACACACACACACACACACACACACACACACACACACACACACACACACACACACACACACACACACACACACACACACACACACACACACACACACACACACACACACACACACACACACACACACACACACACACACACACACACACACACACACACACACACACACACACACTCTCTGTGTGTGCTTGCAATACTTTGCCACGCTTTCTCCCTGGATCTATTTATTGCGGTCGCGTTTCCTCGCTTATAATACATTTTACTTCCTTGCATGATTTCATGAGCTGCTGCAAAGCAAAGCAAAGCAAAGCAAAGTTTGTTGTTTACCCAGGGTGTCGGATTAAGCACGAAGGTTGTTTCCAGCCGGACCCTGCATGGAAGCCTTGCTCAAGGGCTATTCAGCGGTGATTCATGATTGATGTGATGAATTGGGGAATCGAACTAGGGACCTTCCGGTATCAAGGCCGCCCCTCTAACCACTAGGCCACCGCTGCCACTTTTTTTTGGTGGCCAGTACGGGGATGCTCCAATGCTGCTGTTCAGCCACAGAGAGGAACGCCGCTCTGGTTTTGGACTCCATGATTGGTCAAGTTCAAGGATTCTGCTATCGACTTTCATGGTCTTTTATAGAAATACGTGAAGCCTGGCTTCATTATCCTGGCTGGACATAGCCTGGCTTGACAAGGCCTAGCTCGACAAAGTCGCTCCTTTTCAGCCTGGCTTTGCTTCGAGGAACGGAATAAACGAGGCTTACATGGACCCGACTTTGTCAAGTCTGGATTTGGCTTAAGTCCAGGCTTAGTTTATTCACCTTTTGAGGAACAGGCCCCTGGTTGAATTTGAACCGGGAACCTTCTGGTTGCAAGTCCTGTATCTAAACCATTGCACCACAGAGGTTCTTATTATGAGCGTGGTTGCCCGAATGCGGTACCAGACGATTGTTATAGATAAACTTTATTCTTTATTTATTTATAGATAAACTTTATTTCGGGCTGCTATTCCTCCCACAATTTATTTTTCCCAATTTAGTGCCATATGTCAAATTGACCAGCCTCACCGGGAATCGTGTGCTATCATTTTGCTAAGAGATTGGTTACATAGTTTAATTGATATTGATTTATTAGTGCATTCAATTTCCCCATCCACTTTAATGGGAATTGCAAAAACTCCCATTCAAGTATTTTTTTCTCGGAAACCGTAAGGGCTACAGTTACAAGACTTAGAGGAGAGGTTAATAGTTTATTGCAAAATTATTAAAAAAAGAATCACACCAGTCGGCCACATGGTGGCGCTATAACAGCCCACTTTACCTTTTGGCCTATAACTCTTGAACCGTAGGTCGTAGAATTAAAAAAAAATCCCCTGGATTCCTTGGGTCATGACGCAACTCCCCATATAGGCCACGCCCATTTCCGTCTGGATAGATTTTCCACCATTTTGAATTCTCTTCAAAACACACTTTTAGCTCCTCCTCCTACAGATTTTGTCCAAATCTCTCAAAAATCGGTACACATGATCTATGGACCCATATCCAAGTGGAATTTTGACAGTCATTACCGTTCGTCCGTAAATGGCTTCCAAAGTTAGCAGAAGTTAGCGAAAGTTACAAAAAAGGCCACAAATCACGAACGAAACGTTCAGTCAATCACAAATTTGAATCACATGTCAAGAGTGGTTTACTCAACAAATCCCCAAAAGCATTTCCACTTTGATAATAAGGGGCGCCACAAATGCTCAAAATGTAACCTTTTGATGGGGGGATCAATCCTCTCAAAATGAAACGCAAGTGATCTCAGGAGTTACGTGACAATGTAATTGGCGCAGCCTCCGACGGTACTCCTCGAGTCCCGGCGGCAGCGACCCGCGACTCGCATCGGCGCAACCACCAACACTGGAAAACATGACTCACTGCAAACTCTACTCTACACCAAAAAATTATTTGAAATAACAATGGCTCTGTACACTTGCGTATCAAAAGATATTCGATATTATTTTCTATTGACTACAATTTCAAAACAGACTCGCAACTCTATCTATGAATATTAGCCTCGCGTGGCCAGACAATATCACACGACACACTGCGTGGATATTAGTCTGGTCCCTATCAACGATAGATTTTTTTCCAAGGGGCGGTTACAAAAAGATCCAAACGGACTCTATTGGTTAGACTTAAACCAATCAGAGCAGTGCTTCCTTGTACGAACCAATCAGAGCAGTGCTTCCTTGTTGATAAGCCCGCCCACATTTGAATACTGGGCCCTGGTTGGTCCCGCACAACCTCTGCGGGAGAGAAATAAATTCTCTATGGAGGGGGGCCAGACCTAATCTGCCGAGGGCTAAAGTGCATGCAATTTTGCAAAGGCAGATTCGTCTGGAACCAGGCTATATGAATATAACAGTTGTTCTTGGGAAATCGTCAGCTGGTTTTTATTGATTTTCTCCAGATAGTTTCATGTACTTATACATTTTTAGATGAACATTTTTACTTTTACTTGAGTAAGGAATGTGTGTACTGCAAATGGTCCAAGGACTAATTTATACTTCAATTATAATATGATGGTTAGTTTTGGTGAGAGTGTGTGTGTGTGTGTGTGTGTGTGTGTGTGTGTGTGTGTGCGCGCGCGCGTGCGTGCGTGTGTATGTGTTAAACCCTGAAACAGGGGAAATCTCAGTAAGAATGTAGACACAGTGTTTGTTCTCTGTCAGCAGCATTGAGAATCTTTACTTTCAATTTAGTTCAGAAATATTTACATAGTCACAATAATGTTCCTTTTTCCAACTTAAATGGTAAATGGTGCATTTATATAGCGCTTCTATCCGAAGCGCTTTACATTGATTGTGCTTACATTGATTGAACTTAACACATTTCTTTTCACAGGTAGGTACACTGGTAAAGATAATAACATTTATCTTCTTTTCACAGGTTACACTCAGTCAGGTAAACATTCAGGTATCATTGTATTCCCATTTATCTTTTCTTTTTCAACAGGTCAAACTCAACAGGTAACTATAGAGGTAAATATACATCTCTTTTTCAATAACCATGAATTTAATCATATTAAAGTGCAAAAACACTGTAAACACAAACAATCATTTTCTCTTGACTTTATAATACTGCTTGGTGCTTTATTCTCTTGGAGAATGAACATAACTGCATGTAAGTTACCCACACACCCATTAGCAATCTTGTACACTGCATGTATCATGGCTACCTGCTCTATTGTGCAATCATGGCCACCTGCTGCATTCTGCAGTGAATCAATGCATAATCCAATCCATTAAACTAATGCTTTTAAAACGCTCAATATTCGGTCACAAAGTTACTCAAACCATAACAAAACATCATGATAACACTTTTAAACATTCATGAGCAGAAATGCCCGTTTTGTACCTGAAACAGGGGAAATCTCAGTAAGAATGTAGACACAGTGTTTGTTCTCTGTCAGCAGCATTGAGAATGACGCAACAGGCCCACATTCCCACAGATCCCCTGCTCCCTGCAGACGTGACCAATCGATTACCAACACCAAAACTGTGAACTAGTAGAAACTAGTAGATAACAGATTCAGTGATCTCTTTTGTCTCTGTTCACCTTTTAACTTTTTAATCACTTTCACATGACTTGTTTACATTTATTTAATGTCACAAAACGGTTTCAGCAAGATTTATTTGCTTTTAAATGTATACTTATGAACTTTAACTTATTCATTTATTTAATGAATTGTCTTGACTGGATCACACTGGATCAGTATTATATCACTATCACACACTCCCCTGCAATATTAGATGTCGTCCCGACATCACATCTCCATTTGTATGGAACGGTCCAAAACCTAGTTTAGGTCTAGTATCCCTGCATAAAGAAGGGTTGGTACATCTGGAATGGGTTTGGCCATATTGCCATGGGTTGAACTTGGGGCTGATACCGATAAAGCACTTCATTGGCATGTGCTGCACTATAGCATGCTGGGGTACCAAGTTGGTCATATGTAAAGATTCTAGGGGCTTGTCTTTCTCTCCTTGGCCTGTCATGTACTTGTCCTCCCTCATCTTCGCTTGAACTTTGACATGGGGATATGGGGTTTTCATACTGGGCTTGTTCAACTGGTTGTACATCATCATTCTGATTTTCATCTTCCAACAGCACATAGTCATCCTGTGTCTCAGACTCATCTGTGTTTGTTACAGGTCTTTCTCCAACCATCTGCTCGTCAGCATTCAACACAGGTGTCCCCTGGTCAATGTCCTCTTGGGTGTCACTGTCGACATGCTCCATGACCCTTTCTGCATTGGGCACTTGAGGCTGCACCATCGGCTCATAGCAATACCCCCATTCATCTTCGTCACATTCCTCTTCCTGGCTTACATTTTCTGCGACTGTTTTTGTCTTTCTTTCCTTTTCCTTAGGTGTTGCCTTTGGCTGGACTTCCAACGGTAAGTGATCACACGGTAGCAACAAATTGCGATGCAAGACTCTCAATCTTCCTTTTCCCTGCTCAGGTTTGACTTCGTAGACTGGGATGTCATTTCCAACCTGGCGGATCACAACATGGATGTGCTCTTCCCAATGATTGCGAAGCTTTCCAGTGCCTCCTCTTGGTGTCATGTTTCTGACCAGGACACGATCACCGGGATGCAACAATGAGCTTCTCACTTTTTCGTCATAGTGTCTTTTACTTCTGTCTGTTGACGTCTTTGTATTCTCTCGCACTATTTCATATGCTTCCTGCATTTCTCTTTTCCATTTCTCCATGTATGTTCGATGGTCTGCTTTTCCTGTCTCAGAGGTAAGACCAAACAGGAGGTCAATGGGTAACCTTGGGGACCTTCCGAATAGAAGGTAAAAAGGGGAGAAACCTGTGACCTCGCATCGTGTGCAGTTATACGCATATATTAACTTGTTCAGGGATTCTTTCCAGTTTGTCTTCTGCTCATCATTAAGTGTCTTTAGCATTTGCAGCAATGTTCGGTTAAAGCGTTCGACTTGCCCGTTTCCCTGCGGGTGATAGGGTGTCGTTCGCGATCCTGCCACGCCACAGTTCTTTTTCAGCTGGGCGAACAGCTGATTCTCAAATTCGCCACCTCGATCATGGTGTATGCGAGCCGGCATCCCATACTTAAGGGCATAATCGTTGAATATTCGATCAGCAACTGTTTTGGCAGACTTGTTGGTGGTGGCATAAGCCTGTGCAAAACGAGTAAAGTGATCAACAATTACTAATATATATTCGTAACCGCCTTTACATTTGTCCAAGTGGAGGAAATCTATCGACACAAGTTCAAACGGCTGTGTGGTGACAATACTGGTTAGAGGTGCCCGTGTTTCTCTGCATGGTCTCTTTTGTTTCAGGCACAGACAAGTTCTAGCCACATAATGTTCAATTTCTTTTTGCATGTAGGGCCAAAACAATCTGTCTCTGATCAGCGATGTTGTTCGATCAATGCCTTGGTGGCCCATATCATCGTGCAACTCTTTCAGTACCGTGGCCTTATATTTCTCAGGCAGTACAAGCTGTGTTTTGTTTGATGTTTTTCTGCGGAGAATGCCATTGTCATCAATATGAAGTCTTTCCCATTCACGCAGTAGACACTTGCTTGGCTTACTGAGGGCATGTCCCGGTGGCTTGCTGTCCCTCACTTTGCACTGCATTATTGGACCAATACTCTCATCATCTTGTTGCGCTTGCTGAATCTTTTTAATTGAGAATGGTTTGTGCGTATCTTCACTCAGTGCTGTGCATTGGAGATCGGTAAGTATCGGGCAGACCCATGGTGAGTTGTAGTCTTGAATCTCAACAGCTTGGTTTGTTGCAGCCACACAATCTGATGTCAACTCTTCCGTACACTGTTCCATCACCTTCTCCATATTCACAGGCATTCTCGACAGACTGTCGGCATCCACATTTTCTTTCCCTGGGCGATATCGGATGGTAAAATGAAAGTCAGCGAGCTCTGCTACCCATCTATATCCTGTTGCATTGAGCTTGGCACTTGACAGGACATACGTGAGTGGATTATTATCAGTGAACACAGTGAAAGTTGGCGCGTAATACAGGTAATCTCTAAATTTTTCAGTGATTGCCCACTTCAAGGCAAGGAATTCTAACTTTCCTGAATGTAAATGATAATTCCGTTCAGCAGTGTTCAGTGTTCGGGAGCCGTACGCTATCACACGGAGTTTACCATCTTGTTGTTGGTATAGAACTGCCCCGAGGCCTTGATTTGACGCATCGGTATGGAGGACAAATGGCAGTGAGAAGTCTGGGAAAGCGAGGACAGGTGGCTCAACCAGACAAGCGATTAGCCGTTCCAATATGGCTTGATGTTCTTCAGTCCAGACAATTGGTTTGCTTGATGGCACTCCTTTATTCTTCCTTGTAACCTGCCTTGTGTTTGTCTTAAATTGCGACGCATTGTTGTCTTCTGTTGCTTTCAGCAAGTCATAAAGTGGCCCAGCGATACGGGAAAAGTCCTTTACATATTGTCTGTAGTAGCTTAGTAGGCCCATAACAGTTCGTAACTCTCCTACGTTACTTGGTCTCTTATCTTTCAAGGCTGTTACAGCAATGGTGTCAGCTGGATCGACTTTACTACCTTCGGCTGAAACAACTCTTCCCAGATAGCGGACCTCCCGTTTAAACAACACACACTTGCTGGGTTTTAGTTTGATCCCATACTTCCTCAACAGCCGAAGCACTCTTCTGACATGATTTACATGATCCTCAAATGACTGGCTGTACACAAGTGTGTCATCCAGATAGGGGATGCAGATGTTGTCTCGCACGTCTTCCAAACACTCCTCCATACAGCGCTGAAACACTGCGGGTGCATTCATCAACCCGAATGGGATCCTTATCCATTCGTACAGACCCCATGGAGTCACAAATGCAGTCAACGGCCTACTGTCTTCATCCACAAAGCCCTGATGGTAGGCCTTTCCTTGGTCTAGTAATGAAAACCACGAGTTGCCTCCAAGACTGTCAAGGATGTCCTGCACTCGTGGAATTGGTTGTCTATCAGGGTGGGTCTTTTTATTTAGTTCCCTGTAATCTATGCAAAGGCGTAGGCTTCCATCTTTTTTTCTTACACAGACAACCGGTGAGGCATAAGGTGAGTTGGATTTCTTCACCCATCCTTGTGCAATCAGATTGTGCAGGTAGTCTTTCATTTCTTTATATAACGGCTTTGGCACTGACAGGTAAGTACGCGCTACAGGCTCCATATCTTTCAATGATATGCTCAACTTCAATTTCCCGATACATCCAATGTCATCATCTGATTCAGAGAAAGAGGAGCGTTCTTCATGAAGCATATTCTGTATTACTTCTCGTTCATGCTCACCCAGGTGGCTGAGGTCAATTGGTGGACTCCATTGAGTTTCAGTAACTGGCTCACCCTCTGCATTCACTTGACTCACTGATACTGGCGGTTGGTGTTTGGGTTTCTCTAAAACAGTAGCTGGATAAACAGCCTGAACCTGCTGTAAGGTGCCCACAACAGTTCTTCCAGACAACTCAATATCATGATCAGTGGGGTTTTGAACATCAAGAACAATGTAAGGTGGAGCACCACTTCTGAGGGTTACCAAAGTCTCACAAAACTCTAGGCCTTCAGCCCACTGAGGATTTATATCAGGCTCAAATACAAGTGTGGTAAATTTCTTCAATGGCCATGTCTGTGCTTTACAGTCAATCTGAACAGAGGTGCGTTTTGGGACAGTTACTTTCTCTTTTGTTGTCCTCACAACATAGTTACATGACTGTTCTGCAGTCACCAGATCAATGAATGCTGTGACATTTTCTCTCTCAAGACTTGGGAAAGCCGCTCTCAATGTCTCATGCAAATGTCCTCTTTTCATAGTATCAATTCGTTCTGTAGCACTAGTTTTTATTATTTGCTCAATGACATTAAAGCCTAGGATGGGCTGTGAAAGACATCCGCCTTTCATTACTAGCATGGGGACAACAAGTTCTGTGGGGTCAGTTCCCTCTGCGGCTAATCCAAAAGTGACCTCAATGAAACCCTTATACGGCATGCTCTCTCCATTAGCAGCTGTGATCTCCAAATCATCAGGGGCGTCAAGTAGTTCAGACACATCTCTTAATCTTTCATGGGGCAAATATCTGCTTTTCCACTTTTCATCGACAATACAAACTTGGGAGCCTGTATCCCATAATGCTCTGGTTTTATGGCCTTGTATGTAACATTCAACTATACAGCGTTTTCCAACCAGACTAACAAGACGAGGACGGCTGTCCGCTTTCTCTGTGCAGGTAGCATTTACTTTTGGGTGAGCATGCTGGTTGCACCGTTTTCTATGTCTTGGCCAATGCTCAACTTGACAGGTTTTTGAACAGTAAGTGTCATTTTTACATGATGCACACCTCATAAATCTTTGGTCTTTTCCAGGGGCTCCACAGTTTGAGCAATGTTGTTGGGACATTATATTGTTGCCAGTTACTCCCAGTCCCGTGGGGGTAACCCCTACCCATTTAAAGGACCCTCTTTGTCTTGTCTGGTTCCTCTCGCCCTGCAGCCTGCGGCGAAATGTTCACTACTACCACATCTGTAGCAGTGGGTGCAATATTCATTTCCACTTTCCTGGCAGCCAATACATTTGTTCTGACGGGCCCGATTCGGGGTCTGAAATTGCTGTGGCAAGAACCTTTGCTGATACTGCGCTCTCTCTTCTCTTCGTCCTGGGGTAGGCCAATAGCGTTGTGGGGGATACTGAAACTGGGGAGGGGGAATGCATTCTTGCGCTACGGGAGAGGCCAAATACTGTGCTTGTGCTGGGTTAGGCTGGCGGATTGACTCTTTGATTTGTGCAACTTCAGCGCCTATGTTTTTCAATAATGCCATGTCAGAACGCATTTCTTTTAGTTGGTTTAGTACATCAGGATGAGTTTTGTTGGTGGGCTCTGAATTTGGGTTTTTTATTTTTTTATCTGTGGAGGTGTCATCAGACTGGACTGTGTGCACAGTGGTTGGCCGCTGTTGGGTAAGTAGTTTCTTTTTATTCTGTCTTTCTGTTTCATTTGCGCATGCAATGTTTAGTTTTTCAAGGAGCAGCTCATCACTAGTTTTTGTTTGTTGCAGGTAAGGTTGGAGGTCACTTTTAATGCTATCATTTTGCAGGCCTGTGAGGACGGTATGGAGAAACATGCTCTGTACAAGGACAGGATCATATTTTAGACCAGACTCTGCTTCCTGTGAAGCAAAGAGTATTTTTTGTCTTAAATCTAGGGCACGGATAAGGAAGTTTTGTGGCGTTTCCTTATTACTTTGGACCTCTGACGTGAGCTGTTTATACAGTTCTGTTGCTCCCTTTTCTTGGTAATGGGACCTGAGAATTCGCCTCAAAGTCGGTAGTGTGAGGTTGTTTTTTCCCTCCAGGTAGCTACGTAACTGTAGGCCTGGTGCAATTGCCCTGATCACTGCATCAACTATTTCAATTTCAGGAAATCCCTTGTTGATACCTTGCTCAATTTGGTGGGCTAGACTGGAGAATGTAAGTTTATCTTTTTGCCCCGGTTCGCCAATCTGGCCTGATATTTTGAATTCTCTGTTCCACTGTAATGACAGACGGGGTTGGGGGGCAGAGGCAAGGTCCTGCTTAACAATATTATCTCCCCCGCCCACTGAATTTTTGTCTCCACTGGTTTGGTTTGATTTCTCCTGTAGTGATAATGCTAATGCCAATTGTAGTGTCTCTACCTCTTTTTGCAACCTCTCAGTTTCTGAGAGTTGAACGACCTGCTCTTGCACCAAACCTGCCTCTTTTCCATCCGAGGCTTTTTGTTTTTGTTCACTTGTTTGAACAACCTGTTGTAACTCAGCAATTTTATCTTGCAGCCTAAGTAGCTCTGCCATACCCTGGTCCTCAAGTTTAAGTAACTCTTCTCTCTCTAAGTGTCTTGTGACATGGGAGATGAGAGAAGAACGACTTTTCCCTTTTACATCTTCAAGTGTTAAACCAGCAATCATTAGAAAATCACAAACTTCAATCAAAGCATCTCTTTTCAATGTGTATAGAGCACTACCAATTTCTAGGATCAAATCCTCTCGTGCTGAGGAATCCCTTTCTTTGTCTGAATCAGACATCTCAGTCTCTGCCCTGTGGAGAATGTTAGTGCGATAAGGTACCTTTACTTCGTAGAATAGGCCACACAGTTGTGAGTTTCACTGTGATGCAGAAGCTTCTCTACACAATAGGCAACACAGTTGTTTGACACGTGGACAGCCACGTGGTGCAGAACCTCTTTGTAGAAACGGCCAAACAGTTCTTTGACACACGGACGTTGGAGCGGTGCAGCACCTTCTTGCAGACTCGGCAACACAACTCTCTGACACGTGGACGTCAGCGTGGTGCAGCAGTTTTTTTTTTTTTTTTTCAGAATAGACAACACAGTTTATGGACCCGTGGACGTCAGTGTGGTGATGAACCTTCTCTTTGCAGAGTAGACGCAGCTTTCCTGGCACCAGTGGTTGACCTCAGATTGCATGCAAGTCTCTCTACGCAGTTGTTGAACCACCACGCACTATCGTCCACCCTGGTTGTAGGTTGTTGATGAAAAAGAGCTGAATGTTGGTCGGGGACGTCTATCTGGGACAGCTGGTCCTCGCCACATTCATCTCGCTGGGGCCTCCATATGTTAAACCCTGAAACAGGGGAAATCTCAGTAAGAATGTAGACACAGTGTTTGTTCTCTGTCAGCAGCATTGAGAATCTTTACTTTCAATTTAGTTCAGAAATATTTACATAGTCACAATAATGTTCCTTTTTCCAACTTAACACATTTCTTTTCACAGGTAGGTACACTGGTAAAGATAATAACATTTATCTTCTTTTCACAGGTTACACTCAGTCAGGTAAACATTCAGGTATCATTGTATTCCCATTTATCTTTTCTTTTTCAACAGGTCAAACTCAACAGGTAACTATAGAGGTAAATATACATCTCTTTTTCAATAACCATGAATTTAATCATATTAAAGTGCAAAAACACTGTAAACACAAACAATCATTTTCTCTTGACTTTATAATACTGCTTGGTGCTTTATTCTCTTGGAGAATGAACATAACTGCATGTAAGTTACCCACACACCCATTAGCAATCTTGTACACTGCATGTATCATGGCTACCTGCTCTATTGTGCAATCATGGCCACCTGCTGCATTCTGCAGTGAATCAATGCATAATCCAATCCATTAAACTAATGCTTTTAAAACACTCAATATTCGGTCACAAAGTTACTCAAACCATAACAAAACATCATGATAACACTTTTAAACATTCATGAGCAGAAATGCCCGTTTTGTACCTGAAACAGGGGAAATCTCAGTAAGAATGTAGACACAGTGTTTGTTCTCTGTCAGCAGCATTGAGAATGACGCAACAGGCCCACATTCCCACAGATCCCCTGCTCCCTGCAGACGTGACCAATCGATTACCAACACCAAAACTGTGAACTAGTAGAAACTAGTAGATAACAGATTCAGTGATCTCTTTTGTCTCTGTTCACCTTTTAACTTTTTAATCACTTTCACATGACTTGTTTACATTTATTTAATGTCACAAAACGGTTTCAGCAAGATTTATTTGCTTTTAAATGTATACTTATGAACTTTAACTTATTCATTTATTTAATGAATTGTCTTGACTGGATCACACTGGATCAGTATTATATCACTATCACATATGTGTGTCCATCTATGTATGCTTCAGGGTCAGCTTTTGTTGTACGCGACTAATCGGGGTCATGTTGACATCACGCCTGTCCTCTTCCTCTGCACCTCTCTGAAACGGTGTGGCATCAAATCATGAATTTTTCAGGGAAGAGGTGCTTCACCGGCTGGACGGGCTCGTCTCCTGTGGGCTCATACATTTTTAACAGGGACAACCAGACTGGACAAAATGCCTCAGACTTAAGGCAGCGGTACAAGGGGGGGGGGCTGACCTGGTATTTGTTAAAAAACAATGTACTCACTGCTTTGACAGTTTAAATCTGTGTTTTTCAAACGGTTGGCAGACCCAGGGAGCTAAAGGTCAATATATACAATAGTGGGAAGCAACTCCAAGTAATACCTTCAAGCTACAAGCAAGAAAGAGAAAAAGACAGATAAGCCATTCCATAGAAATAAAAGTACAGAATAGACATTTCCATTCATACCAACACTGTGCTTTCTGTGGGGGGCCTCTGTGACACATTTGTTTGATATGAAGACAATGGTTATGTTAATCTTAGCAATAAGCATATCATCAGAAGGTGGCTGTAATATCTATAGTAGCCTACCTACACAGCTATTAATACTATAGCACCTATTCAATATGTACAAGCGGAAAACGTGTTATCAGCTTGCCTGGCATTGCCAAATTTACTGCACTGACAATATGTGGCTTTGTAATGTGTCGATCAGTGTGTTACTTTTTCGATACACAGAATTGGCCGGGTTATTGCATTTGTGAAGTAGGCTCTCTCCTTGTCCCTCCCCTCTTCCCCCTCCCACTCTCCCTCCCTCCCTCCATCCCTCCCACTCTCTCCCTTCCTCCCCCTGTTTCACTGTCTTAGCTCTGGTCTGATGTGACCTCCCTTTCTCCCTATAGGGAGGGGGGAAAGGGTCCGATCTTTACGGGTCCATTTGGTTTACATTCGTACAATCTCAGAGTTCAATGTACACTCAGGATTTTTTTTTTTTTTACTGTGTAAGCATTCTACATCTGACGTTGATACGTAATGTAGAACTGTGAGAAATCCTCAGATGGAGATAAATAGACAGGACCTACAGGGTAGGACAGGTTACTCATGTAAACTCACTCACACACTGGGGCTGCACCGTTGGGCCATGAGGAGCTCCACTGAAGCAGTTTCCATCGCTGAAAGTCACCTCAGTGTTTATTCAGAGTCTCAGAGTTACAAATGGCTACATTAACACTGAGGATTTTACTGTGTAGTTACAATTTCAAATGTAGGTATTTAGCAGAGGCTCTTATCCAGAGGTAAATAATCAAATACATATAGAATGCAGAGAGAGCCGTGTGGTACCAGGTAAACCATGAAGCTATGCATCTGTAACAATATGTTATAAGTCAGTGGTTCTCAAACTGTGGGCCGGGACCCCCAGGGGGGTCCCCACATGATTTTTGGGTGGTCCCCAGGTAACATTGAAGTGACAATTTAAGGACTTAAGACCTTTTTAAGACCAAAAATAAATAAATTAAAGAAAAAAGACCATTATTGCATCAAAAGTAACAAACTATACTATAAAAACTGGTGGAACTGACAAAAACAAAAAACTGTATTCAAGGCATTCATGGGGTGAGTCATTTTTTGGATGAAGTATTCCTTTAAAAGCTCTCCAAACCTCATTCCTGTCTTTCACATCTCCTCATCTGATCCACTGCACTCGTCTCCTTTCTTCTCATCTTCCCTCTCCTCTGCCCCCCCCCTGTCCTCTTCTTCTGTCCTGTCCCTCTCTCTGTTCCTTTCCTCCCTCCTCACCTTCCCTTCCCATATCTCTGCTATTAAAACAACTAAATTATTAATCCTGCAGTGATAATCAATCAATAACACTCTTTCTTAGAGGGTTAGACCGCTTAATAATTGACTAATCCACCCGAGACCTCTGCCCTCTTGTGTGCCTGTGTATGCATGCGTGTGTATGTGTGTGCATGAGTATGAGTGTGTGTATACTCTGTGTGTGTGTGTGTGTGTGTGTGTGTGTGTGTGTGTGTGTGTGTGTGTGTGTGTGTGTGTGTGTGTGTGTGTGTGTGTGTGTGTGTGTGTGTGTGTGTGTGTGTGTACGTGCATTTGTGTGCATGCGTGCGTGTGCCTGCGCATGCGTGTGCGTGTGCCTGCGTGCGTGTGGGCGGGCGTGTCTTTGGAGTATGTGTGCGACTGTGCGTGGCTGAGGGTCACAGGTGCATTCGCATTAAAAAGTACCAGTGTCTTTCTTAGACTGAGGTGATCATTACTGACGTAGACTGGCTCTGATTAAGATAATGAACAGCTAATTAACCTCTTAACTTTAAATTAGAGAGTCTAGAAATGCCAGCCTTGGTTGTGATTAGAGTGACACAGGTGCCAAAGGATACATGAACACATTATTGCCTGCTGCCATTTGAAAGCAAGAGCTTGCTGAAATGAATTTGTATACCAGTACTTTCTCCTCACCTGCACAAAATGGATTATGTCTCTACATACATATGATATCTGCACCGTCCTATAACCTAACTGTTAGGGGCAGTGGGCAGGTACAGTACAATGAACAACACTGAACAGAGAGCAGTTAAGGGTTCAGAGTCTTGCTCAAGGACACTTTGACATGATGCTGGAAGAAGCCGGGATTGAGGCTGGAATGTTGTGGTCCCCGGGTGACTGCTTTACCTCCTGCCGCACTCCGACACTATTTTAACAACTGTAATAAAGTTATGAAAAGATTTTAAAAAACAGGCTGATACATTTTTACTCCTATATTAAACAGGTCAGCCTGGAAGTCGGAGGTGTGAATGAGGTCATCCAATGGTCTTTTACCTCATAGAGAGGATTTAGTGGCTTTTACAGATCATTTATAATAGAATTTCAATAGTAGAGATCAACACATGGCTTGATGTTTTAGCTCCATGCTATTCTGACAAGACATTACACAATAATTGCCATGAAGCTCTATACATAGCACAGTCAGGATACTGTAAATTTGAAGGCTATTGTGGAGGCATTGAATTGGTAGCTAAGAACTTTTGTCTGTATATGGATTCACTTATTGCCAAAAGCACTGTAGGTGGACAAATTAAGCTACCTAATAATACCTAATTAATTACCTGGTAACAGTGTACTGTAGTTCTTTTTTTTTATATGTACGGTAATAAGACATTTGTGAAGTAAGTGAGTAATGTGTAGTAATGTAAAGTAGATGGAACCCGCAAAGATGACCATACGCTTGGTATCCTGGCATCGGGTTCACTTTCCACATTTTTACATACTTAAGGTGCTCACTGTATACCTCCTGAGCTATTCCAGATTCCGCAAAGGATTACATTTGGAACATTTTGAAGTACTTGTGTGGAGAGCGCAGTCCCTTTGAGCGAGAAATACACCCCCTCATCCATCTCTCCACTCTGCATCAATAGCAGCCCTCCTGTCAATAGCAACGGCCCAATACCGGCTGCCTGTCTCAATCCTTAAATTACCTCCTAAATCTCGTAGGAGGGCCAGACAGACGCTTCCCTTTGCTGATGGGATTGGAAGCCACCTATTACCTTGACATGTGGCTAAGCAATCACTCAGTTCAACTCAGAGGTCATGCTGGAGTTCACATAGTTAAGACTTAAGCGGATAAGAGATGTTTAGATAGACAGGCAGAAGGTGATTTGTGAATGATGAGAGGGCATGACAAGACATTAATACAAAGCATGACATGAATCTCTCTCTTATTTTAATTTCACGGACCCCCAGTTTGATATGCATTAGGCCACAGACCCCCATTTGATATAATTTATTTTTTTTATGATTAGTCTCTGGGATCCCACAGAGATAAAACACTGTAAAATCTTCAGTGTTGATTTCACTCTGAGACCCATGCATTTCTTCATTTGTACACTCACACATTTACAGACCCTTGGGTCCATTTGGTTCCTAACTATCAATCATTTAGCTGGGGACCCCACGGTGGGGACCACTACTTTACAGCACCTACAGTCGCATTAAATCTATCCAAATTAAACACTGTAAATAGGTACGTTAAGGTGTGTCAATTCATTTGCTAAGACATATTACCTGTCTGTTTGTTTTAGTAAATTATCTTAAAAGGCCAATTTAACTGGTAGGTTATTACATGCATGTTGCAGTAGGTTACCTGTAACAACTCCACAACCTCGTGTAAACCTTTTTTCTGCCACTCTATTTACCAGACTATACATTTTGTTTCAAAACGTCTCTTTTGATTGATTGGTCGGGTCATGGATGTTAAGACCTTGAGTAAACCTGTGTCTGTCACCTGTCACACATCTAAACTCCCAACAGTCGACCGCTGTCCCTCACCGGTCCTCCCTATACACTCCCTTCACTCAACATTTGTCAGTCAGTCAACAATCTAGTCTGTCACTGTCCCTTACTGATGCACTGATGAGAGGAGGGGGGGGGGGGGGGGGCAGGGGGGATGTGAAGTGACACAAGGTTTGTCCAAATTCCAATAATCCAAAATAGAAACGTTTTTGTTTTGTGTCAACATGAAGCATAATTAGGTCAATGCAAAATTTACAATGTGAGAAAGACAAACAGAGAGACAGTGATGGGCAGAGAGAACGACCCTGTTCTAATTTCTATAGCAGACATGCTTTAACTTGCATGTTTACTGTACTCCTGAGACTGTGTGTGTGTGTGTGTGTGTGTGTGTGTGTGTGTGTGTGTGTGTGTGTGTGTGTGTGTGTGTGTGTGTAGAGTGCTGGTAGCATTCTGTCTCCACACTGGCGTCTTGCACTTTAACGTACTGGCTTGTCGTGTTCGTGTGCGCGCGCGGCATCTAGCAGCCTTGTCTTAACCTGAAGGTTATGGCTCCTAACTCGCTGGCGTCCAACTCAGCCATTGGCGACGTCCCTGAGTCTACTTGGTCTGGGCTTAGACCCCCCCCTGTATATATTATTACATACTAGACCATACCCGGTCGACACATCCGTGGGGGGATATGCGCATTATTGGGCATACTTTTGACCCCCTTTTGATAAAAAATAAAGGCAGGAGGATAATAATAATAATAATAGTAGTAATGGCATTAAAACAATAGCAATTCATTTGATCAACTATTCGACTAGTACCAACAAGGTCGACTAGTGGTTATACACATGTACTAGTCGACTAGTTGGTGAAAGCCCTAGTGTGTGTGTATGCATGCATGCATACATGTATGTTTCTAAACCACTGTTCTAAATCCTAATAGTTTCTGAAAAACTTGGGCCTTTATATACATACAGTATATAGCTAAAATCTAAAATGTGGACAAAGTACTCTTTTTTACTTAAAGGGATATTTCACTTTCAAAAAAACCTTTGGTCATTTTATCGTCTACTCAGGCCTTTGTGAACCCCCCAGACAGTTTTTAAGTTGCTCGATTCAGTATTTAGATATTTGATATAAATTTGATCAGACATGCCCCCTTCCTATACAAACCATTGTAACTTCAAACTCTATTTTAATCATGTTAGATTCATCAAAAACACCCGTCCTTGGTTTTGGTGACTGATCCTGCCCTACTAATGAGGGGGCCGTGTTTTTACAATTACTTTTTTCATTTATTTAAAAAAAAGAAAAATTGGAAAATGAAAAAAATAAAAAAATATATAAAATAAATGAAAAAATTAATCGGAAAAACACGGCCCCCTCATGCATTAGGAGGGCAGGGTGAGACCCCAGAACCAAGGACGGGTGTTTTCGATGAATCTAACATGGTTAAAATGGAGTTTGAAGTTACAATGGGTTTGTATAGGAAGGGGGGCATGTCTGATAAAATGAATATCAAATATCTAAATATAGCTGCAAGCAGCGATAATACGGGGCCAGGAGAGAGAAAGAGAAATGATAATTCCTTTAACAGGTCAGTTCATGAAAGTCCTTGCGGTCTTGTTTCCAATGAGGGCCTGTGAGCAATTAGGAGTTAAGAGTCTTGCTTGTGTCGATGACAAATTTCATCAACACATTTGCTGACCTGGCCTGGAATCGTACCTGGGGCAACCAGAGCCTCTGGCTCCCTAGGCGGGCTCACTAACCACTCAGCTATGGCCGCCCCTGAAAGAGAGAGAGAGAGAGAGAGAGAGAGAGAGAGAGAGAGAGAGAGAGAGAGAGAGGAGAGAGAGAGAGAGAGAGAGAGAGAGAGAGAGAGAGAGAGAGAGAGAGAGAGAGAGAGAGAGAGAGAGAGAGAGATGGAAACGGAATAGATTGAAGATAGAAACGGAATAGATTGAAGAGACAGAGAGAGAGACATGGAAACGGAATAGATTGAAGAGAAAGACATGGAAACGGAATAGATTGAAGAGAGAGAGAGAGAGCCATGGAAACGGAATATATTGAGTCATGTTTTTTGCAATTCAACGTAAATGAGTGTGCATCAAGTGAGGCTTGAACCAGCAACCTTGCGGTCGTGAGGCACTCTTAGGTAGCTGCAACACTACCTATAGTGCTATAGCTTTGTCCAGGCTGATGTTGTCTGTTGAGGATGACAAACGCTTGCCTTCTGTCATGACCCAAGCCCCTGTTTCACTAACACTAAGATCACTCGTTCACAAACCATTTACCAATGAAGAAATTGTACATCTCCTCAGAAGCAAAACTAGTGAAAGTAGCCGATCTACAAGCTCACAAACCATTAAAAGTTGTCAGATTGTACATCGGCTATTTTCACAATGAAGTATGTTATACATTGAAAAAACATACTCTCATTGCTATCTGAAAAGTTGTGAGATTGTAGATCAGCTGTATGTAAAAAACACTCAATTAAGTATTTCATGTTATCTTTAACAATTGCAGATGTATTCATTGATAGTCATGTTGTGTGAAATGCAACTTAGATGAAGTCCGCACCAAGTGAGGCTTGAACTGGTGACCTTCAGGTTGTGGGGCACACATTTAAGCGAGAAGCCAACAACAGACAAGAACCTGTGAAAAAGGAGATCACACAGATCATACAGTTTCACGCAAATAGCTGAAAAATCCTGGGTTTAAGTGTTTTTCAAACTGCTCAAGATTGCGGACAATCTAAGGGCGGTGCTTACTGGTCAACGTGATAGATGTGTTCCTCATTAGTCAAGGCACATGTGTAAGCAGGTCTAATGGCTGTCGGCCAAACGAGGCATGACTTTTGCCTGTTTAAAGTTTCAATTTTCAAAAAATTGCTATAGCGCCCCCGTTTGACCAATTGGAGTAAGATTGGTTTCAGTGATATTTGGAATGGCCCTTTACATTTCTGCAAAGTTTCAAAGAATGGTAAGTCTGCATGTATGTGTTAGGGGCAGATGAATAATTGTCATAAAACTGCAATATTCATTGGCTCATTAAAGCTTCATTTTTTCACTTATGGAAGATATTTTGCAAACGTTTTTTGGTATAGGTCCAAAGTTCATGTGTAAAAAGTTTCGTGCAGATTACTCAAAAATCCCAGGAGGAGATAGGTTTTAACTGTTTTTCATATAATTCGAAATGGTGGGAGATCTAAGGGTCAGAGGTCAAAAGTCAGAGCGTGAAAGTTGTTCATCATGAGGAGACGCATGTGTGTATTGAAGTTTTATGGCTGTAGGTAAAACAGGGCATGAGTTGTACCTGTTCAAAGTTGGCATTTTCAACTGAGTGCTATAGCGCCACCTTTTGACGAAAGATTGTGAGATTTATTTTTTGATCGTTTTTCATGACCATCTATCATATGGCCGAGTTTCATAAAAAGCGTATGCACGGTTCAGCCAGAACTGGCAAAAACGGCAGAAGAAGAAGAAGAAGAAGAAGAAGAAATGGAAATATAGCTGCAAGCAGCGATAATACGGGGCCAGGAGAGAGAAGGAGAAATGATAATTCCTTTAACAGGTCAGTTCATGAAAGTCCTTGCGGTCTTGTTTCCAATGAGGGCCTGTGAGTAATTAGGGGTTAAGAGTCTTGCTCAGGGACAAATTTCATTGACACATTTGCTGACCTGGCCTGGGGCAACGAGAGAGAGAGAGAGAGAGAGAGAGGAATAGATTCTAGATAGAAACGGAATAGATTGAAGAGAGAGAGAGAGCCATGGAAACGGAATAGATTGAGTCATGTTTTTTTCAACTTAAATGAGTCTGCATCAAGTGAGGCTTGAACCGGCAACCTTGCGATCGTGAGGCACTCTTAGGTAGCTGCAACACTACCTATAGTGCTATAGCTTTGTCCAGGCTGATATTGACTGTTGAGGATCACAAACTCTTGCCTTCTGTCATGACCCAAGCCCCTGTTTCACTAACACAAAGATCACTCGTTCACAAACCATTTACCAATGAAGAAATTGTACATCTCCTCAGAACCAAAACTAGTGAAAGTAGCCGATCTACAAGCTCACAAACTATTAAAAGTTGTCAGATTGTACATCGGCTATTTTCACAATGAAGTATGTTATACATTGAAAAAACATACTCTCATTGCTATCTGAAAAGTTGTGAGATTGTAGATCAGCTATTTTCACAATGAATTATGTAAAAAACACTCAATTGAGTATTTCATGTTATCTTTAACAATTGCAGATGTATTCATTGATAGTCATGTTGTGTGAAATGCAACTTAAATGAAGTCTGCACCAAGTGAGGCTTGAACCTGTGACCTCGAGGTTGTGAGACATACACTTAAGCGGGAAGCTATTAAACCAACAGACAAACCTCTGAAAAAAGAGATCACACTGATGATACAGTTTCACGCAAATAGCTGAAAAATCCTGGGTTTAAGTGTTTTTCAAACTGCTCAAGATTGCGGACAATCTAAGGGCGGTGCTTACAGGTCAACGTGATAGATGTGTTCCTCATTAGTCAAGGCACATGTGTAAGCAGGTCTAATGGCTGTCGGCCAAACGAGGCATGACTTTTGCCTGTTTAAAGTTTCAATTTAAAAAAAAATGCTATAGCGTCCCCGTTTGACCAATTGGAGTAAGATTGGTTTCAGTGATATTTGGAATGGCCCTTTACATTTCTGCAAAGTTTCAAAGAATGGTAAGTCTGCATGTATGTGTTAGGGGCAGATGAATAATTGTCATAAAACTGCAATATTCATTGGCTCATTAAAGCTTCATTTTTTCACTTATGGAAAATATTTTGCAAACGTTTTTTGGCATAGGTCCAAAGTTCATGTGTAAAAAGTTTCGTGCAGATTACTCAAAAATCCCAGGAGGAGATAGGTTTTAACTGTTTTTCATATAATTCGAAATGGTGGGAGATCTAAAGGTCAGAGGTCAAAAGTCAGAGTGTGAAAGTTGTTCATCATGAGGAGACGCATGTGTGTATTGCAGTTTTATGGCTGTAGGTAAAACAGGGCATGAGTTGTACCTGTTCAAAGTTGGCATTTTCAACTGAGTGCTATAGCGCCACCTTTTGACGAAAGATTGTGAGATTTATTTTTTGATCGTTTTTCATGACCATCTATCATATGGCCGAGTTTCATAAAAAGCGTATGCACGGTTCAGCCAGAACTGGCAAAAACGGCAGAAGAAGAAGAAGAAGAAGAAGAAATGGAATAATGCCAATAACAATACGGGTCCATGCTGGAAGCCTGGCCCCGTAATAATGCGAATAACAATACGGGTCCATGCTGGAAGCCTGGCCCCGTAAATACTGAATCGAGCAACTTAAAAACTGTCTGGGGGACTCACAAAGGCCTGAGTAGACGATAAAATTACCAAAAGTTTTTTTGAAAGTGAAATATCCCTTTAAGTAAAAGTACCAATACTGCAATGTAGATATACTCTGTTACAAGTAAAAGTCAGAAATTCAGAATTTACTTGAGTAAAAGTACAAAAGTATTGGTATACAAATTTACCTAAAGTACCAAGTAGAAAGTACTCATTATGTAGAATGTTCCATTTCACAATTTTTCAAATATAAAAAAATAACTTGAAAATAGCAAATCTACAAGCTCGTAGATCGATTTTCAAATGGCCGAAATGTATACATAGGGCTACAACTAGTAACTCAAGTCTTCAGTTCAAATAAATGTAATGGAGTAAAAGTATAATATTTGCCCCTGAGATGTAGTGGAGTAGAAGTATTGAAAATTGGAAATACTCCGGTAAAGTAAGAATTCCTCAGATTTGTACTTACTTTACACCACTAGGTTTTAATGGGTTAAATGGCCTGTCTTGGTTCAAAGCCCACTCACCACGACAAGGTGCAGGCCGAGAGTGGGGACAGGACAAGACTAACTCTGACGAGACAACATGAAACATACATTACAAACAAACAAACATGAAACATATATTACAAACAAACATGAATTACAAACAGATATGAAACATGTATTACAAACAAACATGAAACATGCATTACAAACAAACATGAAACATGCATTACAAACAACAAACATGAAACATGTATTACAAACAAACATGAAACATGTATTACAAACAAACATGACTTACAAACAGATATGAAACATGTATTACAAACAAACATGAAACATGAATCGACATGTGCACTTTAGTCTCTCCAAATGATCCAGAATGCCACAGCACGCTTGGTCTTCAACCAGCCAAACTTAGCACATGTCTCCCCCTTCTCTGCTCCCTGCATTGGCTCCCAGTTACTGCCCGCACAGAGTACAAAACACTGACATTGGCCTACAAAGCAACCAAAGGTATGGCACCCCCATATCTTCAAAGCCTGATCCAACCCTACAACCCCTCCCACTCTGTCAGATCAGCTAACACAGGGAAGCTGTCAGAACCTTCTCTAAAACATCCAGGACAACACTCCACACGTCCCAGACTCTTCTCCCTTCTGGCTCCCAACCTATGGAATGAACTCCCCATTGCAGTTAGAACTGCAGACTCACTCCCAATCTTCTGCCCTAATCTGAAGACTCACATCTTCAGACTCCACCTCAGCCCGTAGCACTTGCCCTAGCCTTGACAACCTTGCAGGATTATGCAAAGGCTAAAATGTTAGATAGCATGTTATGTAGACTGATGCCAGGTCATTGTTGACCTGGCATCCTATAGTGTGTATAGGTTCAATGTACAGGCTGATGATAGGTTCTTGGTTTACTTATGTATTAGTTTATTGGTTTACTTATGTATTAGTTTATTGGTTTACTTATGTATTACTTTATCATTAGAGTATTAGTTTACTTATTTATTACTTTATTATTAGATTACCATTTCGATGCATTTGATGCATTATCTTGTGTTGTCCTTGCTTACTGTAAATCACTCTGGATTAAGAGCGTCTGCTAAATGTCTAGATTGTAAATTGTGGTAGAAGGTGGTGGAAGGAGGTGGTGGAAGGAGGGTGGTAAAATGTGGTGGTGGTGGAAGGAGGTGGTGGAGGAAGGAGCTTTAAAATGTAGGCATTTTGCAGATGCTTAATCCAGAGCGATTAAATACATAAACGTAATTAATACATACGTAAACCAAGGACCTATCATCAGCATGTACATTGAAACTATACACTCTATAGAATGCCAGGTCAACAATTACCATCTGATTACATAACATCCTATCGAAGTTACATTTTAGCCTTTGCATAAGCCTGCAAGGTCGTCAAGGCTAGAGCAAGTGCTACAGGCTTAGGTGGAGTCTGAAGAGGTGAGTCTTCAGATTATGGCAGAAGGTTGAGAGTGAGTCTGCAGTTCTAATTGTAATGGGGAGTTCATTCCATAGTTTGGGAGCCAGAAGGGAGAAGAGTATGGGACGTGTGGAGCGTTGTCCTGGATGTTTTAGCGAAGGTTCTGACCGCTTCCCTGTGTTAGCTGATCCGAGAGAGCGGGGGGGGGGTTGTAGGGTTGGATCAGGCTTTGAAGATATGGGGTGCCATACCTTTGGTTGCTTTGTAGGTCAATGTCAGTGTTTTGTACTCTGTGCGAGGCAGTAACTGGGAGCCAATAGAGGGAGCGGAGAAGATGAAGACATGTGACCCTTTTTGGCTGGTTGAAGACCAAAAGTTCCATTCTGGATCATTTGGAGAGGCTTAAGTGCACATGCCAGGAGGCCAGCAAGGAGAGAGTTACAATAGTCAAGTTTTGATATGACTGATGGCTGGATAAGGAGCTGGGCTGACTCCTGGGTGAGGAAGGGTCTGATCCTTCGAGTGTTATAGAGTGTAAACCTACAGGATCGAGTGGCCGCTGTGCACAACAGAGCTGCTCCGCGTTGAAGATCGGGGTCATCTGGGGTGGGGCTTCCTGTTGGCCTTCACCCGACCCCATAGCGAATACATCGGGGGACGCGCCTTCTCTTTTTCACCGAAGTGTACCGGAATGGCTTCTCCTTCTGAAAAAAATAAAGCTACCAAACAAAAAAAAGAAAAATGCTCATTATTAGATTGTTCATAAAATATCATGAAATAACTTTGCTAGATGTTTGCATTTTATAGTTACCTTGCCGTGATGTAACTCAGGTGGGCGAGAAACAAAAAATAGTTGCTCCATTGGTTTGAAATTGATGATCGTGTGACCCCCCCCCCCCCCCCCCCCCCCCCCACACACACACCTTTAAGATGACCAGGTCCAGGCCTGGATTTACACAGTTCCCCCCAACCCAGCCAGAAAAAAAGTGACCTTTGGTACCTACCAAAAAGTGACTTTTGGGACCTACCAAACAGTGTCCTTTTGGTACCTACCAAACAGTGACCTTACAAATGAACAAGGTCTTATGGACCTTTTCAAAATGACCAGGTACAGCCTGGATTTGCAGAGGCAGATGAAAACAAAAACTACACTACCAACATAGTCATAGATTCAACGTCGGCCTTCAAACCTGAAAAAAAGAGCAAAAATCTTTAACCACATCATCACACGTACGACCCAAACGGCATCCAACACGAACAGCATAGCTGTATTCACCACCACAAGCATCATCCAACAAACTGCAGCATAAAGCAACTGCAGCATCCAGCAAAGGAAAAGGAAAAATGACCAGGTAGGACCGTCACAATTATTATTACATAATCGCAAGTATTTGAGATAACCGCAATACTTTTTTGGGGATCATAGTCATAATCGTTTCCATGTTGAAAAATGTTCATATATTTTTTAAACATTTTCAAAAAAATGTGGAAATAGCCGAACTACACGCTCAAAACGCATCACGACGTGATGCGTTTTGAGCGTGTAGCTCGCCTTTTGTTTACGAAGCCTAAAAAAAGCCAGACAAAGTTTTATTCAAAATGTCAGTAAGACGCAATTAAATAGTTAAATCGCAATTATTTGAGCGACAATTTATCGCCAAGTTCAATGTCATAATGGTGACAGCCCTAAAGAGGTTCCTTACTTTGAGCCGTCTTCAGAGGAAACCCCCGGCCGACCTGGGTCTTTCGGCGGCGGAAACCAACCGGTGTTTAACATCGAGGTGGATACAAAAGCACAGAACGCACTGTCGTGGATTTATGCATCAACGAAGACACATACACACTGTCGTGACACACTGTCGTGTGCACAAAACACACTGAAGTGGAATTATGTGATAAATCAGCGATCAATACACCGGATGGAGACCACCGCAGGCAGACCAGGGCCAGCGCCGCAGAGGAATCCCCCCGCCCCATGCAGACAAATCCGTGGATAGAGAGAGATCTCCAAGCTCTCGATCTCTAGGGCATCCATGGGTTGAGCCTTCCAGCGGCGTATCCCGTCATCTCCATCCTCCGTCCGTCCGTCCAGGGCTGTCATGATTACAAATTTAAGTTGACGATTAATTGTCATACAAATAATAATACTTCAACGATTATGCAAAATAATTGCGATTATCTCAAATAATTGCAATCAGACGATTATGTAAGAATTTTGACAGGCCTACGTACATCTGGCTAGCTTCACCAGATCACCTCTGCGTCGTCATTAGAGGTGGATGTTCTGGGAGGGTGTTATACTGCAGGTGAGAACCTCAGTCTTCTGGGCATTTATGGCGCAACCTCGGCACAGTCCGTCTCCACTCTGAGAAACAAACAAACAAACAAACATTAATTCAAGTGACCGAGAGCCAGATAAATACCAGATATATACGTATACTGTATCCTGTACACAGCATAGTTTATCTAATCAAACTTATATAGCATCCCTATGCTGAGGGGAACATTAGTCGAAAATAGCAGATGGCAAAGTGGTTTTGGGAAAAAGGAGCAAATCAAGTACAGAGCCAAAGGTCAAGTTTACAAAGTGTTGACGGTTTAAGTGGTTAAATGTCTACCATTCATTCACACAACACTGATAGTCAATGAATCTATCGATGAAACCCATGGAAAAACTTTAATCTGCGACACAATTTTACTATATATATATATATATATATATATATATATATATATATATATATATATATATATATATATATATATATATATATATATGCAAAATGCATTCACTTATTCCAGTCTATTCCAGTTTGCATACCAAAATCCTATTTCAATATGCTAGATCAATTTATTACTTATTTTATTTGGAACAAAATAAAAGTCCCCACGGTTATGTAAAGCAGTGGTTCTCAAACTTTTTCCTGTCAAGGACCCCCAAATTGACACTTATTAGCCCACGGACCCCCATTTGAAAAGATAAGCCAGGGACCCCCATAAGAGAAGATTTTTACGGCTCTAGCAGTGATTCTCAATCATTGTAATTTAAGGACCCCCCCGTTTGACATGCATTAGGCTACGGACCCCCAATTAATGGTATTTCTATCTCTGGGACCCCAATTTATATTGTAAAATCAATGTTAATGTAACTCTGAGAGTGTACAAATGGAACCAAATGGACCCGTTAGGGTCTCAGAGTTACAGACCCATAAGGGTCCATTTGGTTCCTATAAATTATTTAGCTGGGGACCCCCTGGTATCCCCTCAAGTACCCCTGGGGGTCCCCGGACCCCACTTTGAGAACCAATGATGTAAAGCATTCTTAGAGATCAAAGAACCTTGGCGGTCTTGCACTACCAAATACACAACTACATTACATTAGAAACATGACATACTGGCGGCATCAACAAAACAACGCTGAACAGTCCACCTGGATACAAATAGGCTCTATGCACAGTAGCAGTGGTGTAAAGTAACTAAGTGCATTTACTCAAGTACATTTTGAATTCCAGATTTTTACTTGTAACAAGAGTAGTTCTACATTTCAGTATAGAGACTTTTACTTAAGTAAACACATTGAGTACTTTTTCCACCACGGCATAGTATCCATATTAATTGGGCCCCTGACTTACTTTCTTCACAGGTGTTACCAATGATTCTAATGAAGGCTCTGTTTCATTCAGTGTAGCACAGTGGTTCTTTTAATTTCAAGGAATCCCATAACTCTGAGTGTTCAAATGAACCAGTGAGGGTCCATTTGGTTGTATGTGTACACTCTCAGAGTTACAGATATATAGGGGCCATCTGGAACCCCCCTCAAGAACACTTTGAGACCCAATGGTGTAGCAGAGTGTCTCCAGTGAGCCATCAAACACACTATCAGCACCCTGACTCTGTTTGACTGATTGATTGATGTACTTTATTTAGTAAGACATGAGAACAGTACATGACAGTACATAACAGTACATGGAAGTACAAATTCGCAATACAAGGTCTACTAAACTGGATAGCTCATTAAGCACTTAGCTTGTTTAAGATGAGATCCCCATGCACACAAATCATGTTGACATATAAGAGACAGACAGATATACACACTACTATACAGAATGTCATACAATCAGTTTACAGGTTACTGGTATGAAGGGTGAAAAATATGTACAAAAAAGAAAGAGAGGGGGGGGTAGGTTAGGTTAGGACATGGGGTAGGTTAGGACTTGGACAGGGGCCATTTTTGAATTGCAGCCTCCTGAAGGTGTATCTTTAGGGCATTTTTGAAAGTGAGTAGGGTTTTACACTCCTTTACTCTTTTTGGTAGGGCATTCCACATTTTAGATGAATAGCATGAGAAAGAGTTCATTCCCTTTGTTGTGCCAAATCTGGGTTGAACATGGTTTGTGGAGCTGCCTCTGGTGTTATGATCATGGACTTGATTAACATTTTGGAAGTATTTTGACAAATACAGGGGGATCCCAATGTTGTGGTGTATCTTGAAGACCAGGCCCATAGCAAGTTGCTGTACTCTGTCCTCAACCCTAAGCCATCCAAGCCTAGTAAAATGATCAGGGGTTAGATGGGTTTTGTAATTGAGGCCAAGAAGTAGCCTTACAAGTTTGTTTTGGGATGTTTGGAGCCTTGTTTTTAGGGCCTTGGAGGTGTTGTGATACCATGAAATACATGCATAATCATAATGACCTTGTATGAGGGCCCCTACAAGAATCTTCAGAGTATTCTTACTGACTTTACGAACAAGTCTCCACATCCTCCGTGTTATTTTGTGGACCTTTTTGATCGTCTTTTCAGCGTTTTTGTCACCTGAGAGGTTTGCCTCCAAGATGGAACCCAGGTAGGTAATTTCCTCCTTTCTTGTGATAACATTTTCACCCACTTTGATCGTGAAACTCTCAGCCTTTCTAAGGTTAGGGTTGGACCCAAAGAGGATGGATTCAGTTTTACCCAGGTGTAATGAGAGTTTGTTGTCGGAGAGCCAGATGCAGATCTTGTTGAGTTCAGTGCTGAGAGTTTTCTCAACCTGCAGCCTGTCCCTGTCCGAGACCAGCAGAGCCGAGTCATCTGCGAACAGGAACAGTTTGCAGTCGCAAGCTGAAGACATATCATTCACATATATCAGGAACAGTAGTGGTCCTAGTATGCTTCCTAGTATGCTTCCTTGACCAGAATGGAAAAGAGCCTTAATTAGTATCATTGGTAACACCTGTAAAAGGAAGTAAGGAAGAGGCCCAATTTATTTCCAGTATGGCTTCTGTTCATAGAGCCCATTGAAACATCCATAATGTATCTCATCATCACTGCCAGCACACGTCTTGTTCCTGGTTGTTCCTGGTTTGCGAATTTTTGACATTTACAAGCCGTACATCTACATAAACGTTCACATTTCAAATATAAAGTGCTGACCCCCAAGCCATGGATGTAACCAGTTAAAGTGCACTGGTCTAAGTATCCGTATCGTCCGTATTGTTCAATAAAAAGCTTTTTAATCCGATCACCAGCCATTTTCTCCAATGCTTTCAACTACGCGCCCCTATCGGCTGGGAGGTGTATTGCACTCTGATATATTACAAATAAATGGCCGCCGATCGGATTAAAATGCGTTTTATTGAACAATACGGAAGATACGAGTACAGTGCGCCCCAACTTGTTACATCAGTAGCTTGAGGGTCAGCACTTTATATTTGAAATCGGAACGTTAATGTAGATGTGATTGTTGTAAATGTAAAAAAAAAATCGCAAACCAGCCAGGAACAAGTGGTTCCATGACTGTCATGGTATGACTCGAGTCATGTTTCAGGGCTACTGTAGAAACTCACCTTTGTCGGTTGGAGATAATTCATTGTGTTTCCACGGTCTGGTTTTAGCAGCTTTTTTTTTTACCACCCTGGTAAACATTATGAGTTGTTTAATTCACTCTTTTTATTTCGAAACATTGCAGAGCTGAGTGTCTGATGAGTGTGTTTGTCGGTCGGTGTATTTGTGAGAGAGGGGGCGGGCCCGATAATTTGTGGTTCAAATAGCCCCGCGCCTCCCCTCCCCTCCCCCCCTGCTTCCTAGGGACTGTGGAGCAGTGCCATCTATTGGTGTGGAGCAATTGGCTCTATTCACAGCAGCCATATTATGAAGACATTCACAGGTGTTACCAATGATACTAATGAAGGCTCTGTTCCATTCTGGTCAAACAGAGTCAGGGTGCTGATATTGTGCATGTTGGCCCACTGGAAACACTCTGACTCTAGCTGTTACACCAGTGGGTCTACAGTTGGGGTCCAGGGACCCTCATGGGCTTCCAAATGGCCCCTTACAGGTGTGTAACTCTGAGAGTGTAGAAATGGAACCAAATGGGGTCCATTTGGTTCCATTTCTACACTCTCAGTAATGGGGATTGTGGAAACCACTGTGCTACACTAAATGGAACAGAGCCTTCATTAGTATCATTGGTAACACCTGTGAAGGAAGTGATAATATGGCTGCTGTGCATAGAGCCTATATTAAACCTGGCTTCTATGGCAGGTTTTCTCAAAGTGGGTGCAGTCAGTGGTGGAAAAAGTACACAAATGTTTTACTTAAGTAAAAGTATCAATACTGCAACGTACTGTGTATATATATATATATATATATATATATACTCATGAAGCCTTGAATTCATGGAGATTTTTTGTTTTTTGTCGCAATCCTAAACCAATAATTTGATGACCGGTAGGAGACACAGAGACACAAAGAGTCTCCTTTGTGTTTCCTACCGGATACATTAGCCGGTAGGAGACTGTAATCAAATTATTGGCTTAGGAATGCGACAAAAACTAAAACATGTCCATGAATTTGAGGCTTCATGGGGTGTGTAATTGATAGAAAATAAATAATATTTTGGGTGAACTACTCCTTTAACACAGCAATACGTTGCAACGAGACATGTATAATAAATCCTGGGGCTATCTGTTAGCACTGCAGTGATAGACAAGCAGATAGCCGCTACTTGATGGTAGAGAGTTATTGAATGTGTGCATCAGCATGTCTCCTTCATCCATCTCCAGAGAACTGACTGCAGGGGAAATAAACGTACTTCCTGTTTGTTTCCTGCTTTGTTTGGCCAATGATAACCTGATACACTCTGGAGAATGAGATGAGGTGTGTGTGTGTGTGTGTGTGTGTGTGTGTGTGTGTGTGTGTGTGTGTGTGTGTGTGTGTGTGTGTGTGGAGAGACAGCAGAAAGTGATAAAGACGGCGACACAGGGACAGGGGAATACAGATTCCTCTTCTGACTCAAAACAAATTTATACTAGGAGCACGACCGTGTCTCTTGCTGACAAGAACTTATCTTCAAGCTAACAATGACTCATAAAACATAGTTGTTCAATAAAGGAACATAAAGAGGATCATTCAGGTATGTATGAAGTCCAGGTAAGAGGGACTGAGTGTCTGAGAGAGAGAGAGAGAGAGAGAGAGAGAGAGAGAGAGAGAGAGAGAGAGAGAGAGAGAGAGAACACTGGAAACATGTTTTAACAAGGGCAGTCACAGAGACACTCAAATGTTTTTAGGACATAAAAGTTTTTCAAGTGGATTTCTGGGAGTCATCTCCAGCTTCTTTACTTCACTGGCGAGAGTCAATTATAAAGACATTATTTCTGGACAGAATGCTTTGGGTCGATGTGATGTCTCATTATTTTGTCCCTGGGTTTGGTTGGGTTGTGATCCTCACATCTCTGTCTCCCACAGCTGAGGACACAGCGCCATTCTCTATTCAACTCTTTTAATTGGTCTCAAGAACTCTGCCTCATTTGCATATGCATGCAAAGAGGCCATCTCATTGGTGGAGAGGTGGGAATTGAGGGAGAGAGAGAGTGAGAGAGAGGGTTTTATGAAGAAAGGCTAAAAGCAAGAATGACTGAGAAAATGAGAGAATAACAGACGGGGATGTAAGTGCTTCTAGAAAAATCACTCTCTCTGGTAACCATAGCAACGAGAGGTGCGAGTTGGATCTGCTCCCTACATAACCAATTATGCCGGTGTGTGTGTGTGTGTGTGTGTGTGTGTGTGTGTGTGTGTGTGTGTGTGTGTGTGTGTGTGTGTGTGTGTGTGTGTGTGTGTGTGTGTGTGTGTGTGTGTGTGTGTGTGTCTGTGTCTGTGTGTGTGTGTGTGTGTGTGTGTGTGTGTGTGTGTGCGCGTGTGTGCTTACATGTATATAGGCCTATTCATAGACTAAAGAGAAATTGGGGACATGTGATCCTCCATGTGTTGTGAGCTATTTGCAGTGAATTTTCCTTGGATGTGGTAACATGTGTGTGGCTGTCAGTGTATAACAGTGTATATAATGTATGTATGTATGTACATATATCACTTTTCACAAACTGCTGTTGTACAAACAACAGTCCCCTTAATCACTGTACAGTACATGCATTTAAGCACAAATGGACCCTGCCATCATTATTGTTTTTAGACTGTTTAAAAACAAGACTTAACCCTAACCCCAGTATTTGGTTTGGCATTACATGCAGATGTGTGGGAAATTTGTTGGTGGGATATTAAGTGGTCCCAGTATTATTTGATTGACAAAGTGGCACACTTGCGACCTGCGTTCATGTGTCTCAGTCTCGAATGTTTCACTTCATGCATTTTGTTTCTTATGAAGATTGCCTAGCAAGCATTTCTCTCTCACTCTCTCTTTCACTGATCATTCAGTAAACAAAGGTTAATACTGCTGTTTAGAATCTGACATAAGGAACAGAGGTAAACGGTAAAGCTTTTCATATGAAATGCTTTGGTAAGCTGCTCGCTGAACTTAGGTCTTTTCAGACAGGCCCACAGTAATTCATTTTCAACGAGAGGTGAGTAAGCAGGTCCCGACGTCTGTCGTGAGCCCACAGATGTTTGCGGGATACAGAATCAAAGGCTTTGGCAAAATCAATGAACGCTATTCCTTGAGGTCTACTCTTCGCCTTATGACACATTTTCATAAGGCTGTTGAGAATCGTTGTATTTTCTGTATAAAATACCCAGTATAAATCCCCACTGTATGGGATTAATCAGCCTTTTCAAGAATCTTGGAGGGGAGCCTCATAACCGTTGATACGATTATAATCGGTCTCCAATTATTAACGTCTGACAACCAGTGTTGCCATGTCCGCTTATTATAAGCGACTATGGGCTTGTTTTTCTGTAACGTTGCTTGTAAATATTGGTAGTTGCGAGTTGCTTTTTTTGGGCTTGTTTCTAAAGTGTAGTTGCTTATGTGGGCTTGCTTCCAAATGTTTTAATTATCATTTAAACCAGTGGTTGTCAAATATCTTCACGTCATGGACCCCCCAAATTAATATGTATTTGTCCCTAAAACCCCATCTGAACATGTTTTGTGCCAGGGAGAGCCCCTTACCAGATTTGTGTTCAAAAATCTTCCTAATATTCCACTTTTTATTTTATTTTAAATAGCAGACGTTCACAACGCGAAGTGGATCGTGTCCTGAAGGTAACGGGGTCCCATGCCCTGACTATATTCATGTAGTCACCACCACCACTACATGCTGAACATACTGTAAGTCCAAAATGCTAAAACTGCCTGTTGAAAAGTGAAGACCAGCGAAATGTTCTTACTTAATACTTACTTAATTTGATCATTCTTCTATTCTTTTCTATTTAGTTTCTCACAAAAACAGCAGTACGTACACACACACACACACACACACACACACACACACACACACACACACACACACACACACACACACACACACACACACACACACACACACACACACACACACACACACACACACACACACACACACACACACACACACACACACACATTTCATCCTTGTGCTGCTGTGACATGCAGCCTGTACACACAGCTCTTTGTCAGGCCCTTCTTTGTGGCCTTGTACCTTTTCAGGGGAGCCTTTCTCTCTCTCAGTGGGACCACCAGTGAGTTGGACAAGTAGCCAAGTGGGACTCTGGCATAATTTGCCACACTATTAAAGTCGCCCACAGAGCACAGAGTGCACTTTTAGACTACAGAAATAGGAGACTTTAGTCAGTGTGAAACTGGAGACCGGGCATGGTGCCTGCATGACTGTGAATGCGTGAGTGAGTGAGTGAGTGAGTGAGGGAGAGAGAGAGAGAGGGAGAGAGAGGGGGGAGAGATTCTAATTAGGGGTCCCTAATCAACTTGGGCACCCTACAGAAATGACTGAATACCCTTCATCCACCCTGCAACGCACGTGCGCCCACGCATGCACACACACACATCCACACTTTCTCTCTCTGCCAGAGCAGTAATTGGTGGGTGGTGGTGGGATGGTGGTGGTCTTTTGTCCGCTGTCCTTCAGCTCGCTTTGATTGACAGGACGGACAGGAAGTGAGGCCATGAGGCTTAGAGAAACTAAAAGAGCTTTTTCTGTTTACATGCTGCCTTGCTCAGATTAGCATTCTCCTCCACCTCTCCTCTCTCCTTCTCCTTTCAGCCTGCATTCTCTCTCCTCTTTTAGTTTCCTCACTTTCATCTACAGCTGCAACTGTCCATTATTTTCTTAACGACTATTCTAGCGATTACTTAGCACATTTTTTCGCAACTATAATATGCCCAAAATAGGGGCAGATATTAATAGAGTATTTTAAATCAATTAGTTTGATTAACTGTTGCACCCCTACTTCCATATTCTTCTGCCATCATTCTGACCTCTTTTTTTTCTTTCTTACCCATTCACTTTTAGCTTCCTACACCACTTGTCTCGTGCACTCGTTATCCAGCCTCGCCTCCTTTCCTTCCTCGGCTACACAGTAAAATGTGCTCATGGTGCACATTTTACTTTCATATTGTTACAGTGCTAGGCTACACAAAAATACATATAAGTGACAGGACAAATTATGTAATAGTTTGGCTCTCTGAAATATACAGGAAATAAGCCCCACTGAACGACAACACTGGCTCTACAAGTTTTGCTGTAGAGCCTGTGTTAATAATTCCATGTGTTATCCCCGGGTGTGTATGCTTTTGAGGCCATAACAGTACGTGTCAGTACTTTATAGAAACTCAGCATCAAACTCAGGAAGCGACGGCATTAACTGAGCTACTGCTAAGTCGTCCCTGGACAAGATTAAATATTGTTTTACTTTTGGTAGAACAGCAGAGCCTTAAGGGACCGTTTCCATTACTTGATGGGGTGTGAGACAAAAAAATACAATCATTTCCCAGTCCCTGATATAAAACAGAGAGCTACTACAGTAAGCAGTGCTTTAAAGGGGTTGATTGAGGACAGAGCAAAATCATGTCTGATTTCTTAAGCACCTCCGCTCTCAATTAAAACCGAGCTGGATTTACAGATGAGGAATATTTCATTAGTTTTCACCCTTTGAGTTGCACTCAGACGTCTGTACCGTGACAGCTGTCTAAAGGGGAAACATTCCCTTCAAACTGCCTCTTTCCACAAAGGAGGAAACAGAGAATTAAGTAAACACAATTAGCCTGTGTTAATCCATCCCAGGGTCTATGACTCTAATATTGGATGTTCAATATGTTCTGGCTCCATCCCCTCACAAAACAACCATTTGGCATTATGTCCATGGATGAAAACCGATGGGCACTTGCAGTCAGAGAAATTGTTTCATGTCTATGGTTGCAGTTAGCAGTGGCTCCAGTACCATTTCACACCTGTTGTCAAGTGACTGGTGATCTTTAGAAAGGAAACTGTGATATATTTTAAACCAGCGTCCTTCAGCAGTGATATGGCAGCAAAATAACATCCATGGTCAAATTTGGCCACTATCTATCTATGCACACAAGCTATGTAATCTGCCATAAGGCTGCATTTGAGGTACAGGAATGTCACTTTGTTGTATAATGGTGTCCGTGCCAAAAGTAGCAAACCTATTTAGATAATATTCACTGTTTTGGGTGGCTTTTCATTTTACAGTACAATACTTTTTAAGTGAACATTTTACCTCTGTTAAAGAGCTAGCACACACACACACACACACACTTTTGCAATGTATAATTTAGGCATTTAGCAAACGCTTGTCAAAAGCAACTCACAAGGCACAAGGTCGGAGGAAGTGCCAAGAATGTTTGTCAAACAACAGGGTAAGTGGTTAAGGAACTACATACTACACTGTAAAGTAACTAGAAGAGCAAGTAAGCAGCATACTATGATCTACCTATCTGAATAAGATACCTACAGTAGCATTTATCTAAATATAATACCTATACATCTATCCAAATAGTATTCCTAGCATCTATCTACTGTAAATAAATGTACAGGGCAGCGAAGAAGGAATAAAGGAAGACAGGTTTTAGTTTTCAAGTAGCCATTTTATTCCCTAAGTTTTAACATTAAGCTTCAAATTATGTGTCACAATCAACTTAAATGGTTTTGCGATTTTAGCTTGCCTCCCCCGAAACAAAACAAAACAAAAAAGTAAATAAAAAACAATAAATCACAGTTTTAGCTGCCCAGCATTATGGCGGACATAAAACTCTCTATCAACAACATACTGTAACAGTCTCTCGTATCGTCGCTGTCAGGTGGAAACCTTGTACGTCTAAAGCTTTTACTTTTCACGACATGGGGAAAAAAAATAACCTGTGTTCCTATTTAGGCACAAGCTCTTGTTAATACTTTTCATTGGTTCAATATTTATATAAAATTCACAGACACACTTAACCACATTCACTTAAAAAAAAATTGAAACAAAATGTAGATCTACAAGCTCAGTATGCGTGCGACGCGTTGTGAGCTTATACTGTAGATCGGCTATGCTTTCTACTTTTGTGTGACACTGTAGTATGATGAAGTAGGCCATTCATTTATGAAACAAACAACAACAAAAAATAGAAAGTTGAAATATGGAGATACAAGGTTTCTGCCCGACAGCAACGATATCACACATAGATATCAGACACATACAAAGACGATTAACCACATGAACCCTAGCATCCTTATTCTGGGGGCAAGCATTCGGCAAAAATAGCAGATCTACAAGCTCAAAATGTGTCGCAACCCGTTGTGAGTTTGCAGATGCACTATTTTTGGATAGGATTTTTGGTGTAGAGGGGAAAGAAGGAGGGGACCAACAGTAGTACAGAACCGTGGGCGACTCCGGTCAACGAAGTATATAGGGTTTAAGTGGTTAAGAGACACACATTTAACATTGACACACACTCATTTGTAACCTGGACGATGAATGAGTGAAGCACACACGCACACACACACACACACACACACACACACACACACACACACACACACACACACACACACACACACACACACACACACACACTCATAAATTAGAAAATAAAAACAACTTCTAACAGCCATGCGCAAATTGTAAAAATATGGTATAGTCTGTTTTTTTTGTTTTACTAACCATATCAACTATGAAAGAAAGAATACAACAATTCAGCTACATTTGACTCTCAATAAAGCACCATTCTTTCAATCATATTGTACTATTGACTGTTATACATTGGTGTCTCACGTGCAAATCCACAAAGCCTACACACAGACTGGACAAAAAAAAAGTTCCAGTACGATTTAACGTATAAACGTCAGCTTTGGGCTGAGCCCTCAGAGCTCTGGAACCTTGTGAGGTGATGTAAGGTGAAGCGTTTGCAAAAAATGACTTATTCACTTCAAGTGATGTTTATTCTTTTTTTTTTTATCTCCATCGTTCCGCTTCTTTGTTTTATGTGTACAGCATATTCACAGTGCAAAAGCGTTCTCTGCTTTTGCAGCTCATGCTGTTTGTACATTACGGCTATAATTGCTTGGTCTTACTTTGCAATAATTGTCTATCGTTCGGAAAAAGTGACCAGCGTGTGCAAATATCGTACATTCAACCCTCACCACCAAGGTTACCAAATGTCAATTTAAGCAGACACAGTTCAAGACACTCAACAACAACAAAAACGTTCTCTGTGTGAGCTTGTGTTGTGTGAGTGTGGGTACACTATAGTACAGCAGATTAGTGAAACGATACTTCACTTTGGTATAGAAGCATGAAATTTGGCACAGATACTCTCCAAGGTGTACTCTTTAGGAAAAAGGCGCGTGCCACTCAAAATTCCAAGATGGCGGCCCCAAAATCCAAGATGTCCGCCCAAAAATGTGTTTTTTCCTTTATAACTCAAAATGCCTTGATTTTAAGCCCCATAAATATATTGACGTTGAATATAAAGTTGGGTATTGTGGATATTTTGGTACCAAGTATATGTCTGTATCCATTACGGTTCTTGAGATACAGCATGTAGAAACTTGTACAGACTCGGGAGAGTGATACATTTTGTAACATTGATGGTTGTTAAGTGAATATGGTCATATGAAAATGTTATTTTCATAATCTTTTACTTTCCTTAGGTTTATAACATAGATGGCGACCGTTTTTTAACATGTCTTCCACTCCTGTCCTATATTCATTGTCACAATGCTTAAATAGTGATGCAAGCATATGTGCTACAAATATTGTGTTGGCCACTCTTTTTGAAAAAGTGTATAGCCGGTAAAAAAAAATCAAGATGCTGCCTTTTGCAAGATTGCAGGCATACAAAGGGCCACTGTTATCGCAAAATTCAATGACCAGCAAAAATTAAAGATGTTAATGTCCACACTGAATTTGAAAGGTTGTGCATTCGATCCCCCGCCGAGTCAAACGAAAGACCATCTGAAATACTACAGTTCTCCCTGCTTGGCAGTATTATGGGTTGCATCAGGGGCATCATATCAAGGAAGGTGCACTTGTCATCACGGTACTCGATAGGCTCCAGGCCCACCACAAGGTTTTCAGTGTACTTGCTCTATTCACATTTGCAACCGCACAGTGCTGTGCAATTGAAACCCAACTTGAAACATTTGCACCTTCCACAACACTCTGATTTGCAGTTACACTTGGCCAGCTGTTGACAACTTTGAGCAACAGACGCATTTGCTGTCCACTGTGCACCGACCTTTGTCCATCCCCAGTCAGCAGGGCTCTCTTCTTGTGCCTTACGCTGGGTTGCCTGGCCCCATATGCAGCCTGCCTGATAGGCAGCGCGTTTAGTGTGTTGAAGCAGAGCTGCTCTTGTTGGAGGAATGGCTTCATATGGCCTCTGCTTTCGGGCAAACATATCAAGCCTAGCCTCATCTACACTAACGGCCGTACTCGATCTATCGTACATGAGGACAACAAACTTCTCCAAGATCTCCAGCTCACCATCAGTCAATACAGGAGGGTATTGACCTAGTTTGCTGAAGATGGGAGAGGCCTCAAGGCAAATGTCCCAGGTTTGCCAGGCAGTCTTTTTGCCTTTGTTCCGAAAGGCTGATACAGTATCGCAACCTGTGAAGGTGTGAAAGAAGAGTATGCCTTTGGTCTTAACAGGCCCAATAGCATGGTACAGGTCATGAACACCAATCCACCTTAGGCTCACACCATGCCCAAATGCAACCCACAGTTGCTGCAGACCAAGTTCTTGGAGGGATGGAAAGATGTTTAGTGCGATAACAAGAACATCGGTGTCATTGGCTTTGATCATTATGGTTTTGCTACCCTCCTCAGTGGCATGTTTGGCATGTACAAAGATGCGGCTATCAGCTTCCTCATGGAAACATTTATCCAGACTGTCTAGACAGGTTTCAGAGGTACTCAAGACATCGGGGTCCCTTGGTTGCAACAACTAGGTCTATTTAACTACATCTAACTAGTACTAGCTAATTTACATGGGGCTGTTAGACAGCATTTGGGACACTAAACAAAGCTATACTATCACTACTAGACAACAACTACAGTATTAGTACAACTAGATCAGCTGGCACTGAACCCCATGCTGAGTTCCACAGCAGTGATGTCACCAGTGTGCCCTGGTTGTGTAGTGACATTCACTCTACTATACATAATTATTAAACTCATTCAAATGTTCTCTCATACTGATACATGAATCAGCAGCATAACAAAACCCTTGCTGAATATTTTTGCTTAAATGTATGTTACACAAAATTGACATAATGAGCACTCGGTATAAGTGGCAGACATCTTGAAAAGTGTTGTCATCTTGAATATGAGGGACAAGCACCCTTTCACTAAGAAAAACCTTTAGAGTGTACTTATATACTTGCATCACTGTTTGAACGATTGATATAATGAGAATTTGACAGCCATCTTGAAAAAAGGGCAGACATCTTTAACTAATAAGACAACCCTCAGGTTGTCTTAATAGTAAGTAACCCTACTGAAATTATCAGGTTATGAGAGTAACATTTTCATAAATCCATGTTCTCGTAACAACAATCAATCTTACAAAATTCTCACTTTTCCGGGTATATACAAGTTTCTATATGATCTCAAGAACCGTAATGGATACAGACATGTACTTGGTACCAAAATGTCCACAATACCCAACTTTATATTCAACTTTAATATATCTATGGGGCTTAAAATCAAGGCATTTCGAGTTATAAAGGAAAAAGCACGTTTTTGGGCGGACATCTTAGATTTTGGGGCCGCCATCTTGGAATTTTGAGTGGCACGCGCCTGTTCCCTAAAGAGTAAACCTTGGAGAGTATCTGTGCCAAATTTCATGCTTCTATACCAAAGTGAAGTATCGTCTTGAAAAAATGAGTTAATCTGCTGCACTACTATAACTTACTGTATGTGCACTTCATGTGGTGTACCATATGACATTGTGTCTTGTTAAAGACGTGAACATTCTATAGTAGTTAAATAATGTCTCACGATTAGATAAGCAAGGCAAATAGGCCATGGACTACAGTGATCCATGGTGTACCAGGGTCTGGGGGGGGGGGGGGGGGAGGGGGGGGACGAAGGGGTACCGGAAGTAAGGTGTAAAGTCTAGCATACTTTATCTGGGGCCGGGGTCTAGTTGGGACAGCTGGCATCACGCTAAAATCAAACTGTAGCTAAAATAACTCCCCTCCCATCTTTAAAATGACCGTGCCACAACACCTATTGTACCTAGCTCTAAATAAACCTAGAGGTGTGCATAATTGAGCCTCTTCAGCACCCTCTGTGGATATATTTGTGGACAGCATGACATACTGTACAGACAGACAAGCAAACAAACAGTCTCATAATAGCTTTGCGTTGCGGCTCAACAGATAATGACTTTCTGGATTATAATCTTTGCCACAGGGTTGTCGGTTCATCCCAAGAATCCAACCTCGACACCATTGCCTTGCCATGTAACAGACGAGGAGGGAGAGAAGGAGAAGAGAAAGAACTAAAGAGGAATGAAAGTAAAGGAAAGAAGGAAGTAAGGAGGGAACGTTAAAAACCATCAAATGGGTGGAATGAAATTACAAGAATAGCTTGAGCAGTGTGTTAAAAAGGTGAAAGGAAGTACAATAAATAAGGAGGCAGGTTGGTGTTCCAGTTCCCTGCAATGAACATTGCTTTTCTTTTTTAAAGACTACATTAGAACAAGTAAGCAGAGTCTGAAACTGAGGAAACTTCAAACAGACCCCTAGTTATTGGATACATGCACCTGAAATGTAAGGTAGTTTGAATAAAACACTTGGTACTGTAGCTACTCCAGTCTAGAAGGTCAGCAAGGGGTTCAAGTTAAGGAATGACCAACTGGAGACCTTGGCATTGGTAAGTTAAGTGTGGCTCAGAGGCTATACAGTAATGGTGTCTAAAGAAGACCAGGGTTAGTTGTCAGTGGTTGAAGTTCATGGTTTGGTGCTTGAACCTGGGTGAATAATTCATTAAAATCCTTTACATATAGAACATCACGTATTACATCTGATTTCGTTTGTACTCCCAGGAGCAGTCTGGTTGGCTCCACTGTGCTAGCTGAGATCAACCAATCCCATAGAAGACCTCCCTGAACCCACTAGAATTAGGGACCACTAGTGATAAAGCCCAGGTCAAACTAGTGCTTAGTATAGCTATAATACTGATAACCTGTAGGGCCTGTGGAAAAGAGCAGGGTGGGGAATCTAACCATTGTATCCACCGGCCACTATGACAGGTTGGCTCCCAAGATTCACCAGCCATTTTACCAACGTCATCTCAAAAGACAACTTTGTTTTATCCCAAAAAGCCATCCATTTGACTGGTGTCCGTTTCCCACCTTGCTCCAGGGGTAAAGGTGTTCGTGTCAGTCCCTGTGGTTGGTCTCGGAGTCGGACAGATGGCCAAGGTGAACGGGGGTGTCCTGGAGCTCGTGGCCGGGGTCGTTTTCGGGGTCGCCCTCGTCGTCGTTGCTCTCGGCACTGTAGTCCACCTCCTCCAGGAAGGAGGGCTCGTCCTCGTCCATCACGTAGGTGGTGGGGCTGCTGCTGCTACGGAACGACAAATTACAAGGTCAGCAGAAACTACACGCAGAGGTCTTCAACGTTTTTCAGGCCGCTTAGCTGAGAGAGAGATGAAGCAGGGACCGCCACTACATTGTTTACAATTGTGTTGCAGATTAAAAATGTTCATAGATTTCATAGATAGCTTCATTGACAATCCTCAGTGTTGTGTAAATTTCATTTTTTTTTGTTCATTTCAGACATTTAACCACTTAAACCTTCAATACTTAGTACTTGATTTGCTCCTTTTCCCCCCTACACCAAACCGCTTTGCCTAAAATAGCAGATCTCACAAAGATTTGGCGGACCCCCTATAGTAGCTCTGAGGACCCCCTAGGGGTCCCGGACACTATTGAACACCCCTGAATTACAGTATGATACATGACATGAGTTTATGGTGCAAACTGGAAACATTGCAGCTGTCAAACGAAAATGCTGCATGGATCATGAATGGAGAATCAAGAGGGGTTTATTTGTCTCTCACTCGTACAGGTTAAAGAAGCAAAATGTTGGTGGGACAATACAACATAACAAGATAAAAATACATAATAATTAAGGTGTTAATTATCATAAAGTGCTAAAGTTCTCTAGGTACTTGCACCATTAAAGTCTAATGCAAAACAAGAAGTTGTAGTTAAATAATTGTGTAGGGAAAATGTTTTTAATGTTTTTATACTGCAATATATTGTGCTATATGAGTCAGCGGATTTATGTCAGTTTTTGTTTAAGTGAGCTCATTAAGACATATTCCAATCAATCATGTTGACTCTTGATAAAGAAATATGCACGGCAAATTTAAACCATCCGCACATATAAGACAATCACAGATGATAAAGGCCTTCAGATCTAACCAAATAACACTTTAATATTGCTAACAAATGATGCCTGTGCGCTGTCACTGACGCACTTGGTTTCCTTCCCAGTGCGTCTTAATGGTTAAATGGTTACTGTGTTCTTTGAGGTTTTAGTGGCTTTAGTGGGTTTTTAATGGTGTTAATGGTCTGAAATGTGATCCCTGGGAGACAGTCGATCAGAGGGGCTCAGACGTTGACCTCCCACCCCTCCCTCCTCCTCCATGGACCCTCTCTCTCACATAGACACACACACATACAATATACCTAAGTGGATTATCATGGAGTGGTGTGTGTGTGTGGGGCTAGAGAAATATTGTGATGGAGTACGGTACGCATGTGTACAGTAGATGTGAAGCAAAGCACGAGTATGCGTGCACACGCACACGCACACACACACACACACACACACACACACACACACACACACACACACACACACACACACACAGTCCAATAATGGCCTGTAATGGTTGAGGCTTTGTTACTCTGCTCTAGGATCTCACCATTTGTTCTCTCGGACCAGCGTTGTCTGCATCTACATGCACACACCACACAGTACAAAACATACCATACTATGCTCACATGTAATTATGTGTTGTCTGTTTGTTCCTGATTTTGTCAACTCACACACGGACAAACACACGCACACACGTGCATGGCTGCATGCATGTGCGGCGTGTGCGTGCACACACACACACACACACACACACACACACACACACACACACACACACACACACACACACATACACTAGCACTCATGCACCTATTCAGACATGCAATCACCTCCACTCTTAAACAGATACAATTGTGCATCCAGCCAGGCCAATGCACACACAAGTACTGTAAACAGATAACCAGGTAAAATTGTGCGCACGCGCACACACGCACACACGCACACACACACACACACACACACACACACACATCATCTCCAACCTCTCCTCCCACTCCAATGATATCATTGTTATGATGACCTATTAAATGATAAGTGGTACAGCATCAAACCCTGTGCATAAAAAGCCCATAAACCTGGGATGAGAGAGCAGACGATCCCAGAGGACACAAATGCAAATAACACTCGCGCAGCACAATCGCCAAAACCCCAAAACACTTTGTGTGTCCCCCAATGAGTGGATGCATAAATGATAAATGAATAACTCAATATGAGAGTAGAGAGTAGGTTGGGAGAAGCCAGAGACTTCAGTATTAAGTGGTTGAGTGTACTAAAGGCTTCCCACATCAACCACTCTCATGAAATCTTGCGTGGAGGGGAGATCACAGAGGATTTGAGACAGAAGTGTAGATAACCTATGTGGTTAGAGACCCGGGTTCAGTGCGGTTGCTTTGTGGTGTTTGACTGAAGTGTGTTTACATTTACAGGTATGTGCACCACAAGCTTATAAAACCACAACTTATAAAAAGGACCTAGGTGAAACACATAACATGGCCTGAGTAAACACAATCTAGCTTGTATGCAAGCCAACAATGAATAAACACTTTTAAAAGTAGCTACTTATACTTATAAAATATTGTGTCACCTAGGTCCCCTTTATTAGTGATGCACGTGTGCTGTATTTCCTATCACAGAGGAAAGCATTCTGCTGAAACGCGTTTGTGTGTTGTGTGCCCGACGTTCCTACTTAAATAAAAAGTACATTTGTGAGTGCTGGCGTTGCTTCTGCTTTTAACCCATTAAAACAAGGACAGCATTTGTGTAATTTTAGATTTCTTTGGCAATTCAAAATTAGTACATATACAAGCTCATAGCGCGGCACGAATATATCTGCTTTTTTTGGAAATAATTGTGAAAATGTGTGCAAATCTTTGAATATGCGTATTTTCAAATGTTTTATTTTTAACTCATTTTTAACTCAAATGTTTGCTTCTGGAGGTCCCTGGAACAAAATATTTTGAGATGGGGGTCCGTGGACAAATACATATAGTTTTTGGGGGTCCTTGACATGAAAAGGTTCGAGCACCACTGATATAACAACATACGTTTTTCAGAAAAAATACATTTTTAGAATCCTGGTACAGTACATTCTGTTTGTCTGTAACGGAACTGTTCCACTGTGCTGCAAGAATTCCACAGACAAGGTTTAAGAAGTTAGCCAGCAGAGTACTGATGTGTCAAGGTCAAAACAACCCACCAGGAATGCTCATTAAATCTCCCCTCGCTCACTTCCCCAAGATAAACACACATCAGAATGAAATTGATGGCTCTAGCCCCAACTTGACCTCTGTGTCCGTACACGGTCTACTCCCTGAAATCCTATAGTTCAGGCTGGGGTTCCCAAACCTTTCCATGCCAAGGACACCCAAATAGCCATAACCTCTGGCTGCGGCACCCTGCTGTGAAATGGCTTTAAAAAAGAAAGGAAACAGAAATAGTGTAAATAGCCGATTGGCAGGTTGGCTATTTTCGCAATATAATTTTGACAATAATGATATTTCCAAAATAGAGACGCCAGGTTGAAAGTGGTTAAAGTGGCGCAATATTTTGTGTATATATATAGTATATAATTATTATTGATATTAATATTATATTTATTCCGCTAATTTTCCTCTCCTTTCCACTTGGCCCCTGGCGCCTCCTGGTGTCCCCCCACTTTGAAAAACATTGCCTGAGTTCTACATTATGACAGATAGTGAAGCTCCTGTTCCATTATATTAACGTTGTATAATATCACAATGTCTGCCTTCATACAAATGTAAAAGAAGCATGTTCTCCTCTGCACATCTTTTCCTGACTGTGAATTGGTATATTGTTTCCCCCCATGCTATACCATGACATTTCACCACTTACACAGGTAACAAAAGGTTGAAGTGTAACTCAAGAGTGTACAAATATAACCAATTGGACCTGGTTACATTTGTACATTCTCTGAGTTACAAATAGATAAATTAACACTGAGGATTCTTTTTATTCTGGAGAATAGTTCCAAATAGATAAAGATTAATTGTTGTGCTATGATTCGGGACCACTGTCTCTGTGACTTAACTGTATGAAGACAATTTACTGGTTTGTCTGCCTGTATATTAAAATCAGTTGCATCTCCCGTCTCGCCATTACCACGAAATGTGTAACTGTAGAAGGTTTATCAGAAACTTCTCCATACAATGCCTACAATTAATCATCCCCATTTCCTGCCTCATTTCACGGTTCCCATCATCTTCACACATATCATCATCAATAGATGTTTTGAAGGAGCTCATTGTCGTACTGTAAATGGTTACATGCAGCTTCTCAAATGTTGTTTGAGTAGTAGGTCCACAGGAGAGATAGAGATAGAGAGAGAGTCACATTCACACATCTGGGTATCAGCACCAGACGTCTAGATGTCTGGTGATACGAAGAAAATAGTCAATAGCTTTTTCTTTTAACCACATTAACCCTATCGTCCCTATTTTGGGGTGAACATTCACAGAGAATATCCGATCTACAAGCTCACAAAGCGCTGCAATGCGACATGTTGATCCAAATATTGAGTGAACAGAACGATACACATAAGTCCCATAAGGATATATGAACACTGAATTTGCTGTTTTTAAATGTCAGTGCCCAGTGGCGAGACGAGAGCCAATGACACTTCTGCTATTGATTTAGTTCTCTGCATCTAGTCCCTCTGAGATCAATTTCTCTACATCCAATAGCTCTGTTTTGGGGTTTAATTTGTGTGGTGCCAGTGTCCTAGCTACCAACGCACACAACCCAATGTGAGGACCACATTCTGTGTGTACAGTCAGGGTTCCCACGCAAAGTATTTTACCCCATGTCCAGGACTATAAAAATCATGTGATGCAATAATGAGGCTCTACACATGTGTGCTTAATCAATGCAAAGACAGACTCAAGCAAAGGTGTCATGTGACAAAAATAACAGATCTGCAAGCTAATATGTTAACTTGTTGATCTATTCTTTTTGTCACGTGACGTCCTGCATACATTAGGCCACATATTTCACGTAATGCTATGTTTTGTTTTTATGACCAAAATCAATAGCCAAAAGCTATGTAAATTAGATTTTCCAAAACATTTGATTAATGCCAAACTTTTTTCAGGCCTGGAAAACAGTTTTTTTGAATTTCAAAATATTTCCATGAATGTCATGACCGTGGGAACCCTGTACAGTGCATGAAGCAATATTACAGGAGGGTGTGCTTTACCCTCATTATTGGGACCACAGTGATGTGGTCAGTAATGAGGTGCTTGCACATACTGTAGTTCCGTAAACATCACTGAAGTGGAAATAATGACGATAAAGCACACTCTCTCATGTAATATTGTGATTGCACAATAAACCGTGTAATCAAAATGTATTTATGTTGTGGGGCAATTTGCTAAAAAAACAACAACAACTAAATGTTTTGCCAGTGTTATCCCAGTTTCTCTGGAAATACATGGGGCCTGGCTGAGACTACACCCTGTTGGGTCAACCAACCAATTTGAGATTGTGATTTTCCAAACTGAATATATACCACACATAGCTGTGCTGTATTTCTTATCACGCTGAGGAAGGTGTGTGTGTGTGTGTGTGTGTGTGTGTGTGTGTGTGTGTGTGTGTGTGTGTGTGTGTGTGTGTGTGTGTGTGTGTGTGTGTGTGTGTGTGTGTGTGTGTGTGCGTGAGTGTGTCTAACCTGACTACTTTACAGCGTGACTCTATAAGGTCGCTCTCCACATCCAGAAGGTGTTGGTGGCTGCGGATTCCCAGGGGAGAGGTCAACCTTTTCAGCCTGAGCAAGGCTACACAAAACTGGCCTCCCATCTCCTCTAGCTCCCTGGTGCCAATCTGGAGACCCTGGAAGTTAAATACACAATGTCACATATTAGGATAAAGTTATTATATAAATGCAGTTGAGTAGGGTGTCTGGGTGGTTCCTGCTCCAATGGACACAACTGCTTGTGCTCAAGGGCAGAGTTAGGCTGGGAGGGCGACCTCTGTTGCTGCATTAGTGAATCCTACAGGTTGCTTAGGGTGCCTGTTCAACAGCGAGAACTGGGTCAGATAGCAAGTTCCTCTGCATTTGTTAAGGCCTCACTGTCAGGCGAAAAGTTACAGTTGACAACATGTGTATTGTATGAGAGGAGACACATACTCATCTGCACTCTCCCACGTGACCAACTGCATGGGTTTGAAGTGACAGGGACAACACGTGTGTGGAGAAAATTGGGAATTTGCATAACGACTACATTGGGAGAAAAGGGAAAGAAGATTCTAAAAAGAAAACATGCAGTTGAGTAAATATTATTTCTTCTGGTTAACTGATACCCTCAACAAGAAGATGTAAGGGTTTCTACAGATGCACTGGAGTGTAATGACAGGAGCAGGATTCTTATGTCCATCTTCAAACATCCCAATTCCCAACACTGGGACGCGACTTGCTGTGCTATGTTTTTGATGTGGAAACATTATGGTAAAGCTCATTCCCAGGACACACACATGTACACACGCACACATCCCTTAGCCTCTCAACACTCTACTCTTCAATCACACATGGACTTTCTCTAACCCCACAAACCTTTCACGTTTCCTTTCTCCTCAGAGCGGGGCTAAGACGGAACATTCAAACTTGGCCTGGCTGAAGGGAAACAGCCAGGCCACTGGGCATTAGTTCCTGCACATCTGGACAAATACTCAAGTGCAAATCAATAGGGGGGGATAATCGGCGCCAAACTGGCAACTCAAGACTGCCCCTGGGCTCGGCGGATGTTGACATTGGCCACCCCCAGTAGTAGCGAAGGAGGGTCAGTAGTGAGGAATGTAAGTGAGAACAAAAGAGATGGATGGAAAGGGAGAGGAAAATAAGAATTGATGGCTATTATACAGAAGAGTACAATGGAGAAATAAAGAAAGGATAGGTGGATGAGAGGATGAGACGAAGGGAGGGAGAAAGAGAGGTAGATGACGATAGCAAACAAGGGAAGAATAGAGAAAGAGCGAGAAGAGAGGGAGAGAAGAAGGGAAGGGATGATAGAAGGTGTTTTCATGTAAGGAAAACCAGAGTAAAAGAAAGAACACAAGGTGAGAGTGTGACGCCACCTGGTGGACATTGTCAGAAACATACAGTAGAGCAGCATAAGTCTCTCCCTCTTTCCAGAACCACAGCCATACACATAATTAGGGCTGTCACGATTATGACATTTTATGATTAATTGTCACACAAAAAATTGCGATTAACGATTTAATTGTGTTTCTGTCGTAGGAACATTATGAATGAAATGACATTCCTGTTTGGCTTTTAGCCTTCGTAAACAAAAGTTGCACAGGGCAGATATGACAAATAACACTTTAATAAAATTACTTTATACTTAAAAATAAACATTAATATTAACGATTATCTCAAATAATTGCGATTAGGCGATTATGAAATAATTGTGACAGGCCTACACATAATGCATACTGTATACACACGCACGCACACACATCCTTACCTTATATCTGCCCTGATCACAGCCACAAAGCGTGCTCTCCATGGTGTAACTGCGTTGTACTCCGATCTCCCTCCATACCACCACACGAGCTGTGGACTCCTTGGAGCGCTCCACCACAAAACTACAGCTGGACATGCTGAAGGCTGGAGCTGTCTGGGACAGGATCTTAGGCAGGGTCTGAGAAAGAGACACACATGTTCCATTTGTATGTACACACGCACGTAGATTTTTAAAACTCTTATCATGAGTCATACGTCATAGATGACTGACATCACAGGCTGGCCACATGATGAAGTCTGAGATCAACACTGTAGTCACGCATTTAAAGCCATTTAGAATATGCATAACCCGGACCTGAATGTTCTCAAATGTTATCGAAATAATGCAATTATGTAAAACAATGTAATTATCTACATAATGTAACGATCTAATTAAGTACTCAATCCCTTATGTTCTCTGTATGAAAGACGGCAAACAGAGTACGTGACCAGAATGAGATCACTTATGAAGCAGAATTACATCTCCCAAAGGACTACCAATGGGACTGATCTCCCTACTAACACGATTTCATACAATAAAATACAATACAATACAATACATAATCAGGTAGTAACAACTCCCATCAATATTCACAGGCTTGGTCAGCCTAATTTTAACTTCAAGTATGAGGAGGACAATCACTCTGTCTGATAATATTTCCATTGGCTGCAGTGATACAGCAGCAATCTGTTCTGATGCAATACAATACGAGCAGAATTCGATAAAGCAGGTTTCATTAAGTTAAATGCCATTAATATTCATTGGTGTGAGCGCAGTGATCCCAAACAAAAGGGTCGATTGAGTGAGTGCTAGGAGGTGTGTTTCGTCGGTGTCGGGCAGAAACCTTGTAGGACCCAAAACTGTTACATTTTAGGAATTGGAAAAAGAACCTGTGTTCCAACGGCTCCAATGTAGTTATTGTTTAATCAAAAGCTCTTGTCAATAGTTTTCATTAGTTAAATATTTCTAAGGCCCAGAGACATACTTAACCACTTTCAACCAGGCATCTCTATGTTGGGCATTTGTTTTATAGGTGAAACTTTCCCCAAAAAGTTAAATAAAATAGCAGAAATAGCTATAAGTTTGTAAGCAGTAGATCAGCTATTCTCGCTACTTTTGCGCGACACTGTCCTACACTGAAGTATAAAATAGGTTATTCATTTATGAAAAAAAAGAAAGGTTTCTGCCCAACAGCGACAATTTGTTTGTGCACGTTGGATCACCCTATATCCCAGGTCTTCTTGCAGGTCGCAGGACGTGGCACTGATATTGGACTGCCAGACTGTCTCCTTCACACTACAGCCATACATGAACACATTCTTCTTGCGCGAGTGGCCATGGTAGTCGCAGAACACCTGCACACACACACACAAGGATGTAAACAGTTTTTGCGTCACACTAAGGCACACAAGGCATAAAATAGGGGCTTATGTGGTTAAGGTAATGGATTGTATCAGTACCAGTGGCGCCCTCTGTATGTGTGCGAGGTACTGCAGTAGGCTCTTGGTGTGGTAGATGGTGGGGTGGATTTCTGGACTGGGGTTCTGCCACTGGCGATTCAAATCCTCTCCGCTCAAAGAACAGCGATGACTGGAGGGGGAGAATAGGAGAGGAGAGGAGAGCGGAGAAAAAGAAGAAGGGTAAAGGGATGGGAGATGGAAAAGTATACTCTGCTACACGTTCATGTAGTGCATGTAATGCCTGGCTATATCATACCTGCCAACATTAAGGCTGTGAAAAAGAGGGAGATTTCGGGCAATCGGCAAATGGCCTACCCTCAATGCCCCCGCCCCCATATAACCCTACACTACACACTACAGATTAACAGAATAAACACAAGGATGGTAAATTAATGACTTTTAGTTTCACCCAGTTTCACTTTTCAACCGCAATCTGAGCAGAGTGGGTTTTATCCATGGGTTTGAGTGTGCGCAGTGACGCAGGTCAAGCAGGGCTGTTTGTGTATGCATTGCACATGAAATCGTGAGATTAACGGGATAACTTGTGTACTTGCACATTAAGCTGCCTCACACTACGGAAACAGAAGAAAGGCTCAGGAACCGTTGGTTCCGAAGGGACCCTGGTCAAATAAGCATATACTGTAGGGTTTAAGAAGTTAAAATAATTGAAATTACCACTGAACCACAAGTGCCAGATTTGTGATGTAAGCCCCTCGACTGTGTGTGTGTGTGTGTGTGTGTGTGTGTGTGTGTGTGTGTGTGTGTGTGTGTGTGTGTGTGTGTGTGAGAGAGCGTGCACGCGTGCACACGTGTTTTAAAGTATTAAAGCCGTTATGCTTTGTGCTCACTTTCCATTGATGACTCCATCGGGGTTGAGCATGGGCACAATCTTAAAGATGTAAGCTTCTCTCAGACTGTGTGCCAACGGACTGGTGCCCATCAGGAACTCCAGCGTGCCTTTCATCACCCAGCTGGCGTTGGTTTCTCCTGGGTGCACTCTGGCAGACAGGAAGATCAACGGACGGTTTCCTGGCAGGGGAGAATATGGCGGCACAAATGTGCTTAGTTCAAGCAAGACAGAATAACCCACAAACTACAACCAATCCTGTGTATCTAATAGGCATGGCATGTCCTGTTCATTTAAACTGAGTTTAAATTAACTCTCTTCAAGAGTTAAATCAACACAGGATTTAACTGTGTATGATGCACAAAGAATATTTGTTATTTTGTTTCTGAAGTGGCCCAGATGAGTGAACAGGTCTTTTGCCGAATTCACAACAGCAGCATAGCATGGTCATTTGTTTGATATTTGATTTATGCTGCAACAGTCTTTAAAATGTTTTATATCATTTTATGTACCAATGCCTGTTATTTGTTGTTTTGTTTCATTTGTGGAAATAAGTCATGACTTTTTGTTTTTCTTTATCCTTGACGTTCTGTCTTGTTCGAGGAGCATGCCTGTCATGTGTTTTCTTTTAAATCAAATTTATTTTAAATCAAATTTAAAATAAATTAAATCAAATCTAATCAGAATCAAGCTGTAGGCGATGTTGAATGCATTGTCTATGGAGAGGAGCGGCCGCCGCCTTCACTGCTGCGGCAGGCGATGAGAAATGTTCAACTTGCCACTACTGTGCTGCAACCAGAAGCCCACTGTTTGCTCTGAACTAGGCATGGATTAGGCGTACCCACAAAGCTCCATGTCACCTTTACAGGAATTTCAGATGCATTGTATACACCCATTTAGTGGATAAACGCAATCGCTGCCGCTGCTGGTGTGAATTTGGTGTTAAAGTATCTACCAAAGAGGCAAAGATAAAGGCATTACAGCTCAACAAAACACCTTGGGAAGTGTTCATGCACGTACACACAGAATCACTTACTGAACTGACAGATGTGGTCATTGGAGGTGGACTCAGGCATAGCAGTGATGGTGAGCAGGGGACAGCTATTGCCCCCGAGGGTCTCGCAGAGGACATCTTGTCTCAGGTAGATCTGAGGCGTCCTCAACGCCTCCAGCTTGGACAAATGCATCTGGGAAGACAAGGATGTAAGGACAGATAACACTATAGCAAATCGATTACCTTTATTCTTATTACTTTTTTCTATTTTCTATTCAAAACAAATGAAACAATGATCGGGTGAACACAGGATACATGTTCATTACTGCACAATTCACAAGTGCTATAGTCAGGGTTCCCAGACTTCCTACACATTTTTAACAATTCATTTTCAAAACCTTTCCCAAAGTATTTTACCACAATTGCAGTCCTATAGCAATCATACAGTGCAATAATAAGGATCTTACACCAGAGTGCCATTAATGCCCCAAGACAGACTTGAGCGAACAACAGATCTACAAGCTAACAACGTATCATGGTGCAACGTGTTGTTAGCTTGCAGAGCTATTATTTTTGTCACATGACATCCCGTATACATTAGGCCGCACTCACGCAGCTTGTGCAGCGCAGCACTACATTTTAAAATTTACACATACAATTTCACGTACAACTTTAGACATGTTTTTATACAAAATCAATAGCCAAAACATATGTAGACCTGTATCCAAACATTTTCCAAAACATTTGAATAATTCCAAACCTTTTCCAGGCCTGGAAAACAGTTTTTCTAATTTCAAAATATTTCCAGGAATTTCCTGATTGTGGGAACCCTGTATAGTAGATAAGACTGTTATTGTCTCAATAGTACCATAGTACCACAGTACCATAGTACATAGCTGAGATGGTATAAGACCAGACTGCGTAAGTGTTAGAACAGTATCAGAATATAATATGAGACAGAGTAGGGGTGGGCATGGGATGTGTAGCAAAATGGGAATAGAGTCATTTACACACAGTCACACTCGCATAAATGTGTGTTTTTGGGGCGGTAGCACATGATAAAAGAGAGTGGTAAAACAGCTCCAGCATGATGATGAGAAAGTATTTTCTGGGTGTTTAAGACGAATAGATATACAAATACAGACTGACAGACATATTTCTATACTATTATGAATAGTGGTATAGTCATACTACCTTTAGAGTAGAGTATGTATAAGGGTAGTGATAGGCAAAGTAGCAAACATCATCCTTATGGCTGAAGTTTGTGCTGAAGGTCATTGTAAAATACGATTTCCCTTTCTGACCTCCTGCCGCAATGGAGCTCCTTGAGAAATTGTTCCTAGGGAGAAGGAGAACAATTTGCTAAGCACTAAAAACGTGTGCTCAGTAGAGCGCAAATCTCTGCTCAGAGGAATGGGCTACCTTCCTCCATCTTTCAATGTTTTGGGGTTGTGCGCATGTATAAAAAGGCACAGGGCAATGAGGGAAAGGGATATAATAAAGGACTCACGACATCATTACAGTGTAACCAGAGTAGACACGCTATATGGAGACAATTCTATGGACAGTGAATGCATCGAAAAGTAGTGTGGCATGTTGTTACAATGTTACAGCCTAAACGCTAATTCATAGTCCAAATGTAGCGTACACAGACCGGACCAGGTGCCCTGTACATATGGAATCTGTCACCACCTTAAATAATACATTGCAATGCCAGTGCGTAACACGCACATCTTCAATGTCAGTAGATCCTGCACGTCATTCTGATTGTGACATTCAATGTATGATTGTTCATTCGTTCTGTCGATTATGTTTGAATCATTAGTCAATCAAAGGTTGCAAAGTGTCAGGTTTTCACTGCCCCATGATTTGCTGGCCGAGTCCTTCCCAAGGCAGTGGAGCAGTTAACAGTAGGCTAGTCACAAATTGGCTGGTGGTGTGCACAAGACATATGACGCTACTCTACCTAGTAGTTTGCAAGATTAGCTGCGGACAGACACACAAACAGACAGACAGAGAAACAGAATGCAATATCTCCCCCGGCCAGAGATAAATAAAGTCAAATATCTACACAACATGTAATAATGTAAAAACAAGAAAATGTATTAACAACCCAAATTGTAATTTTTGGGTTTACAATACAGTTTGTAAAGTTATTACATTTTGGGAAATATATATATAGACATAGAAGTGCTACGTTTTACATGCTTGATGAGTACATTTTTCTACCACACTGTGAAGAATGTGGAGCGTTACAAGGGAGTTACAATGTCTACCACTGCAGAACGTTTGCAGAATGAGTGACATGTTGACACACAGGCTTCAAAACTAGCAAATGTGCAAGAATTCAATTGCTGAGAATATCCTTTTTCAAAAAGCAGTGGGCTATAACAATTTGTTTTTCAGGGCTGGTTTGGGAGAGCAAACTGCACATAATGTGAAAACAAACTGATCCTGATTTTTCTTGAACTGATCTTAGTTGTATTCTGAGAAGTAGTATATGTCTACCTACTTGTAGTAGCAGATGTCTGTTCCAGTTCTGACCCAACGAGGTCTGCAATTGATTGCCTCCTGCACGGAGTACATCAGCACCTGCATACCTACAGTATACACACACATCCGTTCACACAAACAAAGGAGGGATTTTATAAGCACACAGACACATAGTCTGTTTGCAAAATTATTAAAATTCAGTTTTCAGAGTTTTTCATCCCAAAATGACATAGACTCATATAGAGATTGACTTAACTGTTGGACAAAACTGTTAGACATTAGACATATTAGGGCCTAGGCAATATTATGAACCTGAAAATAGATCTCACCGTAGTTGAACTGGCTGTTGGACTTCTCACAGTTGATGATGTTGAAGCGATAGGTGATTCCAACATGCATGCCGCTCACCTCAAAGTAGAACCACTGGTGGTAGTGGTTACTGTTGATGTCCGAGTTCAGCACTAGATCATACTCATATCTCCACGCACACACGCACACACACACACACAGTTCAGCAGCTGCGCACTGTTCATCAATTGCACAATATGGATATAACACTTTTTTTTTTTACCTGATTATTTCCAGAATTCATGCACGATGGTATGCAATGACTACAGGCTTCACTGTTATTTGATATCTGATTCAATATCTGGTTCTGTTCTAAGCGATAACGAAAGATCAATATCTGGTTCTGTTCTAACCGATAACCAAAGATCAATATCTGGTTCTGTTCTAAGCGATAACGAAAGATCAATATCTGGTTCTGTTCTAAGCGATAACCAAAGATCCTTACCTCCTGACTTGAATAGCCTTCCTTAGGTTGCCAGATTCAAACTGAGAGTTGAACTTCAGTGACTCGCCCTCATCATGGATCACTGGGCAACTGCAACACAAGTAAACACAACAATATGCCACTGATACTTTGAGAGGACATTGGTATGCATTAAAATACCGCCTAGTGTATTTGATGAACTGTGCGTAAATGTCTTTGTGTAAATGTCATTCCTGTCAGAAAACATAGGACACTGGAGTGCCTGATGGTGCAGCCGGTTAGCGTTATGAGGACCAGAGTTAAAGAACAGCTCTTGTAATGTCTCACAGGTCCCTTCCCATCTCTCTACCCTTCTCCTGTCTCATCATATTCTAAAGTCTTAAAAGGACACTATAAGGGGCCGTGTCCACAGAAAGTATTCTTTTGATTTAATCTGCCAGCGCTTTTCTGCCATGCATTTCTATGGTTAAGACAGGATGGAGCGCTCCTCTTCTGCTTGAGGTGTTCTAGGTGCCCCAAAATAGTTCAACTTTTGGGAGAGGAGCACTGCTCATCAATGTCCCTTTCTTAAGCAGAGGGTTGGAGAGACAAGCCCACAATCATTGAGCAGAGTCTTGCTTGGTGCATGCGTAGCATTGTGGATATGATATCCAAATCGCTCCAATAGCAGATGTACAAGCTCGCAGCGCGGCACGAAGTGACGTGCTGTGAGGTTGTAGATCTGCTATTTTTGAATAGCCAACACAAAAAATCTAAAATGACATGCTTTCCCAGTTTTAATTTAAGAGTTGTTACTGGGGTTGCACCCAACTAATACAGTAACAACCCAGTGACGTGTTTGTGTGTGCCAGTTTTCCTGCAATTCATGATTTATGTTAGGGTGTTCTGTATTCACCTGGGAATGTCTAGATCATAAACCACTTTATCCAGGATTTCATTGGGATGAATCAGCCTCTCGATGTCCTGGAATATCTTAGACCTTCAGGAATTGAGCAGAACAAGATAGTAGTCAACACAGGAGATGAGCACCACTGTTTTATTGCGAACGCGAAAGGCGCGCCTCCGCCCAAGTGGAGCTTACTATGAAAGTCTGCTCGGCTTGTGTGTGTGTGTGTGTGTGTGTGTGTGTGTGTGTGTGTGTGTCTGTGTGCAGTGCACTGCCTGGGTGCGGCCGACAGAGTGCGCCAGAGTGCAGCTACAGTCAAAACACAAACACACACACACACACACACACACACACACAAAGTCCGTAAATACACAATATTTTCGAGCTGCGTTCGCTTCCAGCGTTCCCGCGTCTTACTTGTGACAAGGTTTTTGTTAGCTTAGCCAATTTCCATACATTGCTCAGCCTTTAAAACCAATTCAATTCAACTGAATTTGAAGTTGAATTCTTCACTATGTTCTATTGTTCTACCACACATAAAAACACCTCACCTCTGTACACCGTAGACTCTCTCTAGAATGGGCTCCCTAAAGGTAGGGGCCACGTGTCCAAAATAGTCTGGGTAGGCCACCTCTGAGTACTGGGGCACCGAGCGTGTTCCCTTCACCATCTCCACGTACAGATCGGGGTCGTGGAGCGGGAGGAGCAGGGCCGTGTCCGGGACTTCCAACACGGCTCCTTCTCCCCCCTCCTCGTCCGGACCCTCGGAGCCGCAGTCCGAACCCCCTGCGCTTCCTCCTCCGCCCCCTCGGCGTGTGGCGATGCCTCCCACCAGCAGAGGAGACTGAATGTGCCGCGTGACGTAGACCGGAGAGCCTCCGCCTTCGCCCGCCCTTCTCCCGCCGTCCCCTCCATTCAGAGGCCCCTCCCCGTCCAGAGTGACACGCTCCAACGCCTGCACCAGCGCCTGTTCCAGCCCCGCCGCCCCCTGGCAGGGCGGAAGCCTGGGCTTGGAGGAGGGGCAGGACGCGTCCGGGGAGGGCGTGTGGCCGTCGTCCTTTTTGTCGCGGTCCTCCTCGGCGAGGTGGATGGAGTCCAGGTCTAGCGGCAGCAGAGAGGCGGGAGGAGCGATGGTTGGAGGAGTCGCGACGGGTGGTGTGATCGAGGGAGGAGAAATCGATGGAGGGGGAGGGCAGGAGTCTTGTACTTTGGTGAGGTGGCATTCCTCCGCGGGGGTGGGTGCGGGGGCGTGTTTAGGGGGCAGGGCCTGAGCTGTAGGCACTATAATTGCCCGAGGGGCCTTGTTGAGCGATAGCGACGATGATGTGGTGGAGACACTCTTTGGACAGTCAAAGTTATAACCCTGTAGGAACAAGAGACATGTACTGTTAAATGTATCTCTTAATTCATTTCTACTTTACATTTGAATGATATTTTCATGGGATGGGACATTTTAAAACTTTGGGACTTTCAGGACTTCTGACACGGAGAATGTATGTTTTGCAATTCAATATCTAATCAAATACCCATTAGGAAAAAAATATTATTGTCAATAAAATCATTCAGTCAAATTTGATTGTTCAGACACTGTTAGGAAAGAAAGATTTCATGACTATTCAACACAAAATGTGTTAAGAAACGATTAGAATGTCAATCAACTACTGGTATTGACCTGGAAGTCTTCAGACAGCTCCAGGAAGAACCTCTCATAGACCCTCAGCTCCTCAAATGGACGGCCGCTTCCCTCTTTAGGACGCAGTTTGTTCAGGTCTGTCTCTATGTCATCGTTCTGAGACACAACAGGGAAACAGCGAGACAGAGAGAGAAGGACAAAATGACATCTCAACTGAGGGATCTAAAACATTGGGACTGACAGTGTTTTATGGCCCCGTTTGTGCTACATCTTGTCCAGCTGTGCCACACGAGAGGAGAAGGACAGCAAGGGGGGTGAAGACAAGAATCTTAAATCTGAGATGCTAGTCCTGCTGGCTCACTTCGGACTGCAGCATGTCCAGCTGATCTGTCACTATATATTTAGCAGATACAAGAGTGCCGAGGGACGGAAGAAGGGACAGACCAGAATTATTTATCTTCCAAGACGTTGCTGGTACTGCGCCGACTGTATTTTGAGTGATATAGCTTATTCAGTTCTCTCTATGTTATCGTTTTCAGGCTGGAAATAGGGAGGAAAGGCTTAAGCCCTATATTACTCAGTTGACTGGGGTTGCCCAGTGCTCTATACTAGGTACGCAAGTATTTCCCTCTCGAACCAAACCAAATTGAAATGAACTGAAGTACAAGCTCACCTCAGTGAATTATGCAATTACAACAGCAGTGATTCTCAAACATTTTCATGGCAAGGTTTGTGTAAAAAGTCTCAAGACGTGTTCTAAATCTTTCGAAAAACAATTTACATGGCAAAAATAGCTGATCTACAACCTCATAACGCGTCTCGATGCGACGGGTTAGCCAAAGCATTAAATAGGTTAAAGTGGTTAAACTAACAAAATTAACACATTTTGCTGGGGACCCCCTGGAACCCCCTCAAGATCCCCGGACCCCACTGTGAGAATCACTGCTTTACCGCATCACTGTAACAAAAAGAAAAAGGGAATATGTGTGTGTAGAGAGGTACTGTACCACAGCATCATGTAGATCCTTCTCATCTTCCTCGTTCTCCGTGTCATTTTCTGTGTCTGCCTCCATCTCTTCGTTATCGTCACTTTCATCTACCACATCATCCACTGGGAAGAAGTGCGTACACACACACACACACACACACACACACACACACACACACACACACACACACACACACACACACACACACACACACACACACACACACACACACACACACACACACACACACACACACACACACACACACACACACACACACACAGAGCTGTGAGTCTCAACAGTATTGACATATGGTTTCAAGCCTAATTTATACTCTGTTGTATGAACGTGTCGCTCACTGAAAATAACGGATTTATTGACGATGTGTTCTTTTCGGTGAGCAAAGTATAAATTAGGCTTCACACAGTCCTGCCCCAGACTTTTTTTCCTCCACTATTTGTATTTGACAATAGCCTTGAGGACGTGTACGTTAAGAGTGACTAGTCAGGTTCATCTGATTCTGTGTAGAATAGTTGCATTACTGTCAGGAGAACAGAGAGGGTGAAATGTGAGCAGCGATGACAGGGATTAATCAGTAACTAGAGGGAGACCTGAGCTCAATCAACTGCTTCATATAATCCTTACCTGGAGACCACACAGCCAGGTCAAAACAGTGACAGACACCACATGATTTTCAGCAGTTTGAGGAGCATTTTTTTGTGGAGCACTTGGACATTTTTGTATGGTACATCTCACATGTTCAAAGCCTCCAGTCTAATCGCCATCTTATTACTTTTACTGTGGTGTGCCTGATTTAACTGCGCCTGGTGATCACAGAGGTAGGTGCCCCCACACACCAACACCATCAAACAGCCTGTTTGCATGTAAAAGAGACGCTTTTCAATGGACAAATACTTTTTATATTGCAGACCACTGGAGACACCACTGACCGTGAGTTGAGTCCAGATATTTCTCTGAGGAGAATAAATGTGTAAAAGCCTGTGAATTGAGCCGTGTGATATTTAAAGAGCAAGTATGCATGATTGTTGTATGCGAGTTAGAGGTTGACACACTTAAACGACAAATTAGGCAGTTCTTCATACTGGGGCATGTTTGGTTTTCGAACCAGTAGGGGTCGTAACCGGGCGTAGGTTTGTTAGTGGCCATTCTCACTGCTAGGTTTGTTAGTGGCCAACTACCTTGCATTTGGAGTTTACGTGTCAGTAGGCGGAGAGCTCAGATTATCTGGCAACACAAGAGACTACAACAATGTAAATGTGCCAGAGTTTGCTAATGAGCCCATCGGGCTCGATTCACTAAACTGTTTACACCCATATTTTGAGTGTAAACAGCTTTATGGTCTTAAATGGGGGCGTGGAGCAATGCAAAGGATCTTCCATATAAACGCGCCTCTGACCTTCAGGCAGAAATGAGGAACAGCTGTGATCCGCACATATCAGGGATTTACACACCCCTTTGTGAATTGCACGTCGGGTTTTGCTTAGAGAAAATACACCCTCCTTTAGTCACTTTATTTACATGTTATTTACACTGATATATACGACCAGCTTAGTGAATCGTGCCCATTGTCATTTGTATTTTCTGGGTTAGTAGTGTGAGTGCTGGTGACTATCTGTTAGTCTAGTGAAACTACATTATGAGAGTGAGGCGAGTGGAAAGTAGCTGTAAAGATGGATGATACGTATTGTGAGCGATACGGAGCCATGTCTTACGTACGTCTTACCCTTCTTTAAGGGCTTGTTGCAGAGCGGATAACTTGATCCTCCTGTAAGGCACATTGTGTGCAGCAGTGTCAGTGGGGTATGGCCAATAATCCTTTAGAAAGTGAGTTAACCGCCAATGTCCCAATTTATACTTCGTCATACAGCGGTGTAGCGCGAACATAGTCAAGCTTGTACTGTAGATCTGCCATTTCCGTCATTTTTCATATATTTTTTAAATGAATGAAAACTTTCACCTTTAATACCAAAAAATATGGACACCATGTTGAATGTGGTTAAGGAGTAGAGTAGATACACACAATACTCATACCTGTGTGTAGTTATTATGTATTAATCCACTGAATCCTGTGACAGATTTTAAGCATTCTGAGCTGTGTGTATGAGTGTGTATTAGGGCTGCAACTATCATTTTCTTATTACTATTACGATTATTCTAATGATTACTTTTTTGATTTTTGATTAATCGAATGATTGAATAATTGAAAATAGCAAATCTACAAACTCACGCGTCGCAATGTAGAACGGCTATTTTCACTATACTTGAAGAATTTAGAAATTGTTTAAACTTTTCACATAATGACATATTGCTCAATTATTACACAATTATTTTATTAAATTATTGATAATCTTTATAATCGATTAAATCAAGTAATTCGATGAACTGTTGCAGCTCTAGTGTATATGCGTGTGTGTGCGTAATCACCCCCAGGTGGCTGATTGTACATCTGTGCCACGGGCCCTCCTGCAGGTATATGGGGCAGCTGGTAGTGGAATGCTGACTTGATGGTGGGCAGAGGCAGTCGATTCTTCGGAAAACACTTCCGCATGATGAGACTGGAGGTGTTGACCAGAGGGTCCAGAGTCCGGATAGTGAGACACTCCTAAAAGGAGACAGGGTCAGTGCGTGTGCGTGTGCGTGTGTGTGTGTGTGTGTGTGTGTGTGTGTCGATGAGCCTCATGCGTGCATGCATGGGGATTCACGTGTCTCAAGATTAGTGATCCTGCAACAGATAAATTTGTCAAGTACAGTATATGCTTGTATACATCACGTGTATACTGCACATGATGTGCAGTATACTGCAGTATACATCCAAATGTTCCTTGGTCACTTATGGAGAAAACCGATGACTAGGCTGATATTAGTTATTATCATATTGTCATCAACAAGTAAAGTTGTTTTCAAGCAGCAGCCCTCCCAAGACGCGGGATGTCTCTCACACAGTGAGAGACATTTTACACTCACGGTAGAGGTGTTGTAAAGTATCCTCATCCCGTCGGCATCGATGAAAGCCCTCCTGCCCAGCTTGATGTTGGTGATGTTCTTGAGGCAGGCCAGCAGGCCTTTGCGGATCAGGATGTGGCGCTGCCGTGTGTCATTGCGGTGCCAGTCCATGTACACTGACAACAGGACCGGGACGTGGCTACGGTCCACCGCACGGCGGGCATTGGTTTCTGAACAAAATGGTTGGGAGGGACAATGAAGACAGCATGGGTTCATTGTACAACCAAGCTACATACAGCAACTGACGTCTTGAGGCAGAGTTGTGGATATAAAGAAATAAAAATAAAACGGAAGGTCTTTACATTCATGCACAATAACTTAAACTAAAAATGAAATACATGTATTTTGTGTGTGTATATACAGTATATTTATACACTGCACACGCGCACGCACACACACACACACACACACACACACACACACACACACACACACACACACAAACACACACACGCGTTTTGCATTTCTATTAGCATTCTCATTGTATGATTTCCTCCTCATCTTATTCACTTGGACAATTGGACATTGTGAACATGTCAGTTATACAAGAGGTGATCCAGGGAAGGGGTCGGTGTGAAGGCAAAGACTAAACAACACAGAGTGTGAATAACACATGAAGGGAATGGAGTGACTAACCAGAAGATAAAGACATACGACAATAGGATGAAGGTAAAAGGTGTGTAACAAGAATACTAAAAGTTAAGAAGAGCAGAGTGCAAATACTCACTGGTTTTGAGCAGAGCTCCCAGCGTGTCCAGAGCTACTCTGTTGATTCAGAAACAAGATGGATGAGTTCCACTGTCCACTGACCAATCAACCATGACAGCAGTGATGGAAGAAGTACTCACATGTTTTACTTAAGTAAAAGTATCAATACTGCAATGTAGATATACTCTGTTACAAGTCGAAGTCCTGTATTCAAAATGTACTTGAGTAAAAGTACAAAGGTATCGGCATCAAAATGTACTTAAAAGTACCAAAAGTATTATGCAGAATGTCCCATTTCACAAGTTTTCAAATGTATATGCAAATGTAATGCGATGCATTGTGAGCTTGTAGATTGGCTATTTTCAAATGGCCGAAATGTATATAGGGCTGAAGTGGTTCATGTATGTTTTGTAATAATAATCAAAGTCAGCAAAGTAACTATTAAGAAAAGTTTTCAAATAACTATAGTGGAGTAAAAGTACAATATTTTCCTCTGAGATGAAGAAGCAAAAGTTCTGAAAATTGGAAATACTCAAGTAAAAAAAGTACAGTACAGTACTTACACCAGTTCCTTTACACCACTGCATGACAGATGGTCATGGACAGATAGAGCTTGTTGATGCAACATTATGACATAATAGTTTGTTTCACGCACATCCCCCTACATTGGTGCTCTGAGTCAAACTGAAAATAACTTGTAAAAAAATGTATAAAGGAAGGCTCACAACTCACAGCAAAAAAGATCTGTAAAAAGGTAAAAACAAGAAGATCCGAAAGTTTTGTACGGAGCAAGAATGTATGTTTTGAGGCTTTTAAAATAGTTTGCTGTAACACACACACACACACGCGCGCGTGCAAACAGACAGACAAAACGTAATGCTAACCCATAAGCACAGATGATCCTTACTTGAGCACACTGGTGTTCTTCTTGCTGTAGGGCCCCACGATCTTGAACATGAGTTCCACCACTCCATTCTTCCCCAAAGAAATGGCGTTTACCGCTGTGAAGACAGACAGACAGAGAGGAAGATCAACTGGGAGACATTCAGCAACATTAAAGGTGCAGTAAGTGATATGTTTTGTTCAAATAAGTTTTAAATATATTCTGATTGAAATCATTGCTTGATTGTTTGTTAAGTAACAGGGGTCTCCCTGTCTCTCCAGCTCTTTAGTAAACAGAAAATGTATTTGTCGGGATATTTGTTGGAATGTATGTCGGGATACCAATTTTATCCTATGACACAAAGAAGTGAGCAGACAAAATTGGAACAGGAACACTATTAAATTGAAGCTGATAAATGGGTAATCTCTCCTGATTGAATGAATTTGGCAACACAAACACACCTGAAAATGTAGAGACCTGAGGCTGATTTTAAAAAACGGCTTCTACATCCTAAAGTTTTCAGAAAATCTTCTACTTTTTTATTTTAAAAAAAGAAAAAAGAAATCCTGTCGCTATATACATAGCAACATCTAAAATGACACCGCTTTCCCAGTTTCAAAGGTATAACAACGTATAGGCTTTCTTATTGGGTTAAGGAGCTGGAGAGACAGGGAAGCCCCTGTTACTGAACACTCTACAGCAACGGCTAGAATATACAGTGGGGTATTTACGGTAGAGGTATGGGGTTCCACTAACCATATTCACGTGGCGGCTATTTTAATATTGTAGGTGGGGCCCAAGTATGATGTAAATGCAAAATAGCCATCTGTTATATACACAGAAGTGTACGTGGTTGAACTTACAGTTGGTGGAGTAAACCCTGAGGACCTGCAGGCAGGGCAGCAACAGCTTGGTGTTCTGCAGGTTCTGTTTCACAAGGTTGACCGTGACGTTCAGAACACCGTTCAGACGAGCTTTCACTCCAAACTTTCTGTCTGGGGAGACAGAGGTTGTAAATCTGGTGTGTGTGAGTGTGAGTGTGAGGGTGTGCGTGTGTGTGTGTGTGTGTTCTCTTATGCCAACCTTTTGGTCCAACTTTAGCGAGTAGGGAGTGAAGCTGTAACATCAGTTCCTCACTGGGAAAAGCATCTTTACTGGCAGTAAGAAGCAACTGAAGCAAGATGCCTGTTCCTCCTTTAGACACAAATACTCCAACCCTGCGACCTCCACCTGGGACAGATCAATTTATCAATCAATCAATCAATCAATCAATCAATGAATCAGTCAGTCAGTCAGTCTAACTACAGTAACAATAGTGGCTCTGTAATAAACAACATGTTAAGGTTAAGGTACAGTATACTGTATTATCCGCTTGCTGAAATTTGTCCTCTGCATGTGACCTATCCTAACTACTTGGGAGCAGTGAACTGCCATAGTGTGGCAATAGAAGGTACCTAACATGTATGTCTTTTGGTGTGGGAGGAAACCGGAGTACACCCATACAAACAGGGACAGCATGACAGCTCCCAGAAAGGCCCCGTGCCAGGGTTCGAACCCTGGCACCCTGGCACTTTCTTTGTAGCAACGGGTCGGGATTCCATGGCCTACTTCTTGCTGTGAGACAATGGTGCTAACCGGTGTGCCACTCATGTGTGATGAAGAAGACAACACAAAAACGGAAGTAAATAATGGACTAGAATAGAGGCATAGCTGATGGGAATACACAGGAGTTGTTGTTAGTGAAAGCTTCAAGTCCTGGGAAAGAGATTCCTGTGAAATCTTCGCACAATCTATTTGTTATCTTACATTTTTTATCCCACGATTTTGTAGCCCATTTTTCACCCAGAGCCAATGCCTAAGCTTCTAATCCTAGACGCTACTCTCCCTCTGCCAGCCTGGGGAGAGCCCCGAACTGAGCTCATGCTTCCTTCAACGCATGAGGAGTGAGCAGGCCGCTTCTTATCTCCTGACAGGGGGGAGTTTCCCCGGTAAGACGTAGCGTGTGGAAGGAACACATTATTCCAACCAGTTCCTTTCCCCTCCATCAGGCGCCCCGGCTGACCAGGGGGAGGCAGTATAGAGACCAGGATTACAGCATGTTTTATGTGAGGGTACCTACCCTAGGGGACACAGGGAGAACATGCAAACTCCACACAGAAAGGCCCTTTCACCAACCCCACCTCGGGTATGGGTACTGATGACGCAGAGGAGAGAACACGCCCCCAGTGCCCACAGCATCCCCGGATGGAATTGAACCCAGGACCTTCTAGCTGTGAGGCGACAGCGTTACAGACTGCGCCACCGTGCACAATCAATTTAATGGAAAGATATTTAAATGTAATCAATCTGCTGATTATAAAATCTGCAGACTGTTTATATGAGTTTATAAAACAGCTGATGCAACAGCACGGAAAGACACGTTTTGTGAGTCATCTGCTGAGCTTCTGACATGCACACACATACAGTACCAACCCACGTACACATGTCCACATGCAAACACTGACGCAAATTGGCCAGAACAGTTAAATGGCCTGCTGAATGATGATGATCCCAGTCAGGGACTAAATTTGTCTATGGACTCTTGTATCAGGGGAGGGAATTGCTCATCAACCACTTGATAAAGAAGAAAATCTACTCACCCACTGTAAGCAGCTCGGTGAGGATGTACAGGATGTTCAGGGTGGTCTGGAGATCCCGGGAGTTCTGTCAAAGTCATGGAGACTATAGCTTTAAACAAAGCATGTTGAAACTAGAGGTGCACTTTATAAAATAATAAAATATACCTCTGTGCTGTACATATAGACAGTTGACAAATTAAAAGGAAAAAGCTGAATAACTGTCTAGAATGGTGTTCAGTCCCAGTTGACCTTGAATTTGGATCAAGGTCACAGGAACCAAAAAAAAGTGTCTATGAAGATAAAGAGTTCATTATTGGGGCACAGATGACAGGAGCTTCAGTCACAAAGACTACTCAACTGGCTAGTGTTTCAATAGGAAAACTGTCATCTTCTTCTTTGATGATGCTCATGCATTAGTGCGATATGTCAGGACTCAGAATGTCATTGCAGCTAGGATGTAATCAGACTGTGTCAGCAAGAACAGTCCAACGACAACAACAACATAGAGAGCAATGTAATAATAGCATTGCAGTGCAGAAACACCTCATTACAATGCACATTTGAGAGTTCAGTGGTGATAAACACCAAAAATAGGCTCTGGTATATGTGGGGGAAAAAGTGATTTGGCCAGATGAGTCATCTTCACCATTTCTCCAAAAGTGGGAGAATGTCTGCGGTGTACACCAAGAGAATGGTACAGGCCTGAATGCTTTACCCCTACATTGAAGGGTCTCTGTTATGCTGTGGGGGGCATTTCTCTGGCATGGTTTAGGGAAGGGTCTTAGAGGGAAGGGTCACTGCAAAGCAACACAAAGTTATTTTGAGTGATCAACTTTATTTATGATGAAACATTTCTATGGCAATGGGGGTGGTACCTTCCAGAATGAAAATGCCCCCATCCACAGGGCACGAGGGTAAGGTAAGGTAAAGTTTATGTATAAAGCACATTCAAAACAAATGTTACAATTGAACAGAAAAATAAGTTAAAAACAATAAACTGTAAAAAAGAAAAACGGATAGGATAAGGTAAAGTGCTTGCAAAACAGGTGTGTTTTGACCAGCTTTTTTAAGTAATCAACAGACTCTATTTTTCTTAATGCCAAGGGAATGCCAGTCCAAAGAGTCTCAAAAGCTCTGTCACCTTTAAGCTTTATCCTAGTTTTTGGGACAGTGATAGGGTCCTAAGCAAGACCTAAGCAAATCCCATATTGTCCATAGGGCACAATAGTTCTGTTGTCTGGTAAGTAAGGGCCAACCCCTAGAAGTACTTACTGTATGTGTTTTATATATTTTTTTAATCAATTCTGCATGTCAATGGGTAACCAATGTAATGCCGTCAGCACAGGTGAAATAAGTGACCAGCGTCTTGTGTTAGGGGTCACTGAATGGTTTGACGATTATGAAATTGGTGTGACTCATATGCTATGACCTTAAAAGTCACCAGATCTCAACCCCACTGAACATCTATGGGAGATTTTGGACTGACGCGTTAGATAGAGCGTGCCACCACCAACATCAAAACACCAAATGAGGGAATAGCTTTTGTTTTGTCATGGATGTTCCATCCATCCATGACAGTTCCAGAGACATGTACAATCCATGCCAAGGCACACTCAAGCTGTTGTCGTGGCTTGTAGTGGCCCAACACCTTACTAAGACACTTTGTTGTTTTTTTCCTTTAATTTGTCACCCGTCCTTAAGTTTTCATACTGTAGCTTAATGATGTGAATAAGCTGCTTCTGCTCACACCACATCATGCATCTTTAACTATGTAATAAACAATCACTTCATCTTGATCCAGGGTGCAACCTATTAATTAAAACTGCTGAACCATGTCTACAGTGCAGTCAGTAAATGACACATCCTAAAATGATGTGTGCATTATGCAGTTTGTGATACACAGGGTAAAAAAAAAGTGTGCATATACTGTCTGTATACAGGCTGTTATAGCCTAGCGCTGGCCTGGGTAGCTAGCTAGAATTATTAAAAGCTGTATCCTATTTGAAAACAAAGCCACAGGTCAGGCTCATTGGCCATCAGTTTTTGCAATCAGCACCCTGTCATGGATACCGCTGTCCGTCCGTCCATGACAGGCATCACAGAGGAAATTAGAACCCTCACAGGTCAGAAAGGGCCCCAACAAGAATGTGTGGACAGACGGTCGGTCAGACAGACAGACAGACAGACAGACAGACAGACAGACAGACAGACAGACAGACTATCATCGCTGTACTGTAAAATCAAGTTTTCTATTCCTCAGTAATACTGTATGGTGCGGTTAGTGTACTGATAATACTGTTGACACTGTCACGTTACCAGTGTAATCTGTGATGACGTAATTGCACTGTGATTGTGTGTTTCTGCTTGTGTATTTTGCCTTAGCAATAGGACTGTCATACAGTCCTACTGTGATGACACCGTGACTGCAAGTTTTTTATTATTCATAGTGTAGGCTATTGTATAGGGTGTGTATACTGTCATATACTATTGTTCATTATTGATTGGCGTTTTCTTTGTGATGTTTTACCTTGCTGTATCTTCCAGTACTTCTCCTACTCTGTATCTGTACCTTAACTGCTGTGCCGCCTATCTACACTACAATCCCATGAGGACGACTGGTTATGTAAGTTACAATTGCTCTCTCCCTCTCTCTGTCCACTTCTCATGGATTCACATTCACTCATAAACACATACTGTACATACACTGAATAAGTGGCAACCAAGGAAATGGCGATAGGGGCCAGTTACTACTACAGCCTAAAACTGGTTAATCGATAGTTGCAGCCTTCAAAATGAATGTACAATGTGGTTTGAGCAAAGTGCTAATCAATGTAAATTATTTACTTTTTATTGTGTAGGGCCATGAAAATAATGATATGATCCACGAAGATAATAATTCCATTTGTGGAGTGAACTTATCAAACCTCATTGTTCACACCGGCACTGAAAGGGTAGGCCAGTCCATTGCTTTGCTGATTGAAATCAACGGAAAACATAAAGATGGCAGAGAACTGGTAACATAACAGGTGTGTGTAATGAGATTGACATCATATCAAGTTGTGCCGATGAGTGACTAACCTCCAGTGAAGACAGGATGACCTCCATGCCACTGGAACCTTTGGACATCACCTCCTTCCGGGTCTTCTCTAGAACACACACACACACACACACACACACACACACACACACACACACACACACACACACACACACAGAAACCGTTAGAAATATTAAAACAAACTTCTTGTCAAAGGTCCAAGTTAGAGGCTTCTCAAACAGAATAAGGACATTCGAAGAGAAGCAAGTTGTCTCATAAATGTCAGGTAATGTTATGTCAGAATGTCACAGGGAGCACAGCATCCCAAAATGTTTGGAAACCAGAAACGTTTTCCAGGGCAGTGCAGCTGGCACATATTGAAGGTCAGTCTTGCTATTCTCCGCTTACAGAAACTGTGAGTACAGAACTTCTTCATACAAAGGTTAACACTGCAAGAGGTTATTTCCATTTGCTTTGAGTCTCTTCATCATCTGCCACACACACACACACACACACACACACACACACACACACACACACACACACACACACACACACACACACACACACACACACACACACACACACACACACACACACACACACACACACACACACACACACACACACACACACACACACAATGTGCTTGTGTTTTAGGAGGTGACAGATTCCTGTTGTTGGAATCAATGTGCAAAGGGAGATAGGCATTCTGACAGGTCATGACAGGCTGGCACTCCATTCTTTACAAACCGAAACCACACAAACAAACACGCCCAGTCATTTGCTCCCAACCTTTCCAAATTAGCTTTTTAAACCAACAGCTAAAGTTACAAAGAGGCTTCTCTTTCAAACAAGACTAAACGTCTAAAAGCTGTCCTGCTCCTTATACCCAACTGGTCATTTGGGCTGATGGCTGGCATAAAAGGAAAGGCAATGGTCAAAACCAAGAGGGTTCATCCTGCAACCTGCCTATTAGATTATGACATGCCTTGTGTGCAGTTTAAATTTTGGCCTGAAGGTGGTGCTACAGGAAAGGTCATGGGGTTAGAAAATCAGTAGAACCCTCCTGTAGAAAGCCAATGTACAGGCCTCTGTAGGCATACAGTAGATGTAGGCATGTCACACCTCAGCATATCATGGCCCAGCCTGATTAGTTTTGCCTGGTGCAGATCTCACAGGTGGCTGCAGAGAGCATGCCAGAGTGATGGATGGAGACAAACTGAACATGGGGGTGCAAATGGAGTATGGACATGGGGGGAGTCGAGCGGCAAGCTTCATTGATTTATGATGCAATAAATTAAGCTGGGCTGCACCCTGCTGTTTGACTGCAAACGCATCCAATGAGCATGTGGTGGCTCAAACATAGATCAGTATGGAAACACGACAGATGTGAGCACACATGCGCTCACGGTCACACACATTCGATACATGCGTGCGTGTGTATTTGTGTGTACAACTACGCGTGCATACGGCATACGCACCCACACATGCACACACAGACAGGCATGCATGTGCGTACACACAGACTCATCACTGAGTGGCTGGGAGAGTTGTGACCTCTGAAGACATTTTTGTCATACCAGACTTTTTAAAGCTCTTGAAAACAAAATGACATTTCAAAACTAATCCTCACAGCCTAAAAAAAAAAGATCCCTAGGGGCTATGATCAGACAAACATTGCAGAAAAACTGCATGAGAGCAGTCTCCTGTAGCGTCTGCCACTTATTACAAGAAAAGTTAATGTTTAAACAGTATAATAAGTTACCATCCATGAACTACAAACTGCAAGTAGCCAGGTAAGAAGGCAAGAAGACACCCAAGGCAAACAACAGCAAACAATAATAAGGACAAAGGAATACATTTTTAATTGAATGGATATACACACACTGCTGCAACAGGTATCAATATTCAGAAGTCCAAAACAATTAGTAAATGGGCACTGGGCTGATATCAACTGGTGACCCCAAGTGTAAAAGGTTAGATTGTTCCAAACAGAGTTAATGAATGCAGTCAGCACAGATGTGAAATAAAGCACATACAGGTGATATAAATTCCTGGATCGTTTCCTGCCCCAGGAAAATGTAATATTTTAAAATGTTTGCAACATACTCACCTGATTTTGTATCATAAATGTTTTACCCCACCAAGTTTTTGGAGGCTGTTAACCATTTAAACCCTATATAATTTGTTGTTGCATGTCAATAGCGAAAACAGCAGATCTACTTGGTCGCAACGTGTTGTGATGATTGTGAATTTGGAAATCTGCTATTTTCATGTTGCCTATTTTCACCAAATGTTCCCCTAATATTAGGACATGCTCAGAATAGGGAATTAATATGGTTACGTTGTCTGGCAATTTAAATCAAGCACACATCAAGAAACTCAAATAATTGAAGTCCTCTGTTAATTACTTTCTTCACTGTTTGGAGATACTCTGTTTATTTGCTTATTTGCTTCAGTAAATGTCTGTACTACCTATGAGTATGTAAAAGAACAAAAACGAATAAACAAAACGTTTAAAAAACAATAATAATTGAAGTCCTCTTACATAAATTATGCATGTTTTCATTCCCTTATGGGTTTAGTTTTTTGGCAAGCGACAAGGTTGTACGATGGAATTGGGCTTTACCTGGTGAGTCGGGGCAGACCACAGATTTACTGCGTCTCTTCGTGTAGCTGTACTCCATCTCACAACAACAAAGGCACAAAACCTCTCCAGAGACAAGCAGAAAATGTCTAAATCCTCTGAGTTCCCACGTTCACTGCCTCCAAGAGCGTGATGCTCTACAATGAAGCCAACAGCAGAACCTTCAAGTATAGTGTGTATGGCACCTCTGGAAGCTGGGAAGATGCACACCAAGACTGGTCCACAAGTAAGGTACTTAACAAACACTTTGAACTGAGAGGGCTCTGAATGCTGCCCTCAACACCTCCATCCAAATGCTATATGGCAATTTGACCACTCCTATAGAAACCAGACAACTGTTTAAGTTACCTCTCGACTCCTCCTCTCCTTTCTCCTGCCTCTTCCTCCTCCTCCTTTCCTGCTAATCAGTGCCGGAGAGAGAGGAGGGCGGATGACTGACTGCATTCTCTAGAGCAAGACGCTTTAGAAAGATTAACTAGCAATAATTCAGACAGGCACCAATGTCACGCCACTGCAGGCATCGTCTGCATCAGCCAGCACTGATTCCACTGGCCTCCACTGGCCTCTTTCCTTATATAATACGGTACTCTGTTCTCCAAACACCCTCGGTGTCCGAACACGAGACTCATACAGCACAGTGTGTGATTACTATGAACCAGGTCACAGCCCAGAGCTGCCGGGACACAGCCAGCCAAGCTGGAGAGTGACCAGTGAAACAGCAATATCATCATTCAGTGGGTGAGAGACGGTGTCATTTTAAGATTTCTTTGGCTATTGTGTGTGCGTGTGCGTGTGCGTGTGCGTGTGCGTGTGCGTGTGCGTGTGCGTGTGCGTGTGAAAGTGCAAGTGCAAGTGCATGACACACACGCATGCACGCACACACACCCCGACACGAAACTACTGCACTGCTCCTCCATCTTATTTTGCTTAGCCACGCTAAAGAGTGAGAAAGTGAGTATGATAGCCTAGGGCACTCCACTGTCCCCTGTTGGCTAAAAATGGAATAATACGTCAGAGAGGCTTGAAATAAAATATCAAGTTATGGCAACGTGAGCCAAGATTGAGTTCACTATTCCATCTACTGTAGGTTTAGCCGATCATCAAGATGCATTCAAATCAACACTAAGATTATGTTCGCATATCACCCTCTTCTTCAGGGTCTAATGTCAATCATGATGCCAAGTGACAACTTTCAAACGGGCTGTGACATACTATATGTTTGCCCTGCCAAATGTAAACAGAAATAATTAGAAAGTGTGTGAACAACACTCTAGTGATTTAACTCGACAACAACAACAACAGTGACTTCTCCCTGCCTATCACTCCGTTTCCCATTCTTATCTAAAAAATCACACCCAGTGTGAAGTGGGCGGTGTGTGGTCATCACAACATGACTCACTTTAAAAAAAGGATAAATGACTTTTCTTAAAGTCCATACTGCTATTCATAGGGCTGCACATGTGTCATGTGTTTCGCTAGCCAATCACAGTCCTGACTTTGCAAAGTCAGCCAATCACATTACAGTTAGTGGTGATGACACTAGCTGTAATGTGATTGGCTGACTTTGCAAAAGTATCGATTTGCATTAACAATGGAAGGGTTAGGGGGTACACAAATCTTTTGGTCGGTGTCCAAAACTCACTTATAGGGGGCGGCTACACCGCCCCAAAACCACTGCACTTAGGACAATATGTTTACATTACGTTACCACATAGAACAGGTAACTAAATCCAAGTCACATCTATCTATATCTATAAATGCACAGAATCTCCATGTGTGTCTGTGTGTCACCCGCATTTCTCAATAGCCGTCCAACCGATGAACTTCAAACTTTATGTGATTCGCTCGAGGACCCAAGGGAGTGCAGTGCCAAGTGGGAAGTCGGTCGGATCAGTGGTTGTCCAGAAATACCTATGAATCCACAAATGTCTGTATCTGTCTGTCTGCCTCTCTGTCTGTCTGTGTCCTTTGTATGCCCATAATATGGGAATATATATTATATGGAGATCCCTGATGTAATCAATATGACGTCATAGACTGGACTCCAAGTACCACCAAGTACTCTGACAACGGGTACAACAGGTATTGCTTAACCGAGGGAGAGCGTTCCCAACGGGCATTGCCCTAGTATTCTTAATGGCTGGTATGTTTACAAAAGTATATAGCACGCCATGATATGATTGTGGAACTGTTAACCTAAGGACATATCCCATCATCTAGACATCTACCGTCTTCTTTGAAAATGGACAGATATGCAAACGTTACACTTTACACACTGTTTACACATTGTTGTAGATGAGGAAACAGTGTTTGTTGTGGATGAACCTTTGACTACAGCCTAGAAGAGACATTTTTAATCAAGCAGCTGGGTATCAATGTAGGCTACAGTACTAAGTCTTTCTATTTGGTAGCCTAGGTAGGTCACATGCACAGGCTGGTAGTAAGAGGATGGCACCTGGTAGGGTTGTAGTACAAAAACAAGACTAAACAGTTAGCAGGATTTTCACCAGTAATGGCAGTTGCCATATTTGGAGAAGACACTTAAACTTCTATCCTTGATATAATGAAGTGATACGTTGCTGCAGACAATCACTTGCTGTGTGTATTGTTACATGTAAGGCCATGAGCATTGTTCTTTTGTGACCACAGTGTTGGCATCCTTTAATAGCATTTATCAAGAATTATGAATGAAGGGGGTTTATTTGTCACTCACTCCTACAGTTTACAAGCACTGAAATGTTGGCATGTTCCACAAGATTGTGCTTGCAACAGCAAAACAATAGTCACAAGATAATACTGGATTTTAAAAGGAAATAAAAAGATGTACAAATTCTAGTGTCAAAAAAACATGCTACTACGCCATGGAAACAACAATTAATTTCTAGCCTTTTATGCATGCCGACAGTGGAGGACAACTAGTTTGTGTTTGTTTTCTCTGGAAGGACTCTATATCACATCGCGGCTGAGTAATGAACTGTGACCAGATTAGTAACTTTAATGATGGCTGGGGGGGTTGCTGCACAGGTGTGTGGGTCCACGTCAGAATGACAGAGCAGCACTGTTAATAATGGAGGTCAAATCTGATACTCAGTGGAGCTCTAAATCGAAATGACGCTGCAAATGATGTGGCCATATGCCTATTACAGGACAGTGCAGCTCAATGGGTAAAGCATGTAAAGTACAATATGAACTCATAGTAAACGAGGTGTTTGGTTCAAGTTGTGTCTGTCTGTGGTTTGAAAAGAGATTTGGAATGTAGGAATCAACCGTTAATCAACCTAATTGCACCCACCTTCAAGAGGTGATGCACTTGGGGGCAAGAAGAATGTAGACTGTTTAATTTATCATGTCTACCTGGCAGGCACACATTTGTGTGGACTGCACATCTATATGTGCACAAGATCACACTTCCTTTTCTTTGTGTTATTTGCTAGGCATAAATATTGCTTACCGGCATGTGTATCCACATGGAATTGTGCGCATGCATGTTCACAGAATGTGTACAGGGTAATTATAGCCTTGTGAAACAACTTAATCAACTGTCAGATTCCCTAGATGAGAAGGCCTGTCTGTGAAGGAGGGGAGAGAAGAACAACAACAAGCGGATGATCAAGAAGAAGAAGAAGAAGAAGAAGAAGAAGAAGAAGAAGAAGAAGAAGAAGAAGAAGAAGAAGAAGAAGAAGAAGAAGAAGAAGAAGAAGAAGAAGAAGAAGAAGAAGAAGAAGAAGAAGAAGAAGAAGAAGAAGAAGGGTGGAAAGAGTAAAGGCTCCCTTCTTCGTAAAAGAAGAAGGGAGCCTGATAAATGGGGGTGGGGTTATATGTTTGTATATGGGTGAAAGGGTCAGTGGGTTGCAGGTCAGATATTATGCACCCACTGCACAATAAAATCCTCAGCGTTAATTTAACCCTGAGAGATATGTACACTCTCTGAGATACAAATGAACACTGGAGACTTTACTGCGGACTGGAGAGTGTGAGTGTGAGTGTGAGTGTGAGTGTGAATGTGAATGTGAGTGTGAGTGTGAGTGTGAGTGTGAGTGTGAGTGTGAGTGTGTGTGTGTGTGTGTGTGTGTGTGTGGGGAATTAGGTTACGCTGACCTCTCCTCTGCAGCTGAAATGTTTCCAGTACTTCCAGTACTAGGCATGGTGCTATCCTGGGACAACCAGCCAAATCATCCACCCAGAGCACTCTGATCCTCGTAAATTAGTCATTAGTCAAGACCAGAACAGTCCATTTCACTTTTTGGGGTGATTATGCACGAGTTATACCGCGCCGCTACCGTATATAAACCAAGTAACAGTGTCAATAGCATGAATCAAATAATGGTGACAGCAATTTAATGAAGATAGGCATTTGACGTGTGTGTGTGTGTGTGTGTGTGTGTGTGTGTGTGTGTGTGTGTGTGTGTGTGTGTGTGTGTGTGTGTGTGTGTGTGTGTGTGTGTGTGTGTGTGTGCATTTCTCACCCTGTGTCTGTATGAGATGTAGGATCTTTGCAGTGAGCTGTCGAGTGATCTCAGCATCTGTCATCATGGCCTCACCGCTCATCCTCTCTAACTGACCCAGCAACATCAGTACCCTCGAGTTACTGGGAACACTGGAATCAAAGTGAACAACATCGTTAACAGCGTGTGTGTGTGTGTGTGTGTGTGTGTGCGTGTGTGAGTGTGAGTGTGAGTGTGAGTGTGAGTGTGAGTGTGAGTGTGAGTGTGTGTGTGTGTGTGTGTTTGCACAATATAATTAATTTTCTTAATGTATTCACATTAAGTCTCGATTTAAAATAATGATCTAAGACACAAAAGAGCCCGAGGCATTTAATACAAAATAGATCAAAACTGATTTGTTTAAACCCTGATGGAAAACTGATATGACTTACTTGATGCTGCAACAATAAATGTCTGCATTCCAAAACGTGTGTGAACAACATTATGTCTAAACATGAAATTGTCATGGTTTCCACGCCATAGCTATAAAAAGCTCATCTGAAGAAGCAGGGTTAGAGGTCAGTTGTTGGCATAGCAACAATTGCCAAGGGAGACCGAATCAAAACTAGAATTCTGCACGGCTGAGTCTGTATGTCCATATAAAGACAAAGAGGTTATAGACAGAAAATAAAGCAAAACCCCTGAGAAAATAAAGCAAAACCCCCGAGATCAACCAGTAAAAAAACTAAGTGAGAGAGAACAAAACACAAATGCACTCAATCTTAGTAAGGACATATATGGTGAAACATTTTGCAAGCATGTTGCCAGTGCAAACTGAGGTCATTTGGCTTATGGTAATATGGCTTGTCAATGCAAGTTATCATAGAAAATAAAATGGCTGGTCAATAGCATGCCTTACCTACCCCTTTGTGAGTTCACAGCAGGACTAGAAAAGGGTTTAATCTAATTTCACTTTAATTAAGATTATGTCAGACACCATATATATGGTACAATACAAGATTACACGTGCCTTTAACCAATCTGTGTAATACAGTATGTTATTACAATAATAACTAGCATATCTGCAGAGGTTGGAGGTGGTGGTCTCCCTACTCTTACACTGAGAAATGTAGACCCTGTTGTTGGGTAGCAGGACACCTACAGGTTGACATGTAGCCCTGCCTGAAGCTCATACACCCAATAGATATCACCCCTGGCCATGCAGCGATTCCCTCTTCAATGAGCAGTGGATGTTTGGTACAGTTTTTGCAGAATGTACCTAGAATGACACTTATCAGTACTGTGCTGCTATACTGGGTTGACCCTTCTCCCTTTCACACGCAAACCCTCTGCCATAAGACACAAGAAGATATTGTGCGTGCGTGCGTGCGTGCGTGCGTGCGTGCGTGCGTGTCTCTTGTTTGCAAAACAAAGCTACTCACCCTTTCTCTGTAGTCATTTTGGGTTTATTCATTTTGACCACATCTACTTTTCATATCATCTGCAAGAGGAGAAGAGAAAAGTTAAAAGATGCCAGAACCGACCCCTTTTCTAGTAAGTAAACACAACCTTCCTGGGAAAAGCAAAACAAAAACAAAACTATGTTGACTCATACAGTATATCCATTGTTACAAGATAGACATGTAATCGTTTTGAGGGTTTTTAAGATAAGATAAGATAATATAAAACTTAAAATGTGTGTATTCTATCAATAAATAAAACAGAAGTATAAATCTACAATCACCAGTGAATAAATGATGTAAAAAGACAAACACGTTGCATGTGTTGTGAACACAATCTAGAAACAAGAACTATGAGAAAGGTAATTAAGAAGATACAATAGTCAAGGCAAGGATGAGCATGACAAGCTTCCTAAGCACCTAAGTAAATAAATAACTACTACTACCAAACATTTGTTTGTGTGTGTGTGTGTGTGTGTGTGTGTGTGTGTGTGTGTGTGTGTGTGTGTGTGTGTGTGTGTGTGTGTGTGTGTGTGTGTGTGGGTGGTTTCTAAAAGGAGTAATTCAACCTGAGTCATAAATGAGTTATTAGTGTTTATTACCGTGCCATCAAACATTTAATGGGGTGACACAAGGAGAACTGCCATTACTTCAAGCGATATTTTATGAAGAGGAAAATGGTTACAACCACACAGTGTGTAAGACAAGTACATGATCACATTCATTTTAGGCTAGACAGTGACACACACAGGCGCATGCATGGATGATTTGAGATCAGATGAGTCATAAACAGCTGTAACACTTGCTAGCTAGCTAGCCTAGCACCAAACAAGTCATGGTCTAGACCAGGGGTCTTCAACGTTTTTCAGGCCAAGGACCCCTTAGCTGAGAGAGAGATGAAGCAGGGACCCACCCACTACATATTCTATACAATTATGTTGCAGATTAAACTTTTTCATAGATTCCATATCGTTTCATTGTTTGACACAGCACGATCAGCAGTGCATGTATTTTGGACATTTAACCACTCAATACTCCCCCCCCGCCTTTACACCACACCTCTTTGCCGAAAATAGCCGATCTACAAGCTCACGACGCCTTGTGCTGCTTTTAGATCTTCTATTTTTGGCCACAGTTCACATAGGGATGCTAGGGTTCAAGTGGTTAATGTAAAAAAGAAAAAAAGATCCTATGACACAAAGATTTGCTGCCCCCCTGGTAACTCTGAGGACCCCCTGGTCCTGAAGACCCCATGGTCTAGACTCAATGGTTTACTGTACAGCCTTGAACCATAATGCACATTCTATGAGTTAAATGAACAGCCCCCTCTCTCTGCCAGTGCCACCCAAGTTATCTTGTGAATGAATGATTCTAGATTGGAAGTTAGATTGCCATCTCAAGTTGTGCAGAGAAGGGGGCAAGGGGCCTTATTCTAACTATTCTGTCAGTACAGTATCAGAGCACCAGCACCTCTGGGTCAGATCCCCCAGTATGTCTAATGTTACATCAGTAAGGATATGCATTAGCATGCATGCATGACATTTAACACATACCATGTAGTGAATAGTGAATGATAGTCTGCTGCAGCTGCACCTGCTCAGCCAGTCTGCTTGCTTATGTTAGCCTGCGCTAGCTAGCTACTGTGCTAACGGTAACATTCATGCAAAAAATACGGAACAGTCACTGTCAGCCAGGTTATGTTAGCTAGGATAACATGTCAGTAAGATACTTAGACAAATGAATGGGGGGGGGGGGGGGTTACGAACCTGTATCGAACGGAATTGCAGTCCCATTTCATGTGGACCAAGTCTAGACCAATTCAATTCTCTACAAAACGGTCAGGGATGTTGTCTGAACTGGAACGCCCCGATGTTATGATGTTATGATACTATATATCGAGACTGGGGCTGATTCACTTTGCAGGTTGCAGATCTGGTATGTAGCGGATACGGAAACAGTTTGAATGGGTGCGTGTATGTGTGGGTGGAAATGACCGGACAAAGTAGGCGGGCTTTAGACCAGATCTGAGCAGTGAGCAGTGAATAGAAACCAGGCTTTTCGCCCGGTGACGCGAGGTTACTACAAAGAGCATAGAAGCCGAAGAGACTCTCTTTCGTCGACAACACAGCCTAGCCAGTGTTGCCATGTCGGCTTATTATAAGCGACTTTGGGCTTATTTTCCTGTAACGTTGCTTGTAAAAATAGTAGTTGCAGCAGGTTGCAGTTTTACATTTTATTTCAAGAGTTTTTGAAAATAGCCAATGCATGTGCTCATGTGGCCTAAGTTGCTTATTTTGGGCTTGTTTTCGTAGACCTGGTTGCTTATTTCTCTCAAAATATATGGTAACACTGAGCCTAGCACACTGACAGCAGCACAGCTCCGCCCGTTATTTATACCTCTATGGCTCCGCCTTGTCATAATGCCACTGACTATGTGTTGTGTTGAAAAAATAAATAAATATATATATATATATATATTGTAAATATATAGGCCTATACTACTATTATTATTTACTAATTTATTTATCAAATATGTTAATGAATCAAATCATAAATTAGTAACTTCATTCGGATTAGTAATCAATAGTAATTAATATCTCATGACATACTTTTTTAACCGAATGGGTACAAGTCAATTGTACTTTTACTGCACTTGGTAACTAGTACATGTACTTAGTTACTTTCCACCACTGTAGAGTTATAATATATCGGTCTAGCCTGGCTGGAAACCAGACGAATCTGCCAGACCGATACTGCTCTGTTGCCCTGAGCAATCGGTCGCGTTAAAAATAAAATATACTTATTATCAAATACAAATGAAATCATCTCATAGAATTACATCGCATAATGTATTTATCTAGCGCGTACTGGACTGCTCTGTAGTTTACGGCCAGTGTTTTGAAGAACTACATGTCCCAGGATTATTTCGCGCGATGACGTGTAATTTGTGCGCGTTCGTCTCTCTAGCCTTCGAAGAGGTCTGTGTTAGCTGAATGGTTCAGAGATTAACAAGGTATGTCATTGTTTAGTATTGACAATGCAACGTTTTATTACCGACATCTTTTTGGGGGGATTTAGCGTTGATTTCTATACTTCAATGATTGTTCAAATTGATGTTATTTAGGTTTTGTTTGCATGAAATGTCCAATGTGCCTAATATTAGCTTGTTAGCATACGATATTATTTTGATTATTAGTGCATGTATTACACTATACCTCTATGGTATTACACTAATGGCCAAAGTGTTTGACAAATAGTGGTTATTCATTCATCTCGAAATTATGTTTTATACTAGTCATGAAAGTCCAGACTACAACTGTATAGCCTTTGACTGAATACTTTAACAAGGTTATTTTAGACCTGTTAGTTTGGGGAAACAAGTAACTGTTCCTCAGTAAAATAAATAACATTTGATCTGTGCTGACTTGACTTATTTTAAATATACATATTAATGTCATACTAATTCATAATTACCTATATCTGAAACAAACTGACTAAGCTGTTTAGTGTTTACTTGCCTTGTTAGTTTAGTTTATAGCTGTCATCTAATTGTACATGCAAACAGAATTTTGTCTCAGGACATGGTCTCAAGACATGGTCTCAAGTAAACAGTGGTTGGTTGGAGGACAGGTTTTTGTGTCTGGGTCTTGTTTGCTTAGCATGACAGGACTTCCAGTGCACACATGCCAGACAGTGTCTCTCACTGAAAATGGCAGATCTACAAGCTCAAAAGGCTGCGACGTGTTGTGAGCTTGTAGATTGCCCTCCCCCCCTATTATACTGGGGTGAAGCCCAGCTTTGCATGTGTGGGTATACCAATCCTGTCAACCTTTCGAGAAGTGTCTACCACTTGTTTGGGTTTAGGGCAGGAACTTACAAAAAGAGCCTTTGCCAAAAAGAGCCTTTGGACTACATTTTTGTATTTGTGTTGAGATGGCTCATTGTGCAGTTGTTTTTTTTTCTTCATTTTTCCAGTACAAAGTGCTGCATTTCCCACATGTATCCCAGTGTAGAATGATCATAGATAAGATCCTTTTGGCAATAAGATCTCAGATCCAGATCTATAATTAGTGAGGTGAAAGTTCAAAGCACTCCTGATATACTGTATGTATGTACACTTTTTGATATTTTGAAAACTCAGTTCTACCTGTTTGCTATTTTCTTAAGCTGTAGCTATGGTGATGAAGTCGTCGGTTGAGGATGATGATGCTGGCTGGGGACTGGGCATCCCTGAGAAGATGAAGAATAATGCCAACTGGGTTGATGTCACACGTGATTTCAAGGGAGCGTGTAAAGGTACTCTCTCTCTCTGTCCTTTTCTTGTGCATACGGTCTCTTGCCCTCTCTCTAGCGCTCTCTCTCATTCTCTCCGTGTCTCTCACCCCCCCCCCCCCTCTCTCTCTCTCTCTCTCTCTCACACACACACACACACACACACACACACACACACACACACACACACACACACACACACACACACACACACACACACTCACTTTGCCTACGGTAGACAAAAAAAATGCAATTTTGAAAAGCAAGTTTGACTTGTTCTTTTTTAATTGACTGCAGAACTGAACCTTGGCGAGTTGCTTCATGACAAACTGTGAGTATATGAATCTATAATGATATAATACATTTTATGGGGAACTTTGATGGGACGTATTGAAAGCGGATGCAGAGACTGCATTATTTGCCAGCTTCCCTTGCAATGTTATCCAAACAGCATCTATAATGGGCATACCTACAATAAAAGTTATTTTTTTTAAGAACACAAAATGTTCAAATATTAAAATACAAGGTTTCTGCCCGACAGTGATGATAATTATATCATCTCAGTCTCCATTCTGGTATGCTAGGTTTGGCCTGTTTGAGGCCATGTCGGCCATCGAGATGATGGATCCTAAGATGGATGCTGGAATGATCGGGAATCAGGTCAACAGGAAGGTTCTGAACTTTGAACAGGCTGTCAAGGTATGGTACCACTATAACCTATCTACTATTATATCATATAAAGCAGCTGTTCTCAAAATGTGGTCTGGGGACCCTCAGTGGTCGTTGAGGAGTTACAGGTCTGTATTTCAGTGTACAAATGGAACCCCATTTGTACACTCTCTGAGTTAAATTAACACTGAGGAGTTCACAGTGTAGATTGGGGTCCCAGAAATAAACATCAAAACCTTGAATTTAAAATGTTTGAGAACCACTGATAGAAGAGGCAACTGTTTTTCTTACAGTGCTTGACAGCCATGAATTTTTAAGTTTTTCTTTGGTTTCATGCACTGCGGGGTCATACAACATACTTGACACGAGATAAGGTCAACATGGAGTGCTCTGGTGGCTCAAGCAGCTTAACGTGATATACTTTGTTGTATGTACGACCCTTTTGACAAGTGTCATTTTACAGTAATGAGGTATTTTCATTTGAAAGAGTGTTCATGCAAGTGTAACTGAAAACATAGTACTGTATGCAGCCATGTAAGGGCAATGTCCTTGATTCCAGTCTCACCTCATAATCTGTGTTGCATGTAATCCCTGCTCCCTGCCCTCACTTTCTCTTCATAAGGAAACACAAGCTAGATTACTAGCTACTGTAAACATTGAAATTGAATTGCATTTGATAGATTCTTTAACTGTAGCCTATAGTTTTTTGGACTTGGGAAATTATACTTTGAACTTCTCTGGGATAGTCTAGGATGTCAAAATAGTTGTGTTTGACACCAGTGCGTTAAGAAAAGCTTTTTTTTCAACCAGTAAGTCACATGCTCATACACGTATGTGCAGTGAAATGTTATTGTGTCAGACTCCGCCATTATTCAACATACAAATGATAATCCAAATAAAGTAATACAAGTTATAGTACAAGATGCTAATTATAAGTATGGTACTAAGTAGTAATAAGTAAGTACTTAGATATACATATCAAAACAATAGAAATAAAATGTCTGTATGACGTGATATGTTGACGTTTAAAAAATGTCATAACCTTATAATTATTGATCGTATCATAACATACATCTTTTCTCCATCATCCGCCTCTCTTGTCACTGGTTTAGGATGGTGCCATCAGGGTGAGGGACCTGAGTTTACCTGAACTGATAGGGATCATAGACACCTGTTTCTGCTGCTTGGTATGATTCACTTGCTTAAACTAATGTCAAAGATAACTAGTTTATATAAGTGCATATATGTAAAAAAAATAAAATGAATAATAGTATGGTCTGTGAAAACAAAATCCAGGACGTCTGCTCCTAACATAAGTTGTTAAAGTGTGTGTGTGTGTGTGTGTGTGTGTGTGTGTGTGTGTGTGTGTGTGTGTGTGTGTGTGTGTGTGTGTGTGTGTGTGTGTGTGTGTGTGTGTGTGTGTGTGTGTGTGTGTGTGTGTGTGTGTGTGTGTGTGTGTGTAATGTGTAGATCACATGGTTGGAGGGCCACTCTCTGGCCCAGACAGTATTCACCTGCCTGTACATCCACAACCCAGACTTAATAGAGGACCCAGCTCTTAAAGCCTTTGCCCTAGGAATCCTCAAAGTTTGTGACATAGCTCGTGAGAAAGTCAACAAGGCTGCTGTGTTTGAAGAGGTAAGCAGATTTTAGTACAAATACATTCTGTGTGACTTTTTCCTGGGTCTGAAAAAATGTATTATGGACTTTTGTTAAGCATTTTTGTTGAAATTTCTTTTATACAAAATGCCATGAATATAGATTTTGTTGTCTGCAAATGTGCAGTCAAGACAACTCTCCATCTAAAGCGGGATTTAGATGGATGCACGCTTGTTAATCAGCTATTTTCAGCGTGCTACACAGATGCACAAGTATAAATTAAGCATAAGCCATCACAGACCATAAATATTTCAGCATTTACATTGACCAACCTGTTTGAATTACTGCGCTTCTACAGGAAGATTTCCAGGCCATGACCTATGGCTTCAAGATGGCCAATAATGTGACAGACCTGCGGGTTACAGGTAAAGAATCATCTGGTTATCCATTTTCACATACACGTTAGTTACTGTATAAGTAAGCTCCAAATCTGTGAAGAGGTTCCGGAACTTCCTGTATTATACTGAAGTTTGACTGAATATACAGTAGATTGATTATGACTTAATTAGTAATTGAAATTAAGTTTCTATTGTGTCAATGTGTGCGTGTGTCCATCCATCCTACAAGGTATGCTGAAAGATGTGGAGGATGAGTTACAGAGGCGGGTTAAGGTAAATGGTTCTTTGTACATTTTGTCTCTGCATTTGCCATTTTGCTCACATCCTGCTGAAACAAATTCAGCTTGAACCCTGATTGTGACTTTTACATTTGAACCCCCCCCCCCCCCCCCCCCCCCCAGAGCACACGCAGTCGACAGGGAGAGCAGCGAGATCCGGAGGTTGAGCTAGAGGTAAGTCTGACTCTGTCTCTGACAACTGCAATGTTTTACTGTTTAAGCGTAACCGCTTAAACCCTCTATACTTGGCTCAGTACATGGCTATGTTGGCTCTGTACTTTCCAATCTACAAGATCACAACCTGTCACAACATGACATGTTGTGAACTTATAGATCAGCTATTTTAGCAAATGTTCCCACCAGAATAGGGAAACTATGTTTTGCTTGATGTGCACTCCTCTCTTGTGCTGCATGTCACGTTTTTCTAGGTTTTTAGACACACATGAAAGTTTAAATATTCTCAACTTTTCAGCACTGTTTTGATGCCGATAGATGTGGTAGGAACAGCGGAAAAGTTTGATATTAAACTCAAAACTCACCACCTGCTTGAATCTGTTTTTATCCACGTGATGATTCATTAATCAATGACCCAGTTACACATACAGACCCGCTCCACAGGGGCACCACGCTATTTTGCATGAATCTCTTTTTTACTAAGGCATTTTTGGAGCATCTGCACCTGTGTGATCACCCCCATAGGCTTCATGTGAAGCAGTCAGAACACAAGTCCTGTTAACTTAAGTAACTAAAAATACTAAAACATACTCCAATCCTATGCAGTGACATGGCCTGGTATTGTAGAGAGAAATTCCATTCTGGGATGCCCTGCTATTTTGCCCCAAAATTGAATAATCTGGATGGTGTAAAACAAAATAGACTGTATGTGTTTTGTTCCTCATGGTACCACAAAGACTAGTACGGAACATTTCAACACTCCATAACATTTTTCAAATGCATGTATGCACTTAATACTTGTTTAACCCTTCAGCCTTCAATATTCATTTTCTTCTTTTTTCTCACAGCACCAGCAATGTTTGGCACTTTTCAACAGAATCAAGTTCACACGCCTTTTATTGACTGCACTGATCGCCTTTACAAAGAAAGAGGTAATACACAGCCCCATGCATTAACAATAAAAAATCATACAGCATTTAAATGGCTATCAACAGCGCACTACTGCAGACAACAGTTAGCCTTAAGTTCTGGGGGGAAAAACATATTGAATATTGAATTGTAAAGGACCAAAATGGAAATAAGCTCAAGTTTTTTTGTGTTGTGTTTTATCCTTTTGAAATACAATTGTTGTTCATGTACATATATATGCATTTTTGGTCAATGAAAACATCAATCAATCAATCAATCAAACCCTCCTTATCAGACCAGCTCAGTGGGTGAGGCACAGAAGCTGATGGCTCAAGCAGCCGATCTCCTGCCATCCATCCACTCCAGTATCCAATATGGTATCCAATCACAGAATGATACCACTAAAGGAGGTAAACGCACACATATACACTGTAAAATCATGAGTATTAATTTGCCTCTGAGAGTGTACAAATGTAACCATTATAATATATGATACAATGCGGAATTATAAAATATTAACATACTGTATATACATATATGATACTCCTGGCACTTCCCAAACGTTTTAGCTCGAGACCCAAAAGTAAAATTTGATGTCCCCCGGTGAAAATGGCCGATCTACAAGCTCACAGCGCATAGCAATGTGATGCATTGTGAGCTTGTAGATCAGCTATTTTCCCTAATTCCTTTTCTACGTTTTATTGTCTTATCATTTATGGATTTTTTTTTTCCAGATCACCCTATCATGATGGGCTTTGAACCACTGGTCAATCAGAGACTGCTGCCCCCTACCTTCCCGCGCTACGCCAAGATCATCAAGAGAGAGGACATGGTGGCCTACTTTAGCAAGCTCATAGAACGTATCAAGACGGTCTGTGACGTTATCAATACCACCAACCTTCATGGCATACTGGTATGGGATTAAACACCTAAACCATTTATACTTTGCTGACCAGGGACCCCGACATGTCTATACTTTGTCCCCTGCTTTTTTCCCCCCTACACCAAATCTCTTCACCGAAAAATCTAAGATAAGATAAGCCTTTATTGATCCCGAGAGGGAAATTCAGTTGCCAAAGACGGTACAGCAGTTTAAAAATAAATTAATACAAAAATACAGATTACAGAGTAAGAAATAAGTACTGTATAGTATACACAGCATGATGGGAAGACATCACAGTCAAAGTAAGAACATATTTATAAGAAAGAAAATATAAATAAGATATGCAACATACAAACCCTCACCGCTTATCCTTTCTCAACCTAATTGTAACCCGTAACGCCTAGCCCTAAATCTACCCCCTCGGTCTAGAATCTTAACACTGATTCATTTTGGACTGTAAGCTAGTAACTGTTTATTGCTCTCACATGGAATGATGACAATATAAAAAATGTCTCTCACCATGTTTATAACGGATTGAACTAAATTCTGAAGTTGATAATCAAGACCAAACCGATTACAATAATTGGTGTGAACATTGTGCTTGGGGTATTTCTAGGACTTCTTCTGTGAATTCAGTGAGCAGTCTCCCTGTGTCCTCTCCCGATCTCTACTACAGGTAAGCTAACAACAATCAACATTTGGGTCAGTGTTTTTCTCCTATTCTATCGTTATAACATTGCGAAAAAGAATACCTCTTTTTCGCGCAATAAGACATTAAAATGAACATTAGTGTGTGTATAGTCAAAATTACGCAAGATGTTCTAAATGTATTTTTTCTGTGGCCTCAGACAACGTTCCTGATAGATAATAAGAAAGTGTTCGGGACCCACCTGATGCAGGATATGATCAAAGATGCTCTCAGATACTTTGTCAGCCCACCTGTCCTCTCCTCCAAGTAAGTCTGGAGCCTTTAGTTAATTCAGTAATTTCGGTTTTGTAAAATAATTTTATTTGTGATGTTTTATGACACTGGTTGAATCTGGAGGCTAGCGCTTGATTATTTATTGTGTGTGTGTGTGTGTGTGTGTGTGTGTGTGTGTGTGTGTGTGTGTGTGTGTGTGTGTGTGTGTGTGTGTGTGTGTGTGTGTGTGTGTGTGTGTGTGTGTGTGTGTGTGTGTGTGTGTGTGTGTGTGTGTGTGTGTGTGTGTGCGCGTGCGCGCGCACGCGCACGTTCTCACCCAGGTGCTGTCTTTTCAACAACCACCAAGCCAAGGACTACATAGACTCATTTGTCACACACTGCTCCAGGGTATGTTGTTCCCTGACTAATTTTAGTTTTATCGTATGTTGGGGTTTGCTATTTAAGCTGTGGTAAAGCTATCATCACTTCACTTAAAGTCAAACTATGACCAATCTGTATGGTAGAGTATGTTAATACAATATACTTCACACAAATGCAGTCTGTGTATTTGGTCTCCCTGCTCTTCTATTTATAGATTTAGATCCTATTGTCAGGGTCTGACCACTACTGGTGGACAAGTGGTATTCTCTGACAGTCAAAATCTCTGACAAGTTTCCAAAAACTTCTTCCCTGAGAAAGCAGGTGTGCTCTATAGCTCAGTGGTAGAACGGGGGACCTGGGTTCGAATCTCAAGTAGGACATGAAAGTTAACGATGCAGCTTTAAATTGTGTGTGTGGATGTGTGTCTTTTCTCCTTACAGCCATTCTGTAGTCTGATACAGATCCATGGTCACAACCGAGCCAGGCAGAGAGACAAACTAGGACACATCCTGGAAGAGTTCGCTACACTGCAGGATGAGGTTTGCCCTCTCACTTCACTCTTTCGTTATCTCTCGTCCGCTTTGTTCGTCCATTCCTTTGTTCCTGCCTGCAGCAAGGCAATGCAGGGTACATTATCGGGATCACTCCTGTCTGTGTGTCTGTGGGCCAGTGAACACATTTTCATTAGAGATGTACCGATACTAATTTCTCCTACCAATACCGATTCCAATACCCATAACTTGCATATCGGTCGATACCGAGTACCGATCCGATACCATTGTGTAATACTTTTATTTTATGGGGGTCCTTGAAATAAAAAAGCACTGATCTAGGAATAAATAAATAAAAACCTTTAATAATAGTTAAAGTGCAGCTCCAAGTTAGTAAATTGTACAATAAGAATATAAAACAGTAGTGCAACAACAATTCCAAATATTACCGATACCATTATTTTAGGCAGTATCGGCAGCTTTTCCGATACTGCTATCGGTATCACCTGTAATTTTCATGAAACTGATAAATTACCAGTAGGCTGCCTTCTTGCCTTTTTTCCATTCTACCTTTTGTTGCCGTCTGTGTCCCTACAGGCAGAGAAGGTGGACGCGGCGCTGCATAGCCTGCTGATGAAGCTGGAGCCTCAGAGACAACATCTAGCTTGTCTGGGCACCTGGATCCTCTACCACAACCTGAGGATCATGATCCAGTACCTGCTGAGCGGCTTTGAACTGGAACTTTACAGTATGCACGAGTACTACTACATCTACTGGTAAGTGCACTTGCACTATACAGTATGCACACAAGCACACAATTATGGAATAATCTCTATTGCACTGAGCTAGAGCTCTGCGTCATGCAGCACAACGATCAGTGCTCCCTCCAGTGGTGAGAATGGAGGAGCAGTCTCCCATGCACACACACAAGTACAACTTCTCTCTGCACTCTATTTATGTGATTATTTACTAGAGTACAATAAACACTTGATTTCACATTACGGCACCTGATCTGCATTTTGTGCGTGCGTGCGTGCGTGCGTGTGTAGGTACCTGTCAGAGTTCCTCTATGCCTGGCTGATGTCCACTCTGAGCAGAGCGGACTCCTCTCAGATGGCAGAGGAGAGGATACTGGAGGAGCAGCAGAAAGGACGCAGCAGCAAGAAAACCAAGAAGAAGAAGAAGGGTACACCCTTCTGTATGTCCACTGGGAGGTGCTGCTGTGAAAAGAAACGCATGTGTTCTAGTGCAGTGGTTCTCTTTTTTTTTTGTGCCAAAAAATTACAAAAAATGTTAAGCTCTCTTAGGCTTCTGTTATGTTAAAGGTAGGGTAAGTGATTTGCAATTATTCAAATAATTGCAAAATGGTTCTATATTCTGATAGTACTCATTGCTATAGAGTGTTTGTTCAGTAAAAAGAGTCTCCCATATTTCTCCAGCTCTTTATTAAACAGAACATGCATTTTCAGTGCTCTCTCCTGATTGGCTTAAATGTTGTCACCTACCTGAAAATGTACTATATTCTGTTTACTAAAGAGCTGGAGAGACCCCTGTGACTGAACAAACGCTCTTAGTACTAGTACTTTAACCTTTTTAACAAAAATAATCCAAAAAATATCACTGACCCTACCTTTAACCACAGATCTTATTTTCTGCATAAATGGAAACCCTACGGGGGAAAAAAGCATAAAATCTGGCTAGAGTATCCACTCTATTGTGGCTTCCTGTATACATGTACTGTGTATTAATGTTATGTCGTGTTTTATCGACAGCACGGCCTCTCAGTAAGGAGATCACCATGAGCCAAGCTTACCAGAACATGTGCGCTGGCATGTACAAGGTATATTACAATCACATACATACACATAGAGAACGTACACAATGGACAATACTAAACTTTGAATCTGCATCAGGTGTCCCTTTTCACACCATGTGTGTCCCTCTGTCCCTCTCTCTACAGACCATGGTAGCGCTGGACATGGATGGGAAGGTGCGAAAGCCGCAGTTTGAGCTGGACAGTGAGCAGGTTCGCTATGAGCATCGCTTCGCCCCCTTCAACAGTGTGGTTACTCCCCCACCCGTACATTATGTCCAGTTCAAGGTAGGGCTTTTGTTTGTGTGGATGTGTTTTTGTCTCATCATTTTTATTCTTATTGTCTTGTTTTGGTACTTTGACTCTTGCTCTAACCGGTACCTCTCCTGTGTTTCATTCTTACTGCTGTTGCTGCAATGAGACCTGAATTTACCTCCCGTAAAGGTTTATCTTGCCTTTTTCTTTTTCTGTTCTCTTTGCAGGAAATGTCCGATCTGAAGAAGTACAATCCTCCGCCAGGCTCGGCTGACCTATACCTTGCAGCCAGCAAGCACTTTCAGCAGGCCAAGCTCATCCTAGAAAATGTGCCCAGTCCAGACCCAGAGGTGGGGGAATACTGTATGACTAGTTGAACAAAAAGTGGTTAGAATTGAGGCTACCAACCTCAATGCCAAAAGCATCCCGAGCCCATATCCTAATCTGATTTGTGGACAGAATTCATAACAAATATACAATATTTTATTCTGTGCCATTTTAATTTAAGCTTTTCATAAATTAACCTTGCTCCATCCCTTTTTTTAAAATGCAAGCCAGAAGTGCTGGCCTGTTAAGAAGCTAATACTGCCACCTGCTGGATCTTTTTTACTGTGTCATTAGTGTGATTTCACACCAATGTGTAAGGCTGAGAAATTGCTGATCGGCAGCATTAGATACCCATCACCCAAGTTAGAATTTAAGGATCATTGCTACTTTTTGTGTCTAAGTTAACATATTGTTGTTTGTTTTGTATGCTTAAAGACGCACTGAAGTGACATTTACGGTCATTTTATTTTGAAGGTTCAGCCTGAAACGCCGGCTCAACGACTCTAAGCCAATCAGAAGGTCCCATCCCTTCAGGCTATGGGACGTTGGATCTCAATCACTTCAGCCGTGGGCAACACGGCTAGTGTTTGTTTACAAGTGAGAGAGAGACGGCCAGTGAAGCGCGTTTGCTACTACCTGGCTTAGTTCTAACCTATAATGTTTTCAGATACATATTTTAGTGTGCAGATGAAGTTTAAAATGAGTAATACACTCATCTTCAATGAGATTCAAAACGGAGTATCTCTGTAATTAAAATCAGCTGTGTTTGAAGAACGTGCAGCTATGGGAATCAAACAGGTGCACGTAATCAAGATTCTTTTATATTCATGAAGGCTGTCTGATGTCATCACGCAGCACGTTTTCGTTTACAGGAAGTAATTAAGATTGGCTTTTTAGGGGCTTTAGATATAAAAATACACAAAAATGGGTTTTTTTCATTTTTTTGGGCATCTATTGTTAGGTGTGCCCATATGATGACCACGGATATGCTCTAAAAGTGTGAAAAACATATTTTTCATTTCACTACACCTTTAAAAATGTGTCGGTATCAATGACATTTGATTAATGTTGATTGGGATTTTTTTAAATAATAATAATGGGGGGGGAAAGAAAATGACAATAAAAATCATGTGAGTACCTTATAGGAAACAGTGTATGGATTTGGACACTGTTCCGCTATAATCTGGAAAAAATGCAACACCATTGCCTACACATGGGGATTATTTTACAGTATGTTTCTTCAAGTATAATATAAGATAAATTGACTACTATTATAAGAGCCAAGGTAACAGAACGGAAATAGGCTACATGGGTTGCAAATACATTTCCACAGGATAAAAAATTGAAAAAACATATATTTTGCATGGCCACTTTTTTCCCAGATTATGTCTTCAAACAATAATTGACAACATAGAAAATCTAAATGTCTGTCTGCTTCCCCATTATATGCCAGTGTGTTGTACCAACCCCCACATTTTTTTAAGGTACAATTTTGATCCCTGCAAAGAAATATGAATGTACCTGCTCTGTGCCTTAATGCTATATAGAAGACAGTAAGAAAGACAGTATTAACCTTGATGGTTGTTTACAGGTCAACCGCATCCTGAAGGTGGCCAAGCCCAACATCATTGTGACGAAGCTATTGGCTGGAGGACACAAGAAAGACACCAAGGTAATCCACCTTACACAACATGTACTTTAATAAAAGCTCTACTCCAGAGTAGTAGTAGTAGTAGTAATTGCAGTAGCAGTTGTGTGCAGTTTTTAGTCACTGTACAAGTAACTCAGTATACCGTTTCGATTCAATATTTATAATCTATAGTAATGTGAACAATAACTAGTTTAAAATTCTGAATTTGGCTTTGAAAAAACAAAATAACCCTTTTATCAGGGTTAAGTTGCTAAGAAGAACGAATAGTTTTTCACCTTCTGTAAATATAATTCAAAAGCTAGTAATTTCTCCAGATGTATACAATTTTGTATTACTGCAGTTCTACTCAGTAGAAACAAGTTAATGAAAATGTCTATGGTAACTTGACATAATATCAACGCACATCGACGGTGGGTGCTAGCTAGGCCAATGGAACTAATATGAAAAGAGATAGAGCCTGCACACCATTTTTCAGGCAAAGGATTTACTTAATTTGCGACAACGTTTCGATCTCACAGGATGTTCCATCAGTATAAAAGATAACATTTGTGTACAGCTCAAACCTAGAAATGCTCTTACTTCTGTCATCAGGTGCTCCCGGAGTTCGACTTCTCTGCTCACAAATATTTCCCTGTGGTCAAGATTATATGATTCAGAAGTGCACTGGCAAACCAGCATTCAGGATGAACCCTACCCTCACCTGTGTGTGTGATATTCCTGACCCTATCCTTGTCTGAACAAGAGTGTCTACCCGACAAGAAACACTTGAAGATGTTGCTGATTTCTTTTTCTTTTTTTTCGACTGAAGAAGAGAACGACTCACATGAAACCACAGCCAAGAATCAGACAAACCTGACTGACTGTATCTACATACAACTTTGAAAACATGCCTGTGTGGTGGGGTGGGGGGGGGGGGGGGGGTTGTGCATCAGAGGGTTGGACTTGGATAGGTGAGCTTGTGTGAAAAGAAGATCCCCGAGATATACTTACAGGAGGAATATTTTGAAAGCTCTGTCCACAAAGAAACTTGTCATGATGCAAAGAAGAATAGCTCTGCGATCCATTTGAAGCCTTTTCATGTACATCCTCTGTCTGCTAAAGCATTCACACCTCTTGAATGTTGGTTTGCATTCATCTTGTCTCTCATTAGTCCCAGACCGGTCGGTGGACAAAGTAAGATGTTACGTGAAAACATTGTATTTCTTTTTCAACCAATCTCAGTTATTATGTGCATGCACCAAGGGCCATTTCTGATGTCAAGTTTATGGATGTCAGTATTAAAGGACTGAAAAACAGCCCCTCTTGAACTGAATAAATCAACTTGTCTCGGCTGTGGTGTTAAAATGTTTTGTTTTGTTATTGTCTTGTCACCCTCAACAAAGGAAAGAGACAATAGCTATCAGCCTTCTCCTAACATGTACCACTATTAGCAATACTAGCATTATTATTTGCATAGTGCTGTACCTGTCATGCCTAGAATACAGCTCAAAGTGCTAAAACTAGGAAAGTATATAAATGTAAATATGAGAGTGAAAAACGTATAGAATAATACTGCTATGGGTTGTGTTGGGAGACAATAGACTGCAGAAGTGTAGTGGCCTGTTTGATAATACAAAATAGCAGATCTACAAGCTCACAATGCATCGCATCGTGACGCATTGTGAGCTTGCAGATCGGCTATTTTCAAATGGCCAAAATGTATGTAGGGCTGAAGTGGGTAGTGTATTTTATAATTATAATCAAAATCTACTAAGTAATTAGTAACTAAAGTTTTCAAATAATTAAAAAAAACTTTAAAAAGTGAGATGTAGTAGAAGTAAAAGTATTGAAAATTGGAAATTGAAGACAGAGAAATTGAAAGGGTTTCAATGGTACATCAGTTTTACGTGTATTTGATAAGAACATCATAAAAATAATAAAATAAACAGTTGAACATAAATCTATATAGAATGGCAACTTACTAGGCAGACTTCCACACCAGGCTTCCAGGCACACATGACGTTTGTCTCATCTCTGTGGTACGTGACATGCTCTCTATCTTTCTCATCGCAGTCCACAATCTCTGTGCTTGCACACTTTATGGTCACGGCTGTTTTCATGTCTAGGGTTTCAACAAGAAGTTTGAAAAGGACTTTTACATTAATTCAGGATTCAAATTAAAAAATAGCATATCTACAAGCTCACAACGTGTGCGATGTGATGTGTTGTCGAGCTTGCAGATCAGCTATTTTTGCTACTTTTTCATGACACTCTTGTATGACAAAGTAGGGCATTAATTTATGAGAAGAAAAACAAAGTTGAAATGTGGAGATACAAGGTTTCTACCCGACAGGAAACAAAAAGCTAAATTAAGTATACACCAGTATATTAATATGCTTATTGCTTACCTATGACATGGGCTTTTCTGGCACCCCAGCCCCCAATGTGCACCTCTTTCCGTACCTCTGGTCTGGCACAACCATCAATAGGAGGAAGTTTGACAGTGAGAGTTTTGGGGAGGCATTTGTAGTTAGCTTGATGAGCATGATATCATGAGGCTTCCCATCCTCTCCACTGAAGACAAACTGCTGATTAACAGGAATCTTCTGAGTATCGCTTCTACGTATTAATCTGAATGTTGTGGCTCGGCCTAGCTTCACTGTGAGCTTCCTGTGAAAGGGGAATACATGGTTACAAGCAGTGGTGGAAAGTAACTAAGTGCATTTACTCAAGTACTGTACAAGTATAATTTGAGACAGGCTACTTTTACTTTACTTGACTATGTCCATCTTTTGATACTTGTAGTTCTACTTCATCACAATTATTTAACAGCATTTGATTGTTTAATAATAAGTACTGTAGATTAACATTACTGTCAATGAGGAACTGCACCATGTGTACAGAACAGTTGTTGGATTTCCCAATAGTGTGGGGGGGGGGGGACGTTGGCAGACAACACAGCTGGTGCTGCTGGCAAGCCTCACCGGTAAAATATCACTCAATAAATGATCTGTTCTGGATTTATGCGGGCATATTTTATCCAGTATGTTCCATGTTCATATCTGAGGCACCTTAACTCTACGTCCCTTAAGACGGGGGATATCTATCTTACTGAATCAGTGTTTTAGACTTTAAAAGTGTAGCTACTTTTTCTTTTTGACCAAAAGCTGAATTTGCAGGTTCTATTGTTGTTGCAAATGTGGTTACATTTACCTATATTCTTTGTGAAGGAATATTATTTGGATTGGATTCAGTACAAACTTCTCTAGAAAGAAATATTTCTGAAAGTGAATAAATGAAACTCACCCCTGCCCACATGTGAACCAAACAGGTACTTGGATACCACACCACTGACTGTGAAAAAAGATAGATACACCCGCCATATTTCTTACCGTCCTCCGCAGTGGGCAGCAGTGAGCACCCACTGCTGATTAGCCTCCACAGAAGTCATTTTTGAGGCGTTCCACACGGACATAGTACTGTCTCGCTCCTGCACATCCCACACCTCCATGAATTCTCTTTTCAATACCGTCCGATGCTGCAACTGATAGGCAGGACAAAGAAGAGCACACCGGATGAAATGACAGCACTTCTGACATTTCATTTGGAAAGTAAGCTTCACAGCCTGCATGGGTCTGGAATCAAATGGGCCACAACTGATTTGTTCCTGTTAGGTTCACACTTGGAAAGAACAAAATGAATACAATAAAAAAAAAACTATGCAAATGTTTAAAAGTAAAGATGCATTTTTTAAAAAATGTATTATTATTCATACTCTTCTTTTATTAAATATGCCGGTGCACTTGCTAGAAAATGTATTACCTTTCTCTCTAAATTAGGAAAATCTGTAAAAACCTCACCTGCAGAGAAGAAGAGAAGAGCAAGACAAGTCTTCATCATGGTCCAGTCTTGATCAATTCAGCTGTGAGGTTTAGCATCTTATTTTATAACCGCCCTGACTTGTGTTATCTCAAAGAAAAAGGCAAATGTATTCCTTGTAATTTCCTCTGAGATATCTCTGTGAGTAGAGTAGATGTGATGCAAAGTTATAGGCAGGGGTGGACAGTAACAATGTAGGCTACATTTACTTGAGTATTTGTATTTTTGGATAGTTGTAGGATAGTTGTAGCCATCTTCACTATGTTTGAAATAGGACTCAACTGGTTGATTAATCTTGTACATTTTACCTTCCTAGAAATGTAGTGAAGTGAAAGAAGTAAATACAAATACTTCAGTATAATGTTAATTACGGTATACCTTCTTATTTTTTCTTCTATCCTGCAATATTGCTGGCTATAGCCTTGCTTCCACATGTTTTTACAATTCTTATGAAACATTCTTTCTTTAAAGCATTTTGAACATATACTATCTATATCAAACAGAAACATTTCATTCATCACTACAGTGTGTTTTCTACCTTTAAAGGAAGTCTTTTGAACCTGTATGCATTAAATGCATTTGTTTTTTTGGTGAAATCAATGGTTTGTATCCTTGTCTTTACACATTTCGCTGCAGGGGGGGGGGCACTTATGTGCAAGTATGCAGATACGCGCACCCACAAACAAAATGTATATCACATGTGACATGGCAATGTACAGTATATTGGTAATAAAACCCTTTTTATTCATCATCTCTGTCACTCACTTCCAAAGCGAGTGACGGAGTGAAAACAAAATTGCCTGTGATCACTTGAACATTTCACAAATTTCTTCACTATTGGTTCAGAAAAGACACACAAAAAATATCAGTTCAACAACAATAAAGAGAACCTCATGTACAAAAAAAACAAAAATAAAATCATCATAAATGTTCTCTCCAATTTGATTTCCAGCAGATAGTGTGTACACGGCGGCACAAAACAGACTGACAGAGTTGATTCCATGATGAGCAGTGGGTATACAGTATGCAAGCTTTGCTTCATGACAGACACTAACCCACAGTGCTGACTTGCTGCATCTACAAAAACCATTACATCGTTAAGCAGTTGGTAGTGCAGAACTGGACCTAGAAACCTAGAAGTAAAATCCTGTGTGTTCATTTAACTCTGAGAGTGTACAAATATAACCAAATTGACCCTCATCCATTTGTAACTCAGTGTGCACAAAATGTAACCCAATTTCATAAATACTGTATTTATACAGTATAAATACTGTATTTGTAACTCTGAGAGTGTACAAATGTAACCAAATGGGTCCATTTGTACACTCCCACAGTTAAATTAACACTCAGGATTTTACAGTTTAGGTTTCATCATTGAAAGGAAATCAAATTAACAAAAGCTGACACACAGGTCACTTGTCAACATAATGGAGCATTGATCTCAGACTGGTTAAATTACAATGTATTTCTCTTCTTCTAATGTCATTCTACATGGCCAGCTGTGCCACACACACTGATCTTGTACTTTGCAGAAATCACCATCAAAACTAAAAGAACTAAATGCCAATTCATGATCATCCTGTGACTTGAGCACATTCACAATCCAACATTCATTTTATACTTGATCAAAAAGGCCCTGATAAAAACAAAACAAAACACATCTACTGATTAAATAAGTTAAAACTCCTGGTTTTAATCTTGACCTTCTAACTTTGACAGCGCAAGGCTGACAATTCCACAAAGCAATTCTAAACATCACCATCCAACCCATTTCTATTCTTTAGCATTTCAGATTGCGTTGTTGTTTCACAACCTATTTGCACGTCTTTTAAGATAACAAAAATGTGACACCATCAGAAATGTTACCATTTTATACAACAGATTATTTGTCTCAGTATTAAAAATATTGATGAACTACCAAAAACAAAAATGTTATGCACATTAATGGCCATGGCTAAAAAGATGGTTATTTGCTCTGATGATGACATAGCTGAGTGAACATTTTGGAGTTATTCAGACTGGCAGGTTCTAAGTAAAAATGTGTTGCCCTTGAAACCAAAAGAAATTCCGTAAAATACAAAATACAAAGCAATAAATTATTTAGGCTTTCTTCATAAAAGTTAGGATACAGATCTATTGTCTGACATACAGTATTTAATGGTTGGGCGTACCCACGTTTAGTTTAATTTAGTAGACTGTATTTTATGTGGACAAACTTAGGCTCATATTTTCTGCTATGCAGGAGCCCGGAAGTCCATATCACTCTTCCTAGTCAATAAATGTTATATTATTTTACAGCAGTTCTCAGCCTATCTCATCACCAACAACACAGCACATTCACTACAGCAGACCAGGGCCAGTATTCACAAGTTAATTGATAAACTGGGGTGACTAAATCCATGGTCATACACATTCTCAAATCATTCTAACACGTTCTGCTTTGAAATGCAATGAGCTGCTCAACAAAACCTTGCAGTATGTTTCTCAACACTGTAAAGCAGTAACAATCCGTATGCCTAACAACATACCCCTTCCACTTGGTACCACAGCTTCACCAAGCCTGATTCAGCCATTATGTAAATGAGACTTCTCCTACAGCATGACACACTTTGTGAATACGAGGCCCAGGAGTAACTTAAGGCAAAATGTGAGATGTTGCTGTACCTCTAGAAGACCACAGGAGGATGAACTTGTCAAGCCTCTCAATCTAAGACACCTGTCACTGTACAGTAGATAGACTCATGTATGCATGTACATCGTGTGTGTGTGTGTGTGTGTGTGTGTGTGTGTGTGTGTGTGAGACTGATGTGATGGTTTTAATTGTCCAGAGTATTTGATAACAACATGAGTCTGTATGTAAAAGCTCTAACCAACGGTATAAAATAGTAAAAAAAAAAAGAAGAAAAAAATTGGACTTTGAAATTCTCCCTACTTGTGGCCAGATTGTTTCTGTTTTGGTGTGTTTTGTGTTCATTACATATGGCTGTATTCAATCGCACTATGCGGTTGTGCAGAAGTCCTGAATGGTTCCTGGTTCAGAGTGTATCTGTGAACAGTGTGTATTGCGAGACCTCTTCCCCAAGTCTTCAACAGCCCTGAAATCAAATTTAAAACAAAACTGAATCATTTTAAGACTTTTTTTTTATCTCTGAGAATTGATCATCAAGCCATCAGAAACCATTACTTTTTTTGTTACACAAAAGGACCTCCCCTTTTATGAATGTTAAAACAAGAGAGATTGATTTTGATTGTGTGTGTGTGTGTGTGTGTGTGTGTGTGTGTGTGTGTGTGTGTGTGTGTGTGTGTGTGTGTACCTTAGATCTGAGCAAGCGCTGCTTGTTTGTCTGCCTCAAATTCTCCTTCATTCTCATCATCTCCATTATAGTCAGCAAGCGCCTCCTCCATGTCCTTGTCTATCAAACAGGCAGACAGACACAAACTCCGCATTAATATAAATAAATGACTACTAAACTGTCAATAACAACAAACACACACACACACACACACACACACACACACGGCTGTTCATCTATGACAGTACAACCGTTATTTACTGTACAACACCAACTTTTGATCCATCAAGCAGCACCATGCAGTCATTTGCGTAACATGCACGCCCCTGCAAACATACATTTCTTTGTGTACACAGGAGGACACACAGGTGTACACAGGAGGACATAGTAATTACACCCCCCCCCCCCAACACACACACACACACACACACACACACACAAACCAATGTTTGAATTGAATTACAATGCTTGTACTTCCTGACCTTAATCACTAAATGTGTAGTCCGTACCCTGAAATAGAAAAAACATTAACATCTAATCCCATATCCTAAACTCAAAGTAAGGAAGAAGAAACCTCAGCCTTTTTCACCTCAGCACGAATGCAAGGAAGGTCTTTCAATGGTCTCTATAATGTCTAATTGTCTATATCTTTCCTTCTCTCTCAAACACTCAATTCAAAGGGCTTTATTGGCATGAGAAACTCACACTCACGCACGATCACACACACACACACACACACACACACACACACACACACACACACACACACACACACACACACACACACACACACACACACACACACACACACACACACACACACACACACACACTTCCTCAAGTAAAACCTAACACACCAATATTCTCCTGATTTTGTGGTTTCTCAGAGTCTCCTCCGTCCACTATTCGCTCATCTCCGTCATAGTCCTCTGGCTCCTCGTCCTTCGTGCCGCCTGGGGTCTCATCTGCCTTCCCCTGGCTAAACAGCATGTCCTCCATGCCAGGGTCCATCTCTACGGACAACAACAGTATGGGTGCAACGGTTAATCAACTAATCAATTTATCCATTATAAGAAATAATTGATTATTCATAATTTAATAGTAGAATCAATTAATAATCTATCCATATTTTGGGAATGTCATTATAGGAGAGAAATTGCAGAAATTCTAGAAATTCATAACACGTCACATCGTGTTGTGAGCTTGTAGATCGGCTATTTGCACTATTTTTGCACGACAGCTTTTAGCTACGACATAAAATAATGCGTGGTTAATTGCTTTGTTGATATATACTTTTTTTATATAAATAAAAAAACGTGCTTCTCAACTGATTAATCAAAAAAGTCGTCGATAGAATAATCACTAAGATACTCCATAGTTGCAGCCTTAAAAAACAACTGCCAGAATCAATAACTGGTTTGTAACTAAATGTTCTGCTCTTCATAACAAATGTGTGCCATCTTCCATTTGATTACACAAAGTGGATCACCCAGAGCTGTCACACAGATTTTTTCTTTTCTTTTCTTTCTGTTTATTTCATAGGGACAGAGCACATCAGTATTGATGTAACCCATTCTGGAGTGAGCAAGAATGCTAATTTCACACACAGGCTGTCACAAAAAAACGTACAATTACAAATGACATTATGCAAATACAAATATAAAAATATAATAAAGTAGAAAAAACAAGATACCAAATACTTTATACATGTAAGCTTAAAAAATATCAGTTATGGTTTTCCTTAAGTCATAGTTCGAGATGGGTCTTAACATACTGTATGTAGGGCACTCCCTTATTTACTTCCCTTTACTGACAGCACATTTTGTCAAAAAGTGGTAGCATACAGTATGGTACCTCACAGCCCCCTCTAGTGGTGGCCCTAGTGCTGGTGCCCCTGTCATCCCCCATTAAACCAGTGGTTCTCAAACCTTTTCATGTCAAAGACTCCCAAATAAATATGTATTTGGCCGCGGACCCCCACCTGAAAATATGTTGTGCTACTGACCCCTATATAAGATTTGTGTTGTTTAAAAGTTTTAGCTGGGGACCACCTGGAACCCCCTCAAGGACCCCTGGGGGTCCCCGGACCACACTTTGAAAACCACTGCTTTAAATGAGTTCAAACGAGGCAAGCCCATACAAAGCCTTATACATGAAGCAAACATATTTTAAAAATTCGAAGCTCAATAAATCATATTTTTTCCAGAATGTTACAATGATGAAACTCTCCTTGAGAGTAATATTGAAGGATTTGAGCGCCGTTACACCTGTAATTGACCAGTTAGTAAAACAGTACTCGTCAATGTGTGAAATAAATATTTAAGAAAATACATTATTGGTGTTGCAATGTTTTAATGCCATTTCAAGATGTGGTTCTATCCCACTAATATATATTAGGCATGTACTGAAATAATGTGGTGTCCAGCTATAGTATGAAATAAAATGGGTTCAGGGATTCATTTCTGTGTCTACATCAGATAACCACTGAGCAACTTATTACTGATTATGATACGACATATTGTGGGCATCTAGATCAGCTATTTTCCAAATTATTGATTTTATAATTTTTTTCACCCTATAATAAAAACTGTCTGGGATGTCTAGGTTAAAGTGCATTAAAGTGTTACTGACTACGTCACCTCCTATTGGTCCCCAAGATTTAGAAAGCTGAAATACCTTCTATCTGTGTCTTTCCTCCATGAGCATCCATCACCTCCACGTCTTTATCCTCTGTCAGGTTCTTGTTAAGTTTGCTGTCAGCTGTGCCGTCGCCCTCTGTCCCCACAGTGCCCTCTAGAGGCTGCAGGGTGTCTTGTTTCACTACTGCGGCTGAGGGAACGGACTCTGGCTTGGACAGATCCTTTAAGGAGGGCAGGACTGCTGGGGTGTCCAGTCCTAAACAATATTACAGAGAGAAGCAAAGCAAACAAAAATATATAAACGCATTCCAACACATGCTGGCACCAGCACTCTTGCAACTTTATGCACCTTAACTTAGATGAGAGCGTGAGTGCAAGCAGACACACATACAGTACACACCCCAAGAAACATGGATATCTACATTTGTATGCTTTTAATAGAGAGTAGGGGTATAAAAACATGTGATTTCTTTTTATGTTCCTTCCATCCTTTTTTACCAATAGGAAGAAAGAGAAGCAAATGAGGCTGAATATCTAACAGTGTCTTTCTCCCCCCCCCCCCTCTTTTTTTTGTAGAGGGGTGGGCAACCAACTCTTTTTTATCAACCAGGTTATTATTATTAGTTGGCCAGACTTATAACGTGGATTCACTCTCACGTTCCTCCCCCGCGTATCAGTCTGGACTTACGGCCCATAGGGAGCGAGTATGAGAAATCAGAAAATGATTTTGAGGCTTTTCACTGTTGTACGGACAGCAGTTGAAACTGCTGTCCGTACTGATTGGCCCGATCATTTTTTTATTTCTCATACTCGTTCCCTATGGGCCGAAGTCCAGACTGATACGCGGGGGAGGAACGTGAGAGTGAATCCACGTTATCAGTCTGGCCAATGCCAGGCTAATTAGATTGGGCTATTGAGGTAATTAAAAACACAAGCCATCACTGTTTGAGGCGCATGAAACCTTTCTCTCCATGTAATTAGAATTACTCTTACATTTATTATTCATATAAAATGATTGACTCGTTCTTTGTTTAGGTTTTGTTATTAAATGTTTGGCTTACTTTATGATTGTATTATTCTAATTAACTGCCTATAATAATAAGACGTAAAAGCCATGGTGGTTTTCGCACTGGGTGATCAGCCCAAAGAGGTTGCCCACACCTGAGTTAGTGGGTTTAGTGGTACTTCAGGTTGTGAAGTAGAAATAGAGAAGTCAACACAAATCCAGCCATAAAGAGCTGGAGAACACGCAAATGTTTGCTTTTTCCCCAGACAATTTGAATATTGGTAACAAGTTAATTTGCAACTCCCAGGGCCTGTAGGGAATGATTGCTCAGTGTTGTATCCCATTAAGTGCCATGTACAATGGGTCAACAGGGGTGAGACATTAAGGCCTTTCCATATCGTTTACCTTTATCCATTGTGATCTCATTGGTCAGGAGTTCTGGTAGGTCATTGACTTTAGGCTGGGATAGTTCAGGAATGTGGCCCAAGACAGGGGTCGTCTTGGTTTCATCAAGTCCCGCCTTCCCAGGGCCCTCATCTTTATTTTTCCCCTCCTCCTTTAGCGTGGGAGATGTGTTAACCTGTGGTGGAGTCAATATCAGTTGGTTCAAGGATCTCTTTACATCAGTAACTGGACATCATGACAGACAGTGATACTACTGGCACCAAATAACGACAAATAGGATGATTTACTGTGTACTGGTAGGTGGAAAGCTGATTTTTTTGCACCCTATAAAAAGAAAAGGGCCTGGAAGTGCACTAAGCAAATGCACTGCCGCACACTGTCTAACTCTAACTGTCTACAGTTACAACATGTATTTGAAGAAATAAAATATTTCATAACATTAGGTTCATAGGTTAATTTGGACTAATAGGCATTCGCTATAATTGGATGTGATTACAGTGGGTCAGTGTGACAGGAAAGGTTGTCTGACCTGAGAAGACACAGCAGGAGCAGGGATAAGTTTCTCCATCTTCTTCTTCTGAATAGCTGCAACCTTCTCATCACACAGCTCCTTCTGAGACAGGATCTGGGTGTTGCACTGTGTCCTACACAGACAGGTATATACTCATGTAATGTACAAACAATGAACAGATATCTATCTGTCTGAGAGGGGTATAGTATTTAAAGAGGAGCATGGCAAAGCAATATGTATAATTTTCAAACACTACATTTTTATATAATTTTAACCTAACTCCATCAAAATGTGTTTTGAGAGTACAAAATATATAGGTGTTTCTTACATGTCATAAGTCAATTTCTTGTTTAGGGTGTTGAGGTTGGCTTGGCAACTCTGTAGCTCCCTCTGAAGCTTCCCCAAATCATTGTTCAGCTCGTTCAACTGACCTACACACACACACACACACACACACACACATAAAACATCACTACACTATAACATCACAAAATGACAGCGCAAATGTTTGTATCCATCATTTATCCACTTTTTTTATTATGAGACCACTGTGTATAATTCAACATTAAAAAATGTATTGAAAAAACAATACAAAATAAGAGTAAACTCTTACCTTTTAGTTCCTGTGTTGTTTTGGTACTGGAGGAAATGTTCTGCTGCATGCTGCCCTGAAAGCAAACCACAGTTATTTGTCAATACTCTGTTAATATGCTTATGCTATCTGGGAGTGAGTGGGACACAACAGGCTTTTAACAGATGGTCTTTGTCATGCATGCCGATATGGTATCGCTCGCCTGGTGGAGATTTCTATCACTCAGACACACACTCAGACACACACACACACACACACACACACACACACACACACACACACACACACACACGCGGCTGGTTGAGGTGAATCAAGGACACACTGCTTTTGTAGAATAATAATAGTCAATAACAAGTTCATCATTCAGTCCGTGGAAACCGTAGTGCACAGAGCTAAACATAAAGCGTTTGTTGGATTGTGGGGCTAATGATTGTTCTGGAAATATTGAGACTACATAACACTACACACACACACACACACACACACACACACACACACATGATGCAGTGCATGCGAATACCTTGTCTTGGCTGCAGGTGTTCTGGACTCCCTCCAGCTGCCTCTTGTAGAGGTTCTCTATGCGGATGATTTGCTCCTTCTGCCTCCCGATCTCCTCCTGGAACTCATTCTTCTTCATCTCCACTGCTCCTCGCTCCGCTGCACTGCGCCGCGCCTGACCCTCCAGCGCGTACAACTTGGTCTGGATGGACACATACAGTACATGTGAGCGGTGAGCGCTGCCGTGTGCACGTACACACACACGTACACAGAAGTACTGCACTAACTAAAGATGGTACATCAAATATCCACTGTACTCCCAATCTGGGAACCCATCAGCAAAAATAATAACCCTTTGCATTGAAAAGGTACACACAACTGACCACTGTAAAAGGAAATAAAATAAACAATCACTCCATTACAGGTGGGCGGGCACGCACGCACACACACACACACACACACACACACACACACACACACACACACACACACGCACACACACACACACACACACACACACGCACGCACGCACAGTTCCAGTACCTGTAGTTCCAGGTTGCGGGAGCTGGACACCCAGTAATTAAAGCCCAGTACCAGTATGCAGGCGATCAAGGCACCAATCATCAGGGGAGGAGACCTGCCACCGCGCCGTCCATTCCCCAGCCCACCCATGGCTGCCTGCAGTACCTACTGAGAAGAGAACACACAACCAGGATTTGGGTCAACTTCAATCAGTTGTCTTTTTCTATAACGTTTATTGTTCTGCAAGTCTGGTGGCTTATCTATTTTTCAAAGTCGGTCCATGCTAACAGGATATCAGTGTCTCAGTGAGAACCAGCTGTGAGAGAGTAAACAGTCCACCACGTGTTGGCCTAAAAGACACACAACCCACTCAGTTCCAAGTCTACCGTAATACAATGAGATCATCCCAAAGCCAAGAGCCAACAAATAGCTGAAAAACAGCTTCATCAAAACAGAGCTCATATAAAATAAAATTGCAGAGTGACTGATAATGATACCATGTGTTTGTCCCATGGCACTGAATGTGTTAAAATAAAGAAATAATTGCTTGGCAAAAATAATTGTTCTCGTCTTTACACTTGTTGTGAATTTAGTTGACCAACCATGTGATCCTTAAAAGTCTCCCTCTAACTAAGGTGGTGAGTGAGGTTTCCGTTGAGTGACGAGCTCGGAGAACAAGATGACACCAAGCAGTATCACACGACAAGTTCTAAAGTTCATTACACACATAGCAATCTGGGAACCCATTGGGGGGAAAAAGGGATTTCCCCCCCCCCCTTTGAATTATGTAGATGAGTGATTCAAAACATGAATGTACTGGGTCAATCACATAAAGGTCAGTCCCATAATCATAATTCATAAAAGCACTCTTCAAACTTCACTTGACAGCAATGCTGAATCAACTGCAATGAATGCATGTTGCTGAGAGGGGACATCATTTTTTTGTCATTCACCCATACACAAATATAGATCTAGAGTTTAGTAGTAAGACACATTTTTGTGGAAGTGCAACTCTGTAATGTATGTGTCTCTATTGTTGTCATGCACCTGCTTTAATTGTACTTCAACAATGAATGGTGTCATGTTGCACTGTGGTGTGATGCACAACCTGCAGTCTCACCACTTCCAATCTAAAAGCTCTACACACCAAAAGCTCAACGCAAAAAAAAAAAGATTGTACAAGGGCCCATTACTGCAATCTGGAATTAATTGATAATAATTACAGTTATTTTAACCACTCTGTATGATAAGAGTGTGTTATAAATGTAACAAGCACAATGTTAGTGGTTGGAGGTGGTCTCCCTACTCTTCCATTGACCCCGGTGTCTGGTTGACATGTAGTCCTGCCTGAAGCTCATCATACATACAATATCTTCCCAGTACAATATCTTCCCGGGTCAAGCAGGGAATCAGTCTTGTGAAGAGCAGTAGAAATTGTGACTCCCCTCCGTGAGGGAGGGAGAGACCAGACCAGGGTAGGAGATTACATTTACGGATCACTGGGGATTTGACTGTGTACTTACTACTTAACAACATAAATGAACTCTCCCGTCTTATCTGGGGGGAAACTATTCTGCAAGTCATCTGCTGTGTGATTGCATATTTATGGTGCATCATGAATTTATGGTGCATTTATGATGCGCGCGCGTGCATCACAGACACACACACACACACACACACACACACACACACACACACACACACACACCTGCCTTCTGTGTGTTTGACATCAACTGACACGTCCACCTCAAAGCTATGCTTCAGGAAATCAAATCAAATCAAACTCCATTGCATGAACTCCATCTAACGCTGTGGACCAGAACAACATGATGTGTACATTCAGGAAGCTGCAATACCCGAGGTCCATTGACAAGGATACAGTGGCTGTAAAAGTCGTGTAACAGTCATATATTAATATAAATAAAAATAAATCACCTGCCGAATAAGTAATCGCCGTGTAAACACACGGAGAAAATGTACCGATGATGGTGTTGTTTCACTGCAGCCAGCAGGTCGAAACGGGACGGGGTTAAATGAGCCAGCAGGCTAACGTTAACGTTTCCTATGCTAACAGGCTAGCAGACATCACTTACCCGATGCTCCTCTAAACTGTCCCTGATCGTCGTTTCCAGACGATGGGACGTTAAAAGCCGTCAGTCGGTCTGCAACTTCTCCAGCAATAATAACGGCACGATGTGCGATTATCTCCTCCGACCCATTTTAATGCATCGATGCCAGCCAGGCAATCTGCCGTTGCCGTTATTGTGTGTATACTGGATGAACGGCACTGTGTGTACTGTGTATGTGTGCGTGTGTGTGTGCGCGTGTGGGAGGCACTGTTGCCAGATCTTTCGAGAGAAATAAGCAACCAGGTCTATGAAAACAAGCCCAAAAGAAGCGACTATTATTAGGCCACATGAGCACTTTAAACCGACTGTATGTACATCAGCTATTTACAAACTCACAACGCAAGCTCATAGTGAGCTTGTAGATCTGCTATTTTCAACATTTTTTTAAAACATTCTACAACACAAATCTGGTACGGGGGGCTCCCCTGGCATAACATATTCAGATGGGGGTTAGGTACCGTACAAATATACGTTTTAATTTGGGGGTCCATGACATGAAAATGTTTGAGAACCACTGGTTTAAACAACATTAGGAAACAAGCCCAAATAAGTAACTACAACCACCAATATTTACAAGCAACTTGACAGAAAAAGAAGCCAAAAGTCGCTTATAATAAGCAGACATGGCAACGCTGATGTGTGCGTGGGAGGGGTAGTTCTATGTACAGGAACTGTAGCCTACTACCTACTGTGGAAAGCCTGGTTTCTAATTACTACTCAGTGCTCAGATCCGTAATTCCCACACACACACGTCACACCGTTTCCGTATCCGTTCTAGACTAGATCTGCAACCTGCAAAGTACATTTATCCCAGTTGAGGCGCAATGCATTCAAATCAATGTATTACAAATGAACCAAGACAATTCGTTGTATTATTATTATTTTTATGTGCTTACATTCTAGTCTACATTTTAGTTAATTATTACTGGCACTTAGTTATTTTGTATGCAGGTTTCAGTGCTTGCCAACACTGGTTTAGTAATGGGAAACACTAACTTACTCGTGTCTGTGTGTGTCTGTCTGTCTGTGTGCGTGCGTGCGACGTGCGTGTGTGCGGATGGGGTGTCAACGCTTGTCAGATGTAAGACAGGGGGCTCCGAGGAAAAATGGATGGATCCAGTGCGACTAGAGCCATATGTCATTTAATATTGCATCAATGGGTCTGGGATATATAACATCGTTACACAAAGGTCAATCTACCAAAAAACTATGAAAAACCTTAAAGATAGTCACCACCTTTGAAACCTACCCCAAGCTTTTAATAGGAACTACTTTACAGTAGATGAAGGCATAATCAACAAATAGTTTATCAAAATTGTTGGTATCAACAAAGGTGTTTTTATTAATTACTTGAACATACATTTTGTTAATATAACAAAAGATTGTTTGCTTATCCTCTTTTAGAGAAGGATGTGCAATATCATTTCTCTTCACCCACAAGATTATCAGAAAGCAAACAGCTGTAGCATACAGCTACATTTGATATGAAAACAACGTTTTGTCCCCCTAGTCTTGCGTAGTATCGTAGATCTCCGCCAACCATCTAAATTCAGTGTAGGGCTTGAACTGTCTGGAAACAATTTGGAAAGATAACAGCACTACCAATGCAAAGACTCTAGGGCAGTCCTTCATATTAGGACAGAATCAGGAATGGGTTTCAAAGCAGTAAGGCGTAGATTTGTTACCGGACGTTTTTGTAGCTGTTCTTGCCCCTAGATTGAATATAGACAGCACCAGCTGTATTGGTAGGCGGAGATCTCAATACGTCTGGCTATACAAGATTATCCACCCATCTATATGGTCTAATAAAAAAAAATGATGTTACAAAAACGCCCTTCAATGAAACTGGAAGCTAATCCAGTCACAGTATAGTCACCCACAATATCCCTGAGATGTAAAATTCAACAGTCAAAATGTTCACTTCAATCAATTGTGACTTGTTCTTTCATATCCTCTTCTGTTTTGGCACTTGTCTACATTATCTTATAATAATACAGCATGGTCCCCACTCCTTTGGGGTATTTTTTGTCACAGTATTTGCACATGCATTTGCTCATACACGTCCTCTGCTTTTAACCCATCCTATTAGGAGCAGTGTGCAAGTGCTAGTAATGCAGCACCCGGGGGGCAGTTAGGGGTTAAGTGCCTTGCTCAGGGACACTTCGACACATAGACCAGGGCTGGTGGGTGACCCGGGGTCCTTCTGTTTCTCAGGTGGCCTCTCTGCACATTCAGGTATGGCCGCCCTTATTGTTTCTTGACATCATCCTTTCTTCTTCTCAAGCCAACCCTATACTTTTTTCTTTTTCATTTTGAAACAAGAATATCTCTTCTCCTCTCTGTCTTTCAAACATCATCAAAGATGCCAGTCCGGGGCGCAGTATGAGATAGGAAACGTCCTCCAGTGTACCTGAGAGAGAGATGCATACAGCGGTAATCTTTAAGAATTACAATGCAACTGTAACTCTGATGGGTCCATTTGGTTCCATTTGCACACACTATGGGGGTCCTTGAAATTAAAACTTCCTTTTTGAGTGGTGCCAGCCACTCCTACACTTGACCGTGTGTGTGGGTCCGTCCGTCCGTCCGTTTGAGCACGGCCTCAACAGCTGCAGCTGATTGCAACACAAGGATGCAACCAGTTACACTAATTCAAAGGCACCACTCTCTTCACACTGGGTGTGATTTTTTTTTATTACTCAAGGGAGGGTAAGAAATTCTTAAATTCCCTTTTTCAGGAACGCCCTGCTTCACACTCACACATGTTTTAAATCTAATTAGGGAGACAGCGGTATATGAGCAGTGGTGTAAAGTAACTTAGTACATTTACTCAAGTACTGTACCTAAGTACAATTTTGAGGTATTTTGACTTTATTGGAGTATTTCCAGTTTTCAGTACTTTCACTTCTACTCCACTACATCAGAGGCAAATATTGTACTTTTACTCCACTACAATGATTTGAAAACTTTGGTTACTAGTTACTTTGTAGATTTTTATTATTATTACAAAACATACATTAACCACTCCATCTCTATACATTTCGGCCATTTGAAAGTAGCCGATCTACAAGCTCACAATGCGTCGCGATGCGATTTGAAAACTTGAAATAGGACATTCTGCATAGTGAGTACTTTTTACTTTTGGTACTTTGACTACATTTTGATTCCAATACTTTTGTACTTTTACTCAAGTAAATTTAGAATTCCGGACTTTTACTTGTAACAGAGTATTTCTATATTGCAGTATTGATACTTTTGCTTAAGTAAAACATGTGAGTACTTTTTCCACCACTTTGTATGAGTGAGCATACCGTTTGGCTGGGGAACCACTGAGGTTTTCTTCACCACTGTAGTTCACAGACTGGGTGTTCTGTAGCAAAGCTGTACTCTGCTCCCTCTCTTCCCGCTCCCTCCAAGAACACTGGGCTGCTGACACGGGCACACAGCTTAACCATTATTCCATTCATCGAAAAAGTAATCGATAGAAGTATCGCTAAGAAGTTAATCGATAGTTGCAGCACTACTTATATTACACTTTTACTTTCTGTGCCAAGCAACATGAGTTTTGCACAAAACATACTGATCAAACTCCCACACACACGCACGCACGCACGCACGCACATCCTGGCAGAAAACACCATAATTATCCTCACTGATTGCACACTGCGCTGTACATAAAAGACTGAACACAGTTGCTATGAATACATTTGTTTTCTACTGTAGTAGAGAGGCCCTGGATGAAACCTTGTAAGGCTAAATATCTCCCGGCCAGAATGGAGCTCTTTTTCCAAGTGTGAAGTGGTATATTACCCGTGTGGGAGACCTGGGGTTGTATTCAACCTGCTATGCTGGCGCAATGGAAGAGGAGTTTGTAAGCGGAGGTGATGGATTCAAAGGGCGGTGAATGAGCCAAAGTAACCCAATCTGAGATATTGTAAGACTTAACATCCCTTGGGCAGCAGGGCCTACCTACCCTTTGACGTAGCTGTATGGGCTGGGCACCTGGAGGCTAATGGAGTATGGGCAATGGAGACTGAAGCTACACTAAATTTGGTGTTTCACTATATATTTCATTATATCACACACACACACACACACACACACACAGAATGACCCTCTTATAGACGGACGTTACCATTTGTATTGATCTCTGTGGAAGGGCAGTCGTCCTTTAACTGGGAGTAACCATTTTTGGTACGGCCTACAATCCCCTGATGCCCATATCGCTCCCTCCAGCACTGAAACACACACACACACACACACACACACACACACACACACACACACACACACACACACACACACACACACACACACACACACACACACACACACACACACACACACACACACAGCATCGAATACAGAGTAAATCTACACAGCACAATCCTCATCCTATGGCCCCCCATCGCAAAATGGCTTTAAAAAATAAATGAAATTAGCCGATATACAAGCTTACTTGTTGTGTACTATGTTGTGAGCTGAAATATTTGTAACTGTTATAAAAACATTTTAATAACAATTTCGACAATAATGACATGCCCAAAATAGGTATGCCATGTTGAAAGTGGTTAAAATGGCACAATAATCTTGTGACTTGAATTGAAATGAAACAAAGAGAAACATATACATATATGTTATGATTCATGATTTATGATTTATGATTTATGATTTATGATTTATGATTTATGATGTAGTCCTCTCCTTTCCAATTGGCCCCCAGCCAGGTGGCTCGCATTTTGAGAAACCTGTTCCATACGGGAACCAAATGAAACCATTTGTACACTCTTCTGAGTTAAAATAATACTGTCATTTTACTGTACAGTGAGACTTCATTATTGGCTGGTACTGTACATGTTAGTAATATTGCTTTCTTAGAGAGTTTCTCAAAGTTGAAAAGTGATGTTTGGTAAATGTTACTCATAGGTTAAAAATGATAACTAATTGTTCTAACCCATTGACGATTCTCGCCATCCTCTGTCCTCTGTTGTTTTCTTCTCTCTACACAGAAAAGCACACATGTTAAATTATTATTATATGTTAATGAACTGATCGCCACTGAAATGCAAATAAATCAAGTAACCAGTATAAAGAAACAATGAATGAACAACCTCTTCTGATGAGTTCCCTGCCCTCATCAACTAGATCAGAGGTCAAGTCATCATCTGTGATGTACTGATGGAAGCCCAGGAGGTTCAAACAGCGTGAGCCAAGGCTACAAACAAAGACACACAAAAAAAACCTGTTACACATAATGTTGCATTGTGTTAAAGCTGCAATCCGGAACTTATTGTAATGAATAAAATGTTATTTTAACCAATCTGTATGGTTAAGTATGTTAATACAATGTAAATAGTACATCTACAGTCGTTGGAGGTGATTTCCCTTACTCTTCCTCACTGTTTTGCCTGATTTACTGCCTTTTTTTTCTTCTAGCGTACACGTGCGTGCCGTACCTTGCACGTGAAAAAATGACTGGCCACATGCCGTCCTACTCCGTGTGGCCTCCACGACACCACTGCCATTTACATAAGACCCATTTTCAGTATCCAACAGCTGAACTATGGGCTATAGACAGGTACTATGCCTGCATTTAATTGTTATACAGTTGTTTTACTGTTTTATTGTTGTATATTTGTTCAAACTAAAACGATATCGCTATAATATCACTACTATGATATTCATCGCCTGTAAAGTGTATTCAAACACGCGTACAAATTAAACCAAATGGACCCGTTAAACTACACCGAAACAAAAAAGAGTTAAGACTGACTGACCTGTAGTAAGTGGCCAAACAGAGCAGCAATATCAGCATGGGGTAGTAGATGTAGAAACCATCAGATATGAAGGACAGCAGACGCATGGAACCCATGATCTGACAGAGAGAGAAAAGAATCATGGGAGATGTGGTTTCCTTCTCAATCTGGTCAACACAGAAGATGGTAGACAGTAAAATCCTGAGTGTTCATTTAACTCTGAGTTACAAATAAATTAAAGTATAAATAAAATTAATCAACATTCAGATTATACTGTGTAGTGGGGGGGGGGGAGGTTACGTGAGATATCCAGTATGTACAGTATGTGTGCACGTGCATGTGTGTGTGTGTTATTATCCATGCAAGCATGTCGGTATGTCACCCACTGAGGTATAGGAGGTCTGGATTCTGTCTTTGTGTGAAACGGCTGAGTCCATGTGGATCAGACCCAGGAAGTTAAGACACAAAGGAGGGGTCAGACGGCAAAACAACCTGAGGTAGAGAAAAGAAAAAGCATAGCCGGTTTAAAGCAATTGGAAGAAGTTTGAGTTGTGTAGCTACCTTGCCATGATGTAACTTCAAATATTGGTGAGATGTCTTCAGTAGTTGCTTAATAGATTAAAAAATAATTGAATCTCATCTTCTGAGATCTGCTATTTCCACTGGATGTTTGCCTGTTATTATATTTATGATGTTTTGATATTTTTGGGGCTTTTCTGCCTTTATTGACAGTACACAGTAGAGAGAGAGACAGGGAGGGAGAGACAGGGAGTGACACGCAAAGGACACGCAAAGGTCGTCGGGCTCAGTAAACGAGCCTGACGACATAGTATGAGCCTATATATGGTATGCGCCTTAACCCCTAGGCCAGCAGCGTCCCAGATCTTCGCCTAATATGACATGAACCATCTAATTTAACTCCTCAACACTGTCTCAGTAATAGTATCCCACTGCTTGCTGTGGTATCACTGGCAAATTAACTGAATTAAGTTCTGAATCATTAAGCCCACTACATCCTAATAAAATAAAATAAATTACTTGGACTCACATCCCACTGAACTGCAAGCTGTAAGCATCAGTCTGATGGTGTGGCACCAGGTAATAGTAGTTGAATACTCTGATTCTGAAGACAGTAGAGTACACGCACACACAAAGAAAGAAGATGCTGACGAAGCACGCCATCTGGTGGGGAGGAAACAACACAACAGCCACAAAGAGGTGGCATATTAGCTGAATGCATTCATTCATCCATCCATTACAAGTACACAGTACAACTTTGTATATTAAAGACAAAAGGCGAGCTCAAAAAAGCTACTATACCCATATCTTATTATTACACAATTGTTTTGTAGTTTATGATGTAATAGCCTAGGTACCCAGGCGTTTGTGTTTTGTTATGTTGAAATGAATGTATTAATGTTTGGTGTTGAAGACATGCCCACACATGGAACAAAGCAGAGTATGGCTTTGAATATAGCAATGGGCAATGGCCTTTTATTAAGACAAAGATAAAGGGTGGCCGTGCCTTTGCTGTCAGGGCTCCTTGGCTCTGGAACAACCTGCCTGAGGAGCTGATAAATCAGTGCTTTCTTTTTAATTACAACTTTGTCCTTCCATAAAATTGTGAAATTGTTAGAATGTTAATTCTCATATGATCACCATCAGGCTGAAGGCAAGGTGGGAGATTACGTTTTTGCCCCTGCCTTGTATATCTGGGGCTAATCTTGCGAAATGGTGGACCAATACAATCTTGCGCACCCTAGTCCGAAGGAAAGGGTGGTATTGGTGCTTTTTCTTCTTTCGTCAGTCTTGCCCAAAAGTCTTGTTTCACTCGGCCTGGCGGAGATATGAGCTCCACTAACCGCAGCTTTTTAGTTATTCTTATTTCTGTTTATAGATCTGGGGCTATTCATAGAACATTCAGGTCTGTAGCCTCGGATGCCCAGGCACCTGCCTGTTGAAGACCTCCATTTCTCATTATTCCAGATGGGATCATGAGGGTAAAGTAGTTTGCTTGGATCCAGAGCTACAAAAACAACAGAACAGATTGGCTCTGTTACAGAAAGTATAACAAGATCCGTGTAACTAGAGTAGAACCTGCGCAGGGCTGAAAATGGTTTCATAATGAAGGTAGCCATGCACTTCAGCTTTTGGACCGCAGCCGCAAAGAACCAACCTTTCTGGTTCTGCCCGTCACCTCCTACTGCTTGTTTGTGATCTCCTGACGTCAGCAGCATGTCAAACTTGTCTTCCTCTTTATAAAATATAATGGATCGTATAGCATCCTCTGAGGTGAGGGTCCCTGCATCTTCAGCCAGCAGTTCATTCTGAGCTTGAGGAGGTGGAGTGGTGATGATGTTTATAACTCTTGTCCCCTTTGATTTGCCAAAGAGCCACCGCTTCACCCTCCTCAGGAAACTGACTTTTTTCTCCCCCGAGGTCAGGGACTGTTGATGCTGTTGACGTTCTTCAATGACCATTGAAATCTGATTATTCTGTGTACTGCGTTTGGCTCCTTTCAACAAATGAATTAGCTGTGCTTCATTTACTTCTATGTCAGGGAGCAACTGTTGAATCTGTGATCTCCACTCAGACTCCAGCTATATATTATGGCGTGGAACGGTTACATCACTAGGACCTCTACGTCAGTTTTGTCGTAGCCCTTAGCAAAAGTACATACGGTATTTGTACGGCATGGCTTCTCTATAGGAGGCAGAGGAGTCTACAGGAGGGTCTATGTTGTCTGTCTATCTGTGTGTCCGGAGATAATCTTGCAAACCACTGGACTGATCAGCGTCTAACTTTGTATGCACACTGCCAGTAAGTAGGCCACAAACGTATCTCCACATTCTTTCTCATAGGTTTTATGCTTTTTGAAATATTTAACAGTCATTTTATAATGGAAGTCAATGGGGCTCTGATTAGCCCGAATTTGGAGTCATACGTCATACAGTAGATGACTGACGTCATAGGCTGGACACATGAAATTCAGTGCGTGTCTCTGTTTATATGTGTGTCTCAGCTGCCTGTGCCTGCATTTGTGCCCATGTGAATGAGTTTACCTCAATACAAATATAGTTGTACTGCTTCTCGGCCGTTTGGATGAACACGGCGAAGAGAGAGAGGACAGGATGTGTGCTGAAGAAGGTACACTCTGACCACACCACCGCCACGGAGAGGAGACACAGAAACAACGCCAGTAACCTGTAGAACCACTGTCTCAGCACACACTGCCAGTACCACTCTGGGTAGGACACACACACAAACACACACACACACACACACACACACACACACACACACACACACACACACACACACACACACACACACACACACACACACACACACACACACACACACACACACACACACACACACACACACACACACACACACACACACACACACACACACACACACAGGATTATGTTATCATGGAACTTGATGTTTTGTCCAAAAAGGTGATAGGTAAAGGTCACAATGAAAGTCAAGGTTAAAATCGATTTTCATGTTCAGAATAGGCTGTAGGGCTTCTAATACATTACAGTCATTTAGCAGACGCTTTTATCCAAAGCGACTTACAATAAGTGCATTCAACATAGGTAGGGAACGAAACCAGAAGTCTTAAAGGGTAAGACCACTCTGGTAGAGGTTTGGGTTGTGTAGTTACCTTGCCATGATGTAACTCCAAAGGTGGGAAAGAAATAAAAAATAATTGCTCCATTGATTAGAAATTGATAATTCAAAATATGCTCCTCATTGACTTACATTGTACGGTAAAACAGCTCTCAAAGTCACTCTTTTAGCACAAAAACGAACGCAAACAAAGTTGATTCAGACAATATAGAACATCACCAAACCCAGTACTGTTTTTTTTTTTTTATAAAAATGTCAACTTCCTGTTGATTTTGCCATTTTTAATAAGTAGAAAACCCGGACTGGATCAGCGGATCCGGATCCAGATCTTCAAATGGTAAAATCAACAGGAAGTTGACATTTTTATTAAAAAAACAAACAGTACTGGGTTTGGTGATGCTTTATATTGTCTGAATCAGCTTTGTTTGGGTTCATTTATGTGCTAAAAGAGTGACTTTGAGAGCTGTTCCACCGTACAATGTAAGTCAATGAGGAGCATATTTTGAATTATCAATTTCTAATCAATGGAGCGATTATTTTTTATTTCTTGCCCACCTTTGGAGTTACATCATGGCAAGGTAAATACACAACCCAAACCTCTACCAAAGTGGTCTTACCCTTTAAGTGCATTTCCTGCAAAAACAAGCAACCAAGAGTATACCTATAGCGCTAAGGTAAAAGTGCTATATATCAGCTACCTATTTTCTTAAACAGATGAGACAAAATAGCAAAATCAAATGAGCACGAGCTAATACAAAAAGTGTATCGACTAAACAAGATCCAATAAAACAGTACAACAGTAAAACAAGAGTTTGTACAACTAGTTAACAACAAGTAAGCCAGACAAAGAGGAAGGGTAGTGTTTCCTGAAGAGGTGGGTTTTCAGCCTGCGGCGAAAGATGGGCAGTGACTCTGCTGTCCTGACTTCAGTGGGAAGTTCATTCCACCACTGTGGGGCCAGAACAGAAAAAAGTCGTGACCGTGTCGATCGACCAGAAGGACCCTTGAGTGACGAGGCAATCAGTCGCCCCGAGGTGGCAGACCGAAGTGGTCGGGCAGGGGTGTAGGCATCAACCATAGCCCGGAGGTAGGAAGGAGCTGTTCCTTTCACTGCCCTATAGGCTAGCACCAGGGTTTTAAACTGGATCCGAGCTGCTACGGGGAGCCAGTGTAGAGAACGGAGAAGGATAGTTGTGTGGGAGAACTTGGGGCGGTTGAAGACCAGACGAGCTGCAGCTTTCTGAACAAGCTCCAGAGGTCTGATGGCAGATGCCGGAGCACCAGCCAGGAGGGAGTTGCAGTAGTCCAGGCGGGAGATGACAAGAGCCTGGATGAGCACCTGGGCTGCCTTCTCCGTGAGGAAGGGGCGAATCCTCCTGATGTTGTAGAGGAGGAATCTGCAGGACCGTGTCACTGATGCGATGTTTGCCGAGAACGACAGTTGATCGTCTAGGTACACACCCAGATTCTTCACAGTTCCGAGTTGACGTTGACGTAATAAGTGATAATGTGGTCAAAGGTCAAGGTCACAATCACAATCAAGTGAGTACAGTCTTGTTCTACTTGTTGCTGTAGCTGGATGATGGAACAGATTATGCAGTCTATTGCTGATCCCAATTTTGGAGAGTCCCAGACCACCGATTATAGACGTTATGACCGATACTGAACTCACCTACAGTAGAAGTGTAGATGAACCTGTGGAGCCAGCTGTGGTGCTGTTGTGAGCTGAAGCTGTGGATGAACTGGTGGGTTGGGCTGCTCTGGCTCTTAGCCACATCTTCTAGGTGGAAGGCCTGGCCCAACAGGATAGACCACTGGACCTGAGTCTGACTCTGCCTTTGCACTGCAGAGATCACCTGAAGTACACAGTAAAATCAACACAGGCCATTTTTGTCATTCCAGTGGCTGCATAATACCTTTAATTTAACATAATTTAATGTTTCTGTTTTGCATTTCTAAAATGACACTGATATATTTGATAAAACGTATAGATACTTGTTTATGAAGCTTCACTAGGCTCCACTTGGATGGAAGAACATTGCGCTGGTTTTCCCGATCACTGCTGCCATCACAGCTCTCTATGTCCCTCCCCATCTGCTCCTGGTACTCAGTGGGACACTGAAATGAAGTGTCAAGATGAACACGTGGTTGTTCATTTAATTGAATTGAATTGAATTTCAGACGTAAACTCTAGATTTTACAGTGTATGCAGGTGATATATGGATATAGAACAAGCTTGCAAAGTGTTTAAAGGTTTCATTTCCTCACCTTTTTCAAAATGCTGTCAACACACTTCCTGAGAGGGTGGTTGTATTTAACGGTTTCATGGACAGTTGCCACTTCCTGAGAAAACCAATTAAAATTTTGTTTCAGGCTAAAACCACTTTTTTTTGGCTTACTTTGTTGCATGTAATGTACAGTAAGTGAATTAATTTGAGTTCTATGGTTTGGCTTCACAGGTTAGTAATACATTGTGAATGTGGGGTGAAATAAACTTCAATTTCAGGCAAATCTTGTAGTTAATGGCATGACAGTCCTACAAACACATACACTTTGCTGTCCTCTCACCTCCATAACATCTGCCAAGTTCTCCTCAGCGTCTGCCTTCTCAGTGGCCATCTTGGCTGCCTTGAAGTATGTCTTGGCAAGCAGATAAGCATGGCTAGACGAGAGCCAATAGGAACGCGGGATCTCCACCAGGCCATAGCCTAGCAACAGCACTAGCAGGAAGAGGCCCCAGGTGTTGGCGGCCGTGATGCCAATGGTCTGAAGCTCCCTCCTAGTCAAATTTAAAACATCAACCTTTCAGTGGCAGGTTTTATTCATGTGAACTCATCTGTGTTGCAATTTCTTTCTGTTCTGACTCTGTTGAAGCAAAAGCATTAAAGCGAACTGGCACAGAGCCTTAGGGTGCAATATGTATTATATAACCTTCAATAAACCAAAACTGACAAACAATTTCTTGATGAGTGGCAGGATGCACTAAAAACCTTGTCTTACAACGGTGTCACGCGAAAATTGCAACTGGATCTACAAGCTCACAATTTGACATATTGTAAGCTTACAGATCTGCTATTTTAGCTATTTTTAAAAAGGTTGGCAATCATCTTTGCCTATAATAACATGCCCAAAATAGGGACACTAAGTTCAAAGTGGAATACATATCTCAACATACAAAATATAAACGGAACACTAAACAAGCAGCAGGAAAGACCAAGACAGATACTGTAAGATAGACAGGTGACATTTGAAATCGATTATAGATGGCAATTTGAGCTATCCAAACCAAGGAGGTACTCCACCCATGACTAACACTAGATTTAGCCATCATAAAAGTCCCACCTGTTATATGTTCATAGTGCTTTCTATTGCACTCACTGTAGCCATTTCTCTACATGGAAGAACCATTTTGAATATTGCTGTAGTGAATGGTATACTTACCAGGTGAGTTGCCACTGTGGGTGACTGGCCACATAGATGAGCAGAGAGATGAAGATGAGGAAGTAGGTGCCGTAGTAGATGGCATTTTCTATCAGAGCTGTTTTGATCTTTCCAACGATAGAAAAGGCCCCTGAGCGTGCATAGGACTGCATGAACGGCAACAGGAGCCTTTCATGCACCATTACCACAGAAATACCAAAGAGAGATTAAAAGAGAGAGTGAATTAAGGTAAATTTACACTTCATCGAAAAAAAAATTGCACCACAAAAATCTTTGTTTCTCTTAAAGGAGAAGTTCACCCAAAACATTACTTATTTTCTACCCTACTCATTTACACACCCCATGAAGCCTTGAATTCATGGAGATTGTTTTGTTTTTGTCGCATTCCTAAGCCAATAATTTGAATAATTAGAAGACTCAAAGAGTCTCCTACTGACCGATATAACCCAGTCATCAAATTATTGTCTCAGGAATTCGACAACAAAATCTCCATGAATTCAAGGTGTGTGTAATTGATAGAAAATAAGTATTTTTTTGGGGTGAACTACTCCTTTAAATTAGAGTTGTCAATAACTCCCCCCCCCCCTTTTCTCCCAATTTAGTCGTCATGGCAATTCCCATAATCTTGTCACTGCTGCGCCAGTGAGGAGCCCCCACCGAGAGGATGTAGCACCTACTGTACACCCTACTCCTGTAACACCCCCACTGACAGGTGGCCTGTGGGAGTCACTGGTGTAGCAACAAAGATTGTCCCGCAATCACAGCTGTATTCGTATGGACGCTCCGCCAAGTCGGAAGCTTCAAGCTTGATGGTGGACAGGAACTTTATCCCTGCACCACCCGAGCATCAAACTCCCCCAACAAAAATCAACAACAGCGTATTTTCAACTGAAAATGCATTTACCCATAAATAATTCAATAAATATGTTGTTGGGGGAAAACAATTCATTGACACTATTTTGTTGCAAAACAGTCGTTCGACCAAAGTATAAATTACCCTTTAATACACTAAACTGAAAATGAATCTCTTAAAGAGATACCACACATCCAACTTTGGCTCTAACGCTTGCACTTGTTATATTACCATTTGATAGTTTTGATGGTGACTGAGAAACTACAACCTGTTCTGTGATAACCTTTATTGTAATCTCACCATGTGAGACACTGGGAAGTCCAGTAGACAACTCTCCAGAACACAGGGAGGATGCCATCTGGGATGTAACTCCATGGCTCTTCACACACCTTCTGTGCACTGAAATGCATACACATAAAACGGACATGCGCGCACACACACACACACACACACACACACACACACACACACACACACACACACACACACACACACACACACACACACACACACACACACACACACACACACACACACACACACACACACACACACACACACACACACACACACACACACACACACACACACACACATGGTTGATGACATCATTTTATTGACTGTTGTGAAAGTGACACAGTAACCAATGACACGGTGACCAATGACACACTTTGCGTAGTGTACACAGGCACAAAATACCTTATCATAGACTGAAAGGAGAGTATTGAAGTACGGCTGGTTAGTTTGTAAGAAGTTCAAAGCTTCAATTCTCTCAGTTTCATTTCCGCATTCCACACTTTGAACCCTATTTTCTGTCAACACTCTTATCAAGAAAAACTATAATACTGTGAATGTAGAGGTGTGAGCTTGTAGATATGAAACAGAGATAGAACATGACATTGTTAATTTAGAGCATAAGTCAGCATTTTTTTGTAGACCTTGAAACTGAAGCATAAATGATTAGAATGTAAAGAAAGAGCTTTTACCTGAGGGACGGATAAGTAGATGAGGTGGAGTTTGTCTGATTAGTGGGCTTCTCTGCATTGTCTAACTTACATTGGTTGTATATGGTCTACAAAAAGGAGCAGAGTACACACACACACACACACACAAACACACACACACACACACACACACACACACACACACACACACACACACACACACACACACACACACACACACACACACACACAGGTCAAGTCGTGACTCAAGATTGTACATAGTAAAACCTGCAGGTATTGTAACCTCTATTTAACTAAAAATCACATTGAGACATGAGTCTCTTTTACAAAAAAGAACTGACCAAGGGGTGGGTAGGTTACACAGGTCCACACGAAAAACATCCATATGGCTGACAGACTACCAATATTATTCACTTAGGTAAATTACTGCAGTGTTGATTTAACAGTGTACAGGACATGATTGTTACTGGGGGCCAGGCAGAAGGTTTTTATTACTTATATGGTACATGCACGCACATGCACACACGCGCGCGTACGTTTAATACACTTTTATTTTTTTTTGTAAGTGTAAATAGCAAATCTACAAGCTTTGGCAGTGACAAATGCTTTTTTTTATGTATTGGATGCAATTGGGAACACTAGCCAAGTCAAGCTGAGCTTGGATCGGCTATTTTCGCATGACATTTGTACAACGATGTATAATACAAAGTTATGTAAATGGTGCATTTATATAGCGCTTTTATCCAAAGCGCTTTACATAGATTGTGCATTACATTCACCCATTCACACACACATTCATACACCGATGGCAGAGGAAACCATGCAAGGCACCAACCTACTCATCGGGAGAAATTAGGGGTTCAGCGTCTTGCTCAACGACACTAACTCTGTAGTTAATCAGGCTAATTGATTTACTTGATTATTAAAAGAATATGTTAGAATTTCTTTGTGTGGATTCGTTGATATATACATTTTCTGCTTCTCGATTATCCAACATGAGCAAGATTAAGTCGGTTATTGGTTCTAAATATCGGCTTCGATATATCTTCTGTTAATTGCCCAGACTAATACGCACGCACGCACGCACGCACGCAGGCAGGCAGGCAGGCAGGCAGGCAGGCAGGCAGGCAGGCAGGCAGGCAGGCACGCACGCACGCACGCACGCACGCACGCACGCACGCACGCACGCACCCACAGAGCAAGTGTAGGTTAAACAGCTTCATACCGTGCTGACATCCAGTGGCAGGATGAAGACGATGAGGAAGCACAGGTACCAGCTCAGCAGGGTGCCAAACAGGACCATGCGCTGCTGCTTGTGGAAGTCTCCATAGCGATGGAGGAGGTGTAGGGCCAAGAAGAACACTACCACTATCACAACGGCCAGCGCAGCACCACTCATACTGATGACAGGAGCAACTGCATACGGTGTCATACACTCATGACAGCAGACTGGCACAGACGGAAAAGGAAAGACACACACACACACGATAGAGTAAACTATATGAGGAAGACTTTATCATGCTGTAATAACCAGTGTTCAATAGCATAACAACAAATAGGCGAATTTAAGAATATGCCGGCAGGATGGGCATAATTTGTACCAACCTATAAATCTACTAATCTACGGTACCAACACAGTTTATTTTATTTACAGTTTTTCTCAGTTACTTTGGTGCATTTCTCTGATCAGAAGTGAAACTAAAATAGCCATAATCTGCAGCATATATAACATATATTTCATTAAGATTCCATGCTGCATTGCAAGTATCTTTGTAATGTGGATGAGACTGTGGCCCAACAGACATCAGGTGTATAAAGTATAAAGTTTCCTATGTTTACATTTCCAATTTTGTTTAGTATTTTTTCCAAATCCTGTCTCTTTCTTTTCTGTAGCGTAATGATGACATGGTCTGTCAAGAAATTACATTACCAACAGTAATAGCAAATGTGAATCCTGTCCAATCCAATCTCTTGCAATCAGTCTCCCAGTCCCACACACAGTATTGTGTAACTTTGTAAATTGATATGCCATACAGTAAAAGTGAATCCTTGTGCGTTTTCAATCATTGCCATCAAAACCTCAGTCCTTTACATTAGAAATACTTAGTGTTACAATTGTTATATTGCTATATTGACAACATGACAAAATATTTTCACTATCTTCTTGTTTGTAAACAATGACACAACTTGTCATTATGAAATTGTTTCGAGACATTCTCTTATTAGCTGCACATCATGTTAGTGATGCCCACTAAAGAAGCTGCTGCTGTTTTAACCTCATACATACTGTAGCCTAGCCTATATATCTGTATCTATATGAAAGTGGTCTGTTCCACCAGTATCTTCTTTTTCATCGGGAGGTAATAGAAAGGGAGACAGAGAGAAGAGAAAAGAACAGAACAGAACAGAACATGCAGCTGATAAGGTGCAATGATGCATCCAGGGTAGCCCTGAAGCATGACTGTCATAGCATGACAGTCATGGCGGAACTTAAACCTGGTTTTGGCACTTTCTCCATTTACAACCCGTACATCTACATGAACGGTAACATTTTAAATACAAAGTGCTTACCCTATGGCCACGGGTGTTACAATTTCAATCGGGCAGGTCTAAGTACCCGTATCTTCCGTATTGTTCAATAGAAAGCATTTTAATCCGATCAATGGCCATTTTCTTTAGATGCTTTAAACTACGCCACTCTATCGGTTGGGAGGTGTATTGCACTCTGATACATTATAACTATATGAGAAAATGGCCGGCGATCGGATTCAAATGTTTTTTTATTGAACAATACGGAAGATTCGGGTACTTACCCACCCGATTCAAAATGTAACATCCATAGCTATGGGGTAAGCACTTTATATTTGAAATCTGAACGTTTATGTAAATGTACGGGTTGTAAATGGAGAAAAAGCCAATACCAGATTGAAGTTCCGCCATGACGAGCGTCATGTGTGAACCATGGCTACATCCAGGGCATTTGTGTACGTATGGTAGTATGGTATGCATTTGCATAACAGCTGCTGCTGAGATCAAAACAGTCACCGTGACTGTTGACCATTCAAAGTACAGGGTAGCTGAGGGAGAGGTTCCGATTGGAGCTAAGTACAGGGGTGGCGTTACTAGGCTAGACGAAATAAGATATCACAATATTACCAATATATTGATATTGTGACGTTATTTTGGGGATGACTATTGAATTGTTCACATAATGTTGACACCAGTTTTTCAAATAGTAGCCTATAAATAATCATCATAATGTAGCCTATGTGATCAGCTAGAGCAGTCAGTTCAACTGTAGAGCAGCCTTTAAAAACAGGAGAAGACAACACTCATTCATATTCCCCCCAAATCCCAGACGATGTCTCTCATTATATGATGTAAATAGTCGGGGGGAAAGCGCTCAGATGAATACAATGATGAAAAAGCATTGTAAAAACAGATCGGTACTATAGTATCTGGTGTATTACTTACCGCTCTGGAGTCTTCGCTTCAATAAAAGTGTGTCAGCCTGTCAACTAGGCGCACAATAACATTTTGTTCCCGAAGCGTGTTACAGCGTACTGACACAACCTTTGAAACGATTGCGTAACTGCACACATGTCTCTACGTAGGTAGCTCAACTTTGAATTCTGGGTATTGTAGTCAGTAGTCACTAGTCAACATCCATGGTCAACATACATTAGTCCAGGGGTGGGCAGCATTTATTTCCAGAAGCCATACTGACTTTGATAAAATGAGTGAAGGGCCACACATTGTACAATTGAATTGAAACTTGAAACACAGTGTGCTGAATGATGTTAAAACTGCTTGAATTTGGTAGACATGCCAGACTACTTTAGAATAAGGTCCTTGCTTTCACAACAAGAATGTTCATCAACAAAATGTTGATCTTTCATTATCTTTTTGTATCACTCTGGTGTACTCTGTACTACGAGGTTACAATGAAAAGATTACATATAACAATCCACGTCGATGCCGTATCTTATCTTATAATATGATATGCACCACTCCATAGGTCACTGATAAAACACATTGCATTCATTATATATGGACTCACGGCAGACTGTTTCACTGTTACATTAAAAACATAAAACATTTGAGTACATATGGATGGAGGAATGCAGATGTTCTCAAATGGCAAATATGAATTACTATTAATTGGAGTTAAATTAATTTGTCTCAAAACCATTAACATATGGCATATGACTTGGCGGGCCGGATTGAGATGGTCAAAGGGCCGGGTCCGGCCCCCGGGCCTTATGTTGCCCATGTGTGCATTAGTCTATACTAGTGCAGGGGTCTTCAACAGGGGGTCCTCAGAGTTACGACAGGGGGGGGCGCCAAATCTTTGTGTGATAGGATTCTTTTTTACATTAACCATGCACTTGAACCCTATCCCTATTCTGAGGGGAACATTAGTCGAAAATAGCAGATCTACAAGCTCACAATGCCTCACGCTGCCAGGCGTTGTGAGCTTGTAGATCTACTATTTTCAGCAAAGATTTTTTTTTGAGGGGGCTAAGTGGTTAACTGTCTGAAAATACATATTAACATGAATACAACACAACACTACACAATGATAGTGTTGTCAAACAAGTCTATGAAATCTATGAAAACGTTTAATCTGCAACACAATCTACAACCCCCCCCCCCCTCCCAACCCTGGAAATATACTTCTAATTAGTGTTTTCTGATTGGAAGAAGATGTGCTGAAAATGATGAGATATGTTAAAAAGTTGTCAAAATGTCCCATCTACCATTTTAATGCAAATTAGTGCTGTCCATAATCGAAAAATATATTTAATTGTCATTATATCTCAGCCAATATTGCACTTAAAGGTAGGGTAAGTGATATTTTTTGGGTTAAAACAAAAAGTATTTTGTTAAAAGGTTCAAGCACTATATTCTGATAGTAAGCATTGCTATAGAGTGTTTGTTCAGTAACAGGAGTCTCCATGTCTCTCCAGCTCTTTAATAAACAGAAAATACATTTTCCGGTAGGTGTCAAAATCTCAGCCAATCAGGAGAAAGTACCCATTTTTAAGCTTCATTTGATAGTGTTCCAGTTCCAATTTTGCCTGCTCATTTCTTAGTGTCATCACTTCCAATTTCACTTGTTTAATCTATATCCTCATTGAGTTCTCTATCCTGATTGGATAAAATTGGAAATGAAACTGAAACTGAAACGAAAATGCATTTTCTGTTTTATAAAGAGCTGGAGAGACAAGGAGACTCCTTTTACTGAACAAACACTCTATAGCAATGAGTACTATCAGAATATAGAGCTATTTAACACTTATTTTAACCAAAGACAATCACTTACCCTACCTTTAACTGAACAAATAAAGTTTAAAAAAATAAATAAAATAGGTGTCCAGACCTATGTTTTGAGGGTCAAGGATGAAGGATCACAATGAAACTATTCTTAAAGTGACCACGTACCTGTCGCATGCTGGTACATACAAATCAGTGCTGCCATTACAATATGATTTGTATCAATTATTATATGCCAACATGTTTAGCCATCTGTAAAATAAATGCTTACCAATAACTTTCTTCACCAATGTATTCATAAAGGTATCTAACACCTCTCAATTAGTTCCAAACCAACTCCTCTGGGAAACTTTGTGGGAGCCAATCAAAGTTGGCCAATATGAGCTTGTGGGATGTCTAATAAGGGGTTTGTAGCGGTGCTGAATCCATGATTCCAACTATTAGTTTTTAGTAACAATGACTCCCTGGTCGTATAATAGGCCACTCATACTTTTCTGAGACCTCCAAGAACAGTGTGACATGCAATATGTCTTCTTGCAGCCATATTTGATGAGATGTTTAATGGTGGCTGGGACTGGGGGGATCCCATGTTGTGACTGGCTCCAGTCAACCTCCCTCTGCCACAGAAGATGTGGAAGAGTGAAGATGTGGAAGAGTGCAGGAAAAGTTTAGCAGCACACACTGGCTGATCAGGTGGTAGAATTGAAGGATGCCAGGTCCCTGTCTCTCAAATACTAATTGTTGCTCGATCAGGGTCAGACTCAGAAATCAATCTGAAAGAAGCCATTGACTGCAGCACAAGTTCACCTCCCACCCACATGCCCTCTTCATAGTGAGTGGTGACCTGCTTTGCACAGACAAGAGCAGCTCATGACCATATACTTGAGAAACTGCCCAACCAGGAGAAGACTGTTAAAACAGCACACCATAGGGGAAAGTTTTAGCAAAACCGTTCCTGTCAACCAGCATCAAAGATTAACTGAATGACTTTCTCACAGAGAAAGCCCTGCAACTTTGGTTTTTCATAGTAATTGGTAAAACAAAAATCAGAATTTGATTATATTCTAATAGCAGCACTGATTTACACACCAGCATGCCACAGGTATGTGATAACTTTAAGATGATTCTTGACTCCAAAAACATAGGTCTAGACACCTTATTTGTTCAGTTAGTGCAATATTGGCTGAGAAGTATATTTCCAGGGGGTGCCTGATACCCCCTTCTTCCCACTGTACAGACAGAAAGCCCCTATAACATGTGCTCAATTTCTTTCTTGAGACCTACTGTAGATGCTCAGGTATGAAATGATAAGTCTGGAAGAGAGTGTGATGACGAAATGAGAACAATGCCATTCTCGAGCATGAAAATGACCACTGTTCTCTCTCTCTCTCTCTCTCTCTCTCTCTCTCTCTCTCTCTCACTCACTCGCACGCACGCACGCACGCACGCACGCACATACACACACACACACACACACACACACACACACACACACACACACACACACACACACACACACACACACACACACACACACACACACAAACACACACACACACACACGTATTAACAAAAACAATCAATCTATCCCCATTTCAGTCACTGAGGAACATTGGACACTTCACCACCATGTCATTCAATTAAAGTCTCAAGTCCGTTTCAGCTGTGCAGGGATTTCCACAGATAAGGGCCATCAGCATACATTGAACCCAGCAGGTCAAAGCAGACACCTCTCTGCTCCACCAGAAAGTCTACAGGATGAGTCACCAATCTACTCACATTGCAGCCACTCAAACCTGATGGGATACAATGTATGTCAATATTTATACATCTATCTACTATATAAATGTATACATACATAAATACAGTAAGTAATGCAGTTACTTGGGTTAACTGTAATATAATTATTGTTTTGGCAACTAAACGTTGCTGGGGAAAGTAAAATTACCTGGTATGAAGTATACTGACGACTCTGTGGAATAGGCTCTAGTGACAGTCTATTGGGTCACTGCCTGCCTATATGCTATTAGAAGTCCTTATGCTCTGCAAATGAGTATCTTGCATCCATAGTTGAAATAGTCTAAAGCATTTTTAGGTTGTATGTTCCTGTCATTCCCTGCCTCTTATTCATTAGGCTAATTCTAATTCATCTTTGTTTCAACTGTTCTATCTGTGCTGACACAGAACTTCTAAATAATCATCATCATCGTCATCATCATATTCATGTTCACCATAATAATGCACTTTATTTCTATAGCACTTTAAAAAATGGAGTTACACAGCATTAAATACAATATAATCTTTTTAAAGAAACATAATAAAAGAGCATGAAAGGATACAAATGTGCAAAAAACATAATAAAAAGCATGAATTACGAGAGAGTACAACATATGTAGGCTAATAACAGCGTAAAAGTGGGACAAACTTAAAATAGTACAAAGGGCTATACAAATTTGGAAGAAACAATTAAAAAGCATAAGAGGATACGAAAGTCCATGAAACATAATAATCACATTAAAATAGAAAAACACAACAGACTGATCAAGCAGTAAAAGCACATCTATAAAAGTTTGTTTTGGAAGGGAGGGATTTAAAAGGGAACACTGAACTTTCTAGCCTGATCTCCTCATATAAATAATATAAATAATAAACATAAAGGAAACACTAGAAGACTCAGGGCATATTGAGGGCAATATCATTAGGCTATAGGCTATATTTGCCACACACAACTATTTTAAATCATTTTGTTCGATTCACATAAACGTTTCAAAATGAGGGGAATCGTTATTTTAAATGAGTGATTTATCATAATTGAATAGATCAATCTAAATTAGTTAAAAACCCTAATTTGCCTGATTCTAGATTAACATGCCGTTTACCTGTATCACCAGTAGATGGCGTAAAGAGATCTTAAATGTTACAATCCTCCTTAAACTGGGCAATACTTCATGAAAAGATGACAGGAGGATGGAATCCGTTTAACAGATGCTGCATCAGTGGTGGTAAGAAACTAAGTGCATTTACTCAAGTATTGTACTTATACTTGTATAATACTTTTACTTTACTGGAGTATTTAAAATTGTCTATGCTTTTACTTCTACTCCACTACATCTCAGAGACAAATATTGTAGTTTTACTCCACTACAATTATTTGAAGACTTCTGTTACTAGTTACTTTTTGTAGATTTTGAGTATTATTACAAAACATACATTAATCACTATTTAAACATTGGCTATTTGAAAATAGCTTGTAGATCTGCTATTTTAAAAATATTTTTTACTTTAATTTGTGAAACGGGACATTCTGCATAATGAGTACTTTTTTACTTTTGGTGCTTTAAACTTTAAAGTGGGTAGTTTTAAAAAGTTTTGATGCCAATACTTTTGTACTTTTACTGAAGTAAATTTTGCTTGAGTGTTTCTACATTGCAGTATTGAGACCTGCAAAATCACCTGTATCACCTTTCTTGATTCTTTTTTGAAGAAAGTTTGTAAAAAAGAGCAGCTTTCATTCCGATAAATGACCTAGTTAAATCATACCAATCACTCACAATAGTGAGCTACTCACACTGTCAAAGCCTGAGTGTTATTTGTACTCAGAGAGTGTACAAATGGATAAATGAACACTGAGGATTTGTATGTTCATGAACATAATGTGTTAGTGATATGCTATCACTATTAATTCAGCAAATTTGCATTCAAATAGTTGACTTGAACAACATTGGACAGAGACACTAGTGTTTTAAGCCAGAAGAACCATACATTGAAAGAGAGAAGGAGAACTATAGGAGGAAAATGTTAGCAGGCAATTTAGTAAACAGCAAAACAGGAAATGTATCTCAATGTAATGTATCTTAACCCCTCTCTCAGCGTTGACAAGACCAAGGAGGATCTGATGAGGAGGAAGACAGAGTCTGCAGCTTCAAGTTCCTTAGTGTTCACTTCACATCACGAAAGACCTCTCCTGGGATGAGCACAAAGGACATCATGTGGTGAAAAAGGCCCAGCAACACCCTTTTCACCTCAGGTAACTGAAGAAGTTCATCATCTAGCCCAAGATCCTACTGAGGCACCACCAAGAAAATCCTGATTGGATGCATCACCACCTAGTATGGGGAACTGCACTGCCCTCAAGAGCCGTAGAGCAGGGTTTCCAACAGCGTTTTTTCTTAATCACAGATCAGGGGTGCCCAAAAGGCAGATCACAATCTACCAGTAGATCACAAAGGCTGTACAGGTAGACCACATGACATGCCCCTAAAATATATACATTTATATAATTTAAATATAAATAACTCTTTTTGGCATCTTCCACTTGATTTAAGGTGACTTGATTGATTGACATCAAAAAGGGCCTGTCAGTTCAAACCCACAATGCAATGCTTTGCTTTCAAGAGTGTTGCGCACAAACGTCAGTAGTATTACAAAAGGTAGAAAAGGGATCTACCCAAGACAGTAAAGTATGTTGTACATGATTAAAAAACATTTAAAACAATTACAGGAACGGCTTGATGTCACACTGACCATGAGAAGCCAATGTCGGCAGGGGGTTTCAACTGATTGTGAACCAGGGACCACCACCCTGACTAAGAATCAACCAGAGGACCACTGTTGTGTTGGGTTTGGATATCGGCTAAGATTAGTGTTTTTTGGTAGCACTTGCTATGCATCTCATGTCTGTAATGCATTATAATCAGCTTATAGCACTGTATGATTATAAATTAGTTTTAAGAACTAAAATACGCATAAACCTTTATACGACTGTTTCTCAACCAGTTGTCCATGGACACATATTCTTAAATAATGACTGAAATATTATGCTAGTGAGCAGAGCGTTTTTGAGTGTTATCCTGCTTTCTTAAACTCATGTTAACTGATACTGATTTGTAACTTATGTATGAGTGAGCAGATACATGCTATTACATGAGCACATTTCCTAATAATGATGACTAAGGCAATCGGGTAGGTACACTTCACCTTCTTAAGATTCTAACTCCCTTTACTGTGGAAGTTCTTGACCTCCTACTCCCCAGTAACTGCTGTCAACTACATTAACGCATCAGCTTCGTTATCTTAGGTCACCAGGTCATTGAGTGAACTGTTTTTCAACTTGTGGTCCATGGACCACTACCACTAGTGGCATGACGTGATTACTGGTGGTCACTGGTCAGATTGCCCAGCTCAGTCCTCAAGTCTGGAACTTTCAGATTTGTAGAAGACCCTAGGGGGTCCTCAGAGTAACTACAGGGGGTCCGCCAAATCTTTGTGTGATAGGGAACATTACACAAAGGAAATAGCTGGAAATAGCAGATCTACAAGCTCGCGCTGTGAGGCTATTTTCGGAGAGTTGGTGTAGAGGGAAAAAAGATCCAACTATCTATGAAATCTATGAAAAGGTTTAATCTGCTACACAATTTTATACAATATGTAGTGGGGATGCCTGCTTCATCTCTCTCTCAGCTAAGGGGTCCTCGGGCTGAAAAATGTTGAAGACTCCTGCTGTAGAGGGTTACGAACACCCACAGAGGATCAGTGGATGTGAGCTTGCTTCCCTCCGTCCAGGATATTGTAAAGTCAGTAAAGCCCGTAGGATTATTAAAGACCCCAGCCACCCCAGCCATGGATGGACTCTTTCAGCAGCTACCATCTGACAAGTGGTACCGCAGCCTCGAGGCCCGGACCAGCAGCCTCCAGGACAGCTTTTTCCACCAGGCTTATGAACAATGGACACGTTATAACAGCCTTTTGACTGTTACACACACTCACGTCCGCTACTGTGTGCGCGCGCGCACGCACACACACACACACACACACACACGCGCGCACACGCACGCACGCACGCACGCACGCACGCACACACGCACGCACGCACGCGCTCGCACGCACACACAAACACACGCATGCAGGCACACTCACTCAGAAGCAGCTGTGCAATCACACACAAACAGGCAAACAACTACATACACATACAGTATGATATACAGATTTATTTAAGCAGGACCACACACACCCACACCATATTATACACACAACACATTATATTATTTAAACACATCACGCACACAGGCCCTATAATAGTTCATACAGACTGTGTGCCAAAGCAATAAAAAATAACTTTACAAACAAAATAGCCTTTTTGTTAAATATACGTGAAAATATATATTTAATCCTTAATGCATTACATTTTTTTTACTATTGTGCTGCTATTCATATTGTTGCTGTTTTAGTTTTTTTTTGTTTTTTGTTTGTTTGTTGCTATTTCTTACATTTTTTTCTTGTCACTGCAATGTAGAGGAGCCAAAATCCAAGAATTGTATGCTCTTATACTTGTATAATAGCATGTAACAGTAAAGAATCGTGAATCTTGAGTAATGTACTTCGTACTTCGTCATGTTGCATCCTCTCTTGTAAACTTCCAGTTCAGTTGACTTGGTGATGCAATGTTGTGAGAGTGAAACCAAGCCCTTGCTGCAACAGCGAGTGTAGACATACTAGCCCTGTCTGAACTCCCCACACACTGTTGTCACGGTTTAAAAATACAGCTCTATTTCGCCTTCATTTGAACTTGACTTTATCATCCTCTCTTTTATCTTATTGTCATTCTTTCTTCTTTCATTGATATTTGGAATAATGGGCTTCTTGTGCCACTTGTTTAGCAGACAATGAGGTTTGATATCTTGGATAAAAGATAAAAACATGTCTTATTCTTTGTGGAGGAGTGTAACCTTAAACAGGTAATTAACAAAAGCCTGGATAGGTTTCAGGTCACTCCCTTTGGCGCCACAGGGCACCACAGATTACTGAGAAAATAAGTCCTGTGCCATCTTTACCAAGTTACATACATTGCCACCACAATAGTTATTCATGGAACATTTTGAAAATGAAATTGATCTCTACAACGTGTTCTTTACCGATTGTTCATTTGTGAACGACGCAGGGGAGCAAGAGACGAAGAATCAAATTATCCAAAGCAAGGGCTGAATTCAGGCCAGTCTGTGAACAGTAGTACAGATCTACGTCACTGCCAACTACAACCATTAGAGCTGACTATGGTTGGTGTAACCAGTCACTGTTACAGTTGTATTGACATAGCCCACGTACTTACTTCTGAATTGTATTCCATTTAGCATGTAGTTCTGCTTGTACCCTTGAGGTTTTGTAATTGCTGCTTATTTAGATAGATGCTAATTATGTTGTCCAGATGTATGTTGGTTACTTGTTCATATGCTATGCATATTAGGTATACATGTAGCATGCTGTTTGCATGTGCACACAGAAGCAAGCAAGCAAGTATGTTATTTAGATACATTATGTTAATTAAACAGCTAGGTTACCTGCAATGCTTTCCTAGTTACTTTGTGACTCTTACTGGTTTTCTTGCCATTGTGTTTACCAGACCACTTACCCTGTTGTTGGAGAAGGCGTCATGCTGCGTACTCTGATCTTGCACTTTGTAAGTCACCCTGTTAAGTGCTTATACTGTAACTTGTAGGGTCTAAAACATTTCCACTGTTCAGGATTCAGCTTTGGCCTCCTATGTTTGTTTTGCTGTTAGAGAGACTCTACAGTTACCAGTTGTCTAGACTTCTTCTGTCTTTGCTCTTTAACCTAGACTTTCTCTCTCCTTCTTTTCCCTCTCTCACACCTTGTTCATAGACATACTCTGCTTATCCATCTTCCAAGCATCTCCTCTACCTTTCTCTTTCTCTCTCTCTCTCACTCGCTCTCTCCCCAATCGTTTCGATCCAGAAGTTTGGTCTTTGGGACCAGATCCAGGGTGGCCTCATTCAGGCCAGTGAGAAACAGCCAGTGTGTGTGAACAGCCTTGTCCCCCAGCGTGCCCGCTGAACAACAGCTACGAGTGCGCTGAGACCCTGGGGTTTGAAGTCCATAACATTTGATCCATGGGAAACCCTGGTACACAATGATGCCTGGGGACAATGTGGGCCCAGTTCTGGGCGTCCCCTGAGGGCCACCATAGCCTGGAGATCCTATAACCTGTCCTGGATACATCACCCCTCAGGGGACCATGCCACTCCCATCTGAATCTACTGTACTGGCCTGGTAGAGCAGCCTGGGCCTGCTAGAGTTACACATAGTACTGTGGAGAGATTGAGGGCACAGCCTGTCTCTGGCTATACCTCTGTGTTTGTGCACAGTGCTGTGTGTGTGTGTGTGTGTGTGTGTGTGTGTGTGTGTGTGTGTGTGTGTGTGTGTGTGTGTGTGTGTGTGTGTGTGTGTGTGTGTGTGTGTGTGTGTGTGTGTGTGTGTGTGTGTTTGTCTGTCTGGTGGAGGCAGGGTTGGTGGGATAACACACTATTTGTGTGGTTTGGGTGTGTGTCTGACGTGCATGCATGTGTGTATGGGTGTCTTCTGCAAGCCAGAAAACACCCTTTAATCTACGACTATAATTCTGATGACATCATACAGTTTTATTCGCTAGGGATGACCACACGTTCAACAAAATACATTTAAGGTAAGGTGCAGTCTGGGAATCCAGGGACATGGTCATCTATGGACGCACCGCATGTGAGGCATGGGTCGCAGGGCATAGACTGCCAGGGCATTGAGATATGTGCAAGCGAGAGAGAGCAAGGAGAAAAACTGTACCTGTACCTGTGTGATTGAAAATACACGGATTACTGAATTACTTTCCACCAGGCCAAGCCTGCTCTTTATTCGTTTAATGTCTGATTGTCATGTTTCTGCCCTGATTTGTGGTCTCAAAGCACTCATAACATAACATCATAACACATTATAAGCATTTTATAATGACTTGATTGATGATATAAGTATCATAATACCTCACAATTGCTGATCATTCACAGACCTTTTCTTTTGGCCAGGATCATGTATTGTGTATCTTAATGTTTTTTATTTTATTTTTTATATATATTTGTAATACATTATAATATGTACACGTATAGCACATTAATAATCACTATTATACTGCATTTAACTGTGATTATAAATTGCTATAAGTGGTCATTTGGTGCTTTAAGTGAAGTCAAAGTTAAAATATATTTAAATCTATGAAATCTAAGAAAACATTCTGCCTACACCTCCAGGAATACATTTACAAAATGATTTGAATATTATGGTTATTGTTATAAAGCATTATGCATATTTATGAGTTCTTATAACTATAATTATGTGTTATAAGCAGATCATAATGAATCATAAGTTTGTTTATAATGCATCATTAGACATGGGCCATCATAGACATTGTTACCGTATTTTCAAACACAATGCAGCATGAGTATTTTCTTAAGATGATATTTTTGTTGACACAGGGAAAGGCCAGCTTGGTTCTTGGGTCTTTAAAGCAAACTCACCTCTTATCTATGTGTATAACCATGGTCTAATCTGCTTTCTCTGGGGAACTACTTGACCTTGGTGGTCAAGTAGTTTGTATAGTGTACTTCTCCAGAGGTCGTGAAATACAATGAAATTGTAACTTGTTTTTGAAAGGTGCTATACAAATAAGGTTATTATTACTCCTGGATTGATTTCAGAGCTTCTGTTCCACAGACTGTATTATGACAGAAGCATTTGAAATTTGTGTGAGTCAACGGTCTGGCTCAGAGACTATAGGTCAACAACCTCATGTCACCAGGCCAGATCTGCATATGCATGTACTATAATTACATAGTCTTGTGTGCCCAATTAACCAAGCTTTAGAAATAAAACTAGACGACATCAAAATACGTTTCAGTTACATGCAGCAGTACAGTGATATTCATTATTATGTATGTATGAATGATTCATACATGTATTTGTTTATTTGCATATCAAGTATGAAGGGATACAAAATAGGCTCAATTAGCAAACAATAAAAAATACTCCATGTTTCACTATAATTTGTGTATTACACACACACACGCGCACGCACACGCGCACACACACACACACACACACACACACACACACACACACACACACACACACACACACACACACACACACACACACACACACACACACACACACACACACACACACACACACACACACACACACTGTGACCTTGATACATCACTGATTGATTACACAATGTCATTTGGTTTAGGTTCAAATTCTAGCCAGCATCCATGGTGACATGTCACTTCCACCTGTCTGTCGTTCTTCTTCTCTCTGTGTCATATAACGGCTTCTCTGTCCCTCACTCTTTCTTCCTTGAATGGAATTGACATTTTACAACTCAATTCACTGAGTCTAGCCGAACCCCTTACCAGATCCCTGCCCCTGTCGTCTGAGGACAAAGGAGTCTGTTGTTGCTTGTTGGGATAACTGAGTGTGGGACCATGGGTCACTGTGGTGAGCTTAAGGAATGACGGGGTCCTGAATCCAACGCATTCCAGATGGTTTTTAGTGATGGGAAAACCAGGAATCTGTCCCATTTGGACATCCAAACGGTAGTTTGCTTCACCTTCCTATACAGTATAAACACGTGCATGCACAAGCAAATGCACATAATAGTATGGTACTGTACTTGTGTAGACATAAGCACACTCACATAATTGGTTTCAAAGCACACACAAGCTCATACTTTGTTTCATTCATTGTTCAGCGATGAATGGGCAAGATTATTTTTCTTGGACATTATCTTTTTTGGACATTTAGCTCACGTTTGTTTACCTGCTGGAAGTAACTAAGAATTTAAGTACGAGTAAGACATTTGTACACTCTCAGATTTGTACAAATGAACACTCTGGTTTTTACAGTGAAAAGTGATCATCAGTCAAATAAGAAAGAAGGGCTAACAACTACAGCATGATTATTTGACTGAGGAAAATCATTCTTCAAACTCTAATTATCAGATGGAAGACAAACATTGTTAATAATACATTTGGTAGCAGTGCACTTTAAAGCATGCCATCGTGGTATACTAGCTTCACTGTGTACTGTAGCTACTAGGCTATTAGTGTACCAATATTAAACCATACATCTCTATTATAATGATGCATAAACATTTATTATAATAGGAAAATGAACACAACTGGCAGCCCAACATAATATGGCCTTTTCAATAGATTTAGAACAAATGACAAGTAACTGCTGACAAATTCTGAGAATTCAGATAGAGGTTTGAGAGACAGGGGCCAGTCAAATTCATCACAGATTGATTATGTTTATTATCATAGTCTAACAGTCATAGACGCAACATTTGTCTTTCTCAAGAGACTGTAGCCAAGGCTTCTGAACCATGACAGATTATATCAACCACTGGCAGCACCACAGCCTTACAATAACTGTTAGCAGCTAGTTCATTTAATTTATAATTGCTTGAAAATGTTCAACCCTCAGTATGCTATGGTGTTGCCCTCAGGCAACAAACTTTAATTATTTTAAATATAAAATATATAGTACATTATAATGTGTCATGTGTCCTATGAAATGAGTGGGTTTGAAATGTTGTCACATGCATGGGACACAGTGCCACGAATTGGTATTATAAATAAATATTCACTTTCATTAACTTGTTAACATGTTTTAATGTTTAGGATAATGCGCAATACAATGTACAACAGGCATTTAGCAGACATTCTTATCCAGAGCGACTTAGAACTGTGAGATCAGAGCAAATGGAATGAAACCCAGTCAACAACCGACTAGAATGCGAGAGTGCAAAGAAAAACAATCTAGTGCTTGAAAGTAACTAGGTTACCGGACTGTTAAACATCAGCATCTGTCTAAATAACATGCTATTTAAATAACATTCTTAGCATTTGTGGTCAAACAAACAGTATGGCTATGTAAATAACATAACATACGACCAAGTAAAACCAACATACTGTATATCTGCATAGTAGGGCCCATCTTTCAAAACATTGGTGACAAAGAAGGGATACAATTAAAGCGTATAGTGCCAAGGGGTGAGGTTCTGAAGAGGTGAGTTTGCAGACTGCTGCAGTCCTGACGACGGGGAGGGCACTCATTCAACAGCTTGGGAGCCAGGAGGGAAAATAGTCCTGGTCGCTTGGAGCGTTAGCCAGGGTGTTTTAGGGCAATGGTTCTCAACATGTGGGTCGGGACCCCACATGATTTTGTGGGACTCCCCAGATCACAGTGAAGTGTCAATTTAAGCACTTTTAAGACCTTTTTAATGCCTAAAAAAAAGAGTTATCAATAAACTACTATAAAAACTGGTCAAACGTTGGCAAATAATATAAGAAAGGCAAGAATTACAGGATCTGTTTGGGGGCCACTTCCCAGCATTATTATTTTCTTTTTTCAGTTAACAGCTGGTCCGAGTTGGAAGGCTGACAAGGCTGATAATGCTGGGAAGTCACAATGTGACTGGAAGGGGTTCTACACAAATGTCAACATGTCACATGGAAGTGTACTTTGTATGTTTGTGTCCAGGGGATCTGTTTGGGGCCCATTTCCCAGCATTATTATTTTCTTTTTTCTGTTAACAGCTGGTCCGAGTTGGAAGCCTGACAAGGCTGATAATGCTGGGAAGTCACATTGTGACTGGAAGGGGTTCTGCACACAAGTCAACATGTGACTTCAAGGCAGTGAGACTGTGTTGCCTACTAGAATGGCCAACAAAACCAATATCTCAACAGGACACACACAGCTACGAGTCAAATTTCCTATCTCTTATTCTAATGCAATGTCTTAAAACATGTTTTATTTGCACTAGTAAAAATGACTTAATTGCATCCATGTGCTCCAGAACTTGTACATTGCTTGCAGTGTCAAACAGGTTTCAGAGCTTTCAATAGATTATTTTTTTTGCGAGCTGTCTACAACGTGAGCGACACACACACACACACACACGCACACACGCACACACGCACACACGCACACACGCACACGCGCACACGCACGCGCACACGCACACACACACACACACACACACACACACACACACCACACACACACACACACACACACACACACACACACACACACACAGCTCTGCGTCTGAGGGGACTGACAGAGGCTGAGTGGAGCACTGAGTGGAGATTTCAGATGTGCACGTCAACGTTCGTCCGTGTGCGCGTCCGTGTGGCCAATTGCATTTCAGGGGGGAAAAACAACCAGCGAACCTAAAAGTAACTTGTACTTTTTAGCCTTCCTAGAAATTTACTTGAGTAAAAGTAAAATATTTGTCTTGGAAATTTACTCGAGTAAGAGTAATAAGTATCAAAGAAATCTAATACTCAAGTAAAGTACAGATCCTCAGAATAGGTACTTAAGTACAGTACTCAAGTAAATTTACTCAGTTACTGTCCACCTCTGCTTAACGTATTTACGGTAAGCCATAACTGAATTATTTCTAAAACAACCTTAGCCTACATTGAAATATAACAAATTACTTATTTTGAAACAGCATTGTTATTAAATCAATATTTACAGACAGTTATAGCTTGTTTGCTGTAGTCCTTTTGTTGTTTTATTTGACTATTTTTGGGGCTTTTCTGCCATTATTTGGACAGTACAGTGGAGAGTGACAGGAAACGGGGAGAGAGGGAAGGGGAGTGACACGCAGCAACGGTCCTCAGGCTCGAGAATTGAACTTAACCACCAGGCCATCTGCTCCTTTCAAATGGAGGTCAAAGGCCTTATGAAAGTCAATTTTGGGTTTGGTTTGAAAACCCCTGCGTTAGGACCATAGACAGTAAAAAGTAGTTAGGACACAGGTTTTATTGTCCTCTGGATTGTCCTCTTGAAGACCTCTGTGGTAGCGGGCAGATAAACACAGGAGTTTAAGGAGGCACAGTAGTAAAGAAGGAGGAGCATTATGAAAACTAAATTACCAAGAAAGAGGCTCTATATCACTATTTCTCAGCTGACTAGTTATGTAGGACAGTGGTTCTCAACCTTTTCAGGCCGTGACCCCCCAAAATGATCATATTTAACTGCGGACCCCCATCCTGACAAGCACTTGGAATTGTAGGAGTTGAGGCATTCAATTATGCTTGACTCGGTTCCACATATTGTGAAAATAGCACATTTTCACAATTTTTGGCTGTTTCTAATATTAATTGAGAATTTGGCCAATGTTTCACCAGTTTTTATAGTATAGTTTTTTGATTACTTTTGATGCAGTAATGGTATTTTTTCTTTTCTTTCTTTCTTTTTTTTTAGGTGTTAAAAGGGTCTTAAAAGTCCCTAAATTGTCACTTCACTGTCATCTGGGGACCCCCCAAAACCCTCCTGGGGGTTCCGACCCACAACTTGAAAACCACTGTACTAGGACATGTAGGCTACGTTTAAATTTCCTGGCCTCTGTCAATATTGTCTGCATATCTCTTTTTGGCATCATTTGCAGCTGAATATAAATTAGAACCAACTTGTATAGTTTCCAGTGAGTTCTAACTTGGCAACAACAATAGTTACAGAGGAGGAATTGGGACACCAACATGGCATCCTAAATTAGGCAAACTAATTATTTGAATCAACGGCGCTAACTTTCATAGTAGCAGCGATTAGCACCACTAATAATTAGAATTACAAAGTCCATAGTCAATGTATTGACTGAGTGGCTCTGGCCTGCTCTCCAGCTTTCAGTCTTGGTGCAGAGAGAACCTGTCCAGTATTTCTGAGGCCCATGGGATGACAGAGGACGATCATAACAGAGGAGATACTCTCTCAGCTATTCAGCTCCAAAATGCCTGCATGGAGGCAAATGATGGTAATCATGTCTCTGAGGGTCGATTACCAAACTGACAATGACAAACTTATTTTTATAGGTCAGTATTATTATGAATAATGATAGCTGACAGCTCCAAATGATTCCCTACACACTTGCTGTAGTCTCGCCGGTGGTGCGTCCATGTGTGTTATTTGTATTCCAATGCTTGTTGAACTTTAACATGGAGGATAGGTAAAAATATCCCAGTGCTTAAGGTCTCCCAGTACTTAAGGTGTTCCTCCCCCAATATGTATTTTATCATTTACTTGTTAATTCATTTTGCCGCTTTGTTGTTATATTGGTCACCTTTTGAAATGGATTTTTTTAATGAAAGGTAATGAAAATAAATGATCAGGATCTTGCCTTTAACTGTTGGTTTACACCAGAACCCTCAAGTGTGTGTTGGTATTGACTTGATACCATCATGATCAGTTATCAGTATAAATAGGCCAATCAAAACATTATGAATAAAATGGCTGGTATAGACATTTTGTCAATGGAAAGTCATTAATATTCAGAGAGATTTCAGTGTTTCTGAGAAAGCCTTTAAAAATAATATAGACCTCTCTTTTATTAAACACTACGCAGAAATAATGACACCAAAGATGAGAGATAAATGGGCTTATTATGACTAAAGCGATGACTTGGATTCACGCCCATAATAACATCATAAGCATGTGATAGACCACTTAAAGGAATGCTAGTTCATGATCGACTCAATTATAACTAAAGCATGACCGTATTGTCATTACACCTACATGTGTGCAGTATTCCCATTGTATTAATTACACAGGATTCATCCCTCTCCTCTCTCTATCTCTCTCCTTTTCACACGCACACACACACACACACACACAGACACGCACGCACGCGCGCGCGCACACACACACACACACACACACACACACACACACACACACACACACACACACACACACACACACACACACACACACACACTTAAATAAACATGCAAGCAAACATCACACTGGCCCAGTTCCATCTCTGAATTTCTGTCAGGCTATACACTTCCCCGAGCGGAAGCTTTAACCTGATACACTTTTGTATTTATTGATTTATTTTCATTAATGCCCAGCCTAAATTGTTGCATCATTTTCCATAAAACAAATGATCCTGAAAATGTTTGCCTAAGAAGCCATTCAACCTATTTTGATAGCTATATGTAAGCCCAGTGGTGAAAAGTAGCTAAGTACATTTACTTTAGTAGGCTACTACTTCAGTACAATTTGGAGGTATCTTTACTTTACTGGAGTATTTCCAATATTCAGTAGTTCTACTTCTGGTTTGGCCCACACACAGAAAAAGGTCAATTAAATGTTTGTAATACACCCAGTAGTCAACCCATTGCATACCAACATACCATACCAACATAGCATACCCCCCCCCCCCCCCCCCCCCTTACCAACAGACATCAGACCCCATGCACAGGTTTTTGCATCACTCATGTTTGCACAGACTGTTTCTTTCACAGCCAAAAGTACCAGTTGTGCCACCAATGCTCAGTGAGTAAATATTTACCAGCCCTGTTTATACAAGCAAAGAGCTCCATGGTTTCTCAGAAAAAAAGACCAAAGTGGACTTTGAAAAGTGTGCAGGAGGAATTGTCTGTCTCTGTGTGTCTGAATGCAGCAGCTAAAGGAACCCAAGGGGTGGGACTGAGGTTGATTAATGATCCAGGGTCTATTCGGCCACATGCCAAAGTAAATCTATGAATGGATAATGCTCTTCCATGGTGTTTTGTGTGACGGATGGAGCCAGATTCTTTCTTTATTTCATACATTGGCTATTGAAAATAGCAGATCTACAAGCTCACAAGCCTTGCAATGCCACTGTGTTGTGAGCTTGTAGATCTGCTATTTTCAAAAACTCTTGCAATAACATGTGGAATATTTTTGGAAACATTCTAACAACACAAATGCTCCCTGGCACAAAACGTTTTCATGAAAATATCATGGGTTGATTAATGATCCATTTGTCTCTATTTGGCCACATGCCAATAAAGTAGGCCTAAATCTATGAATGGATAATGCTCTTCCATGGTGTTTTGTGTGACGGGTGGAGCCAGTTGTGATTCTTTCTTTCTTTTCTGTTTATCACTCTCTCCACAGGAATCTCCAATCAGGCTGAACATATATGAAGCGTGAAAAACGGTTTGAAAAGTAGATTGAGGGAATGAGGCAAACACAAGAAGGTCCTTTCTCTTTTCTCTCATTCACTATTCCCCAAGTCTAAAGCAGCCCCCCCCAGTCCCCCCTCCTTAGTTTACTGGCTGGGCTACTTCACCGTCTTCACACTATAGTCTCCGCCCCGCCCACCCCCCACCAGCGTTGCCACTTGCCACGTCCGCTTATTATAAGCGACTTTGGCCTTCGGCCTACAAGTTGCTTGTAAATATTGGTAGTTGCGGGTTGCGTTTTTTTAGTGTAGTTGCTTATTTGGGCTTGCTTCCAAAAGTGTTTTTATTATTATTTTAAATAAATAAATTTGTGGTTCTCAAATATTTTAATGACATTGGACCCCCAAATATATTTGTCCCTAAATCCCCTGCATCTGAAAATGTTTTGTGCCAGCTAGCCCCGTACCAGATTTGTGTTGTTAGAATATTTCAAAAATCTTCCAAATATTCCACATATTATTTCAAGATTTCGTTTTTAAATAGCCGATGTATACACAGTATATAGGTTTAAAGTGCCCATTTTCCCCGTTAGATAGACCCCCCCTTTTCTTTTTGCCTTGACTGTAGCTTGGCCTATGTAATGTGTCGCTTCTTTTGGGCTTGTTTTCCTAGACCTGGTTGCTTGTTTCTCTCACAAAACTCCGGCAACACTGCCCCCACCAACACAAACTCCAACTCCAAACACCACATGTAGTAGTAACTTAGTATAACAGCCTGATTTATACTTCGTCGCACGGTGGTCACGTTTCATAATCTACAAGCCCACAACGGCTCGCATCGTGACGCGTTGTGGTCTTGTAGATCGGCTATTTTTTGGTGCACGGGTCAAGCGGTAGACTTTCCTTTTCTCTTCATTATGCACACCGCCTCCATTCTCTCACTCACTGGCGCTTTCATTCTGCCCCCCCCCCCCCTCTCTCTCTCTCTCTCTCTCTCTCTCAGTCATAGAGTTATAATGCTCTCAGTGGTGTACAATTATTTGACAGCTTGTTACTAGTTACTTTGCATATTTAGATTATTACCACAAAAGATATAAATTAACCACTTCAGCCCTATATATTTCGGCCATTTGAAAATAGCAGATCTACAAGCTCTTCGAGATGAGGCGCATTGTGAGCTTGTAGATCTGCTATTTTCAAAAGGTTTTTATTCATTCACTCGTGAAATCGGACATTCTGCATATGATGAGTAGGCTACTCGCTACTTTCTACTTTTGGTATTTTAAGTAGCCTACATTTTGATGCCAATACTTTTACTCACGTATGTTGAATTCCGGACTTTTACTTGTAGAGTGTTTCTACATTTCAGTATTGATACTTTAAAAACTGTGAGTACTTCTTCCACCACTGCTTTCATTCCGTCCTCTCTCTCTCTCTCTCTCTCTCTCTCTCTCTCCCCACACCCACAGACACACCCCTCTCCCCCCCCCCCCCTCTCTCTCTCTCTCTCTCTCTCTCCCTCCCTCCCTCTCGCATTCAGTCAGTGCTGGTGGAGTGGTCGCACCAACAAGCAGCAGTTTAAAGAGCTCCTCTGTTTTCCGTTAGACGAGGATTTTAAGCCCACATTCTAGCCCTTGAAACGTGGAGAAATTACATGGGAAATTATTGCTCGAGTCAAAAAAGGTAAAGGAACAACTTTTCCCTTATGTTAACTTTTGTTCAACTTTTTATTTATTTAATGTGTGTGTGTGTGTGTGTGTGTGTGTGTGTGTGTGTGTGTGTGTGTGTGTGTGTGTGTGTGTGTGTGTGTGTGTGTGTGTGTGTGTGTGTGTGTGTGTGTGTGTGTGTGTGTGTGTGTGTGTGTGCATAGAATCATATTACTATGATACTATCCAACGTGTCCACATGTGGAGGGAGCAGGCAGCATAATGAGGAAGTCTCTCTAAGACTTGTGTTCCTTTGTGTACACTGTCAAATCCTCAGTGTTCTTTTCACTTTGAGTTTGAGAGTGTAGGATGCACATAATAACCAAAAGGATCCATTTGTGTAAAGCATGTTCAATTTTACTTTAAAAGTTACAAATGGATAAAAGCCGATTGAATGACAATTTATTTGCCAAAATGTGTTTGGTGGTTTGGCAAGGTCAAGTGTCATGACATGTGTTCTATTTGTGGATGGCAATGCTTGAATGATTTTTATTTGATTTTTTAACAGCAAAATCAGACATTCATTCAAATGGCAAATGCATATCATGCTTCTGGACACTGAGTATTTGAAGCTTAATTGTTTTTAAGATATTGCAGAGGCCAACTAGATAATTTACTTTAGTAGGTGTGCTAACACAGGACATTATTTGATGGATTCACATATAAATACGTTTCTTTCAACTTTTCCTGTGTAACACACCTGGATTTGAACTGCATAACTCAACGAAATATCTACTGCTCAGCAAAGGAGAATCCCTGTTTAGCCAAGTAGATATCAGGCTTCTGGTCTTGAGGGACTACTCTCAACTCGATTCAAAGAGGATTTTTAAAGCACATTTAAAAAGACCAAGGTCAACCAAAGTGCTATACAGGATAAGGGGCATATGGGTGCCAGGCTCAACTATAATCAAATCAAAGACCAGAAAATAAATAGGTCTTTAGAGATTAGAAAATGTCTATGGACTGGGCAGCTCTGATATGGAGTGGCAGCACTCTGCCACTAGTAGGCTACTCTGCTAACACCTGTACAGTGGTGGAAGAAGTTCTTCTTTACTCAAGTAAAAGTAGCTACACAATGTAGAAATACTCTGTTACAAGTAAAAGTCCTGCAAAATTCTGTTTTGTAGGCTACAAAGGTGTTGGCATGAAAATCACAGTAACTAACAAAAAAGTAGGCTACTCATTATGCAGAATGCCCGTTTCACAAACATATTTTTGGATTGTATTTAGTAATTGTCTCCGCCAGGCCGAAAGGCATGGCGAGAGAGTATGTTTTACCCTCCGTCCGTCCGTCCGTCCGTGTGTGTGTGTGTGTGTGTGTCCTGTCTGTGTGTTAACAGCTAATCTCCGGCACCGTTGGCCCGGTCGCTGCGAAACTGTGCACACACACTCCCTGGATGCCAATTCAGAACCTCTGCCCCACATTTTTCACATGGGCCTGTTATAGCGCCACCAGGAGGCCGATTTGTGCAAAACCCATTTTTTCTCATTACACCTACAGCTTTTAACCAAACGTCATGCAAATCTGTACACAGTATCTCTATAGTCATGTGATCAACCCGGATCTGTCTGATTTCCCATATTGCATCCTCATTGGCTAAGGTTGGCTTCCAAAGTTTGCAGGATTGGTCCGTTTTGAACAAACTGCCTCCAATCATGAACGCAGCTTGCCATTTCCATAAAATTGCACACGCACATTCCCACTAGGCCGAGGAAGAAATGCCACTTGAACATTTTCAAATCAGCCTCATGGTGGCGCTATAACTGGCCGATTTGCATTTTTAACTATAACTGCACCGATCTGCGTGAAACTTTGCACGCACACTCCCTAGAGGCCAAGGAAAAACATTGGACTGCATTTTTCACATCTGCTTTTTACAGCGCCACCAGGAGGCCGATTTATGTAAAATACATTTTTGGAGATTATTCCTTCAGATTATGTCAAAAAAACACGCAAATTGGTACACTGCATCTCCATAGTCATGTGATTCTGATGGATCTGTCCGATATTTCATATTCCATCCTATTTGGCTTACAGTGGCTTCCAAAGTTTGCAGGATTGGTCAGTTTTAAACAAAATGCCTCAAAACATGAATGCAGTGTGCAATTTCCGTGAAAGTTTGCATGCAGATTCCCACTAGGCCGAGGAAGAAATGCCCCCCTTTTCACATTCACATTGGCCTTTATAGCGCCACCAGCAGGTCTAATTTAGCAAAACACATTTTTGGAACAAAATGCCTCAAATCATGAATGCAGTGTCATCCCATTGAAAGGCCTAAGAAGAAATGCCACCCTTTTCACATTGGCCTATTATAGCGCCACCAGGAGGCCACAATAACCTACCTGACCTGGCGGAGACCTGTGCTCCGAGGAGCACTTTTTCTAGTTCATTAATGAGTTCCTCACTTTAATGTTGCACATTAAAGGTGTGGCTGATTGTAATTATTTTATGTGCTGCTTGTACTGTAGCTTAAGCTATAATAATAGATCACCATTTACCATTGAATGTTTTGTATTAATAATATAAATGACAAAAAATAAGTAAAGCTGCCAAATAATTGTTGTAAAAAGAGCAATGGTTGCCTACCCTCTGAGATGTGATAGAGTAGTATAAAGTATCAACACATGGAAATACTCAGGTAATGCAAAAGTACCTCAAAACTGTGCACCACTGAAACTGTATGTATATGTATGTTTTGAAATATTAACACATACTTAAGAGCTTTGTATAAATGCTGGTTATTGTATGCCATATAGTTTACATTCTTACAAAGAACAACTGCATGTAGTTTATTTTGAATTTATTTATGATTACTTACCTGTCATTATCTCTTTCCTCTCATCTTCCAACAAGTAAAACAGAGTGAAGAGAAGAGAACTAAAGGGCAACAGGTACACCGGGGACTTGAAACCTTCAAGGTTTTCTATCACAGCAGGAGTGGAGTGAAAGTACAAACGTTTGCTGAAGGAGAACCTGTATTAAACGCATCCTGGTCTACCTGCCCCAGCAGCAGCCATGACTCAAAGTAACGGGGAGAACCCGCAGCGGCCCCGCAGTAACCTCCGTCAGATCCGGGATGGCATCCAATTCCGCTCACTAAAGGCCAAGAAGAGAGTGGAGAGCATCACTAAAGATGATGTACAGGGATGCTTCAAGAAAAATGCTTTTGTGATCTTCACCGTTCTAGCTGTTGTCATTGGTGAGTTTAAAGTTTTGACGTGACGGTAGATTGTTGTGTGTGTGTGTGTGTGTGTGTGTGTGTGTGTGTGTGTGTGTGTGTGTGTGTGTGTGTGTGTGTGTGTGTGTGTGTGTGTGTGTGTGTGTGTGTGTGTGTGTGTGTGTGTGTGTGTGTGTGTGTATATATATATATATATATATATATATATATATATATATATATATATATATATATATATATATATATATATTATATATATATAAGAGAGAGAGAGTATATATACACTGATTAAACAGTAAAATAACATATTGCATCTTATTGCACTCTCTCCTCTCCCATCATTCAACCCTTTGTCTTTTCTGTCACAGTCTTATAATGAATTAAAAGAATTATAATGATCAATCTGTCAATCTGGGTTGATGACCCATTCCAACAGGAAGGAAGGAAGAAGGAATATAATAGATTATAATAGATTCAAAGGATCAGAGTGTAGAGCAGTATAGGTATCTTAGATGAATTCAACAGAGTGGCCCTTATCTGAGACCCTGGTCTAAGCTGACCCGTGACACCTAGCCATTAACCTCTGACCTTGCCCAGTAGGAGGTGGGCCAGGCCCACCCAGTTCTTCACCCCGAGGCCCTGGTGGAATTACACACTGCCAAAAAAGAATCAAATGATTGATTGTCAACTTTAGGATTTAGTTGGCCTCTGGGTCAGCCACCTGGGCTGGCATGTCGGAGCGTTACTGATTCTATGAACCAACTGCATTTGTTTGGAAAGACTTTCAATGACACTGGAACAAAGGACAGTCACACATTTTATAGAATTAAAGCAAGAGCCATTTGGGTTACCCCAAACTATAGAACAGTCATTTTAATTCAAGCTAGTTTCATGGCTGAAAAGACATGTTAGCTTTCTTGTGTCCACCAACTGGCAAGTGAATTGATTGATGCCTTTATCAGCTTAGATGATGGTGCTCTGACTGATAAGACTATAATCAAACAAGCTTAGCCATCAAAGTTCATAATGGGGTTGAATATTGAATATTATAGGTGTGATCTTTACGTCAAATGTAATGATATGACAGAACAAATGTACACAGCTACTGTTTATGATGATGACTGTCTATTAAGAGAACACACCCTCTTGTGTCATTGTGAAATTTTGCACTTACGAGCTTCTGGCAGTTATACATGTACTACCCAACACAATGTTAGGGTTGGGTATCGAAATTAGGTTCCAAGTAAGTATATACAGTATATATACAATTTCTGGGTACCAGGTACCCATACAGCACATACGTGTATGGGGAATTTGGGAAATGGTAAAACAACTATATTGGGATACAAAGTGGGAAAAGTATCTAAAATAAATAAATGAATAAATAACTTTATTCATTAAAATAAATTCCGGTTTTCAGCTTTAACATAACATATTTACATATTGACATAACATTTGCTTTAACCCTGTAGGCATAATGCTGGGGTTTGCCTTGCGGCCATATAACATGTCCTACCGTGAGATGAAGTACTTTTCCTTCCCTGGAGAGCTGCTGATGAGAATGCTTCAGATGTTGGTGCTTCCTCTGCTGGTTTCCAGTCTCATCACAGGTATGGATGAGGAGGGCACACTGGGCTCAGCCACCATGCTGGGCGTGGGGTCAATTCCCAGCTGCATACACAGTAAAATCCTAGTTCCATTTTCTGAGTTGAATTACAACAGGATTTTAATGTGTACATGTAGCACATTTGTATTAATTTACAGTAGCCTGTTGTTAAATATAGTAGTCATGGTACTTAAATAGTAAGTTCATTGTTGAGTACGCGTTTGTGTGTGTGTGCACGTTTCAATGTTGTAGCACTCCTTCAGCAGCCGCTGCTTCAAAATGTTGGCGCTTCTCGCCGATAGTTCTGTCTTCTTTCACTTTCTCCACGCCGTTTGGTGCTCCCCCAAATTTGGTGCCCTGTGGTTCAGCACCTAGTTGGATAAGCCAGGCCTGGTCACAGCCTCGCCACATGAAGTCCAATTATAGCCACACTATTCCTGTGTGGATCCCAAGATCCACATTTGAGCACTTTATCACTGCACTTTTATTTTACTTTCATCTTATTTTATCTTATTTTATTTTTGTGTAGAACACTTTGTAACCTTGTTTTGATACAGTAAGTGCTTTATAAACAGAGTTATTATTATGTGCAGGGCAGTTTCTGGTCCATATCTAACATTGATTATCCATGAGCATGGGTCAGCCATGGTTCAGTCTGCCATGTTTGTTGTTGCACTATTCTCCAGTGCCTCTGGCAGCAGTGTGTCTGTCTCAAGTGTTTATTCAGCCGACACTAAGTGTTGGGTTTTGGCCCACAAGTGGATGAAGTTAAGATGACTTCACATGAGAGCGAAGGGGGAGAGCAAAAGTGTATGAGAGAGAAAGAAAGAGTGAGGGAAAGGTAAAGGGACGTCCTCTATATCAGGTTAAGTCTCATTTATTTTCCATCACACGGTGATGTTGTGCACGATGTGATTGAAAATGTCATGTGATGGAGAAAAATGCAGTCTCAGTCCAATGTAATTTCAAGGTCTCAGGCTTATTGGTTCAAAACACCAGTCCAACTTTAACTTTGTAGTGTGCTAAGTTAATTGGTAAATAAGGGTAATTTGATATACAGTCCTGATCCGCTCTTCTAATGTATCAAGAGACTACTTGTTTGTCCCTCGGTCACACATCTGAATCTTTAAGCCTAGCCTCCATCATACACACTTAAGTGTTATGAAGAAGCTCAATGGTCAAATGCCATGCCATACAGTAACTGTAAACCCTAATTTATACTTAGTTGTGTTCCGGTGTCGCACATCGAAAATAACTGATCTACAAGCTCAAAATGCATCGTGCTGCAACATGATGTGCAACCAATTATAACTCAGGCTTAATCCTTACAGTTTAAAATATTGTGTAGGATTTCAGCAGGTGTTTACCATAGCAGTAGTCACCGTAGAGACTGTGTCTTTGAGGAACTTGAAGCCATGATGTTGTTCTTGTCTACTACTGGACAGATGTTGACAGAAGTATTCCATTCATCATACTTTCATGCTTGGTTAATCCATTTACGGCGGAAGTCCCACAGGTTTTTGAACTGGAAGATATATAGGCAGGATGTTCAATGTCCAATCACATCGGCTGATAGCAGTGACTGACAGGGTAGGTGGGACACAGTGATTGATAGTCCCATGGGCCAATCCATTTGTGAAATGACACAGATCTGATGTCCAATAATAACCTGCTTTGTAGTCTGCAGTAGCTAGCTTGTAGCATCAACATCTCCTCTGACACCATGTCACATGACAGGAGATAGCACATGTAGAAGCCAACAAAGGCACTGTTCTCTGGTCAAAACAGTTCCTGCTGTGTGTGTGCGCGCACATGCACACGTTCGTGTGCGTATACGAGTGCGTGTGTGCCAGGCAGTCAGCCTGGATGACACTGTTGCTCCCTCCTAAAATCACAAATAGACATACATTATCAACAGTTTAAAGTGGCTTCACACAAAAAGTGTCATCAAATACACAGCATGCTGACATGATTTCCATGTCAGATTATATGAAATTACTGTAATCCTTTTTTACGGCAAAATGAATATCAGCCCAACATGTGCATTTGTGTGGCTGTGTGCTTCTGGTTACGCCCCACCAAAGTGTAAGCATACTGAATATGGATGAAGTTCCACACACGATAGAAATAGCTGCAACCACCAAATTAAACAACCTTCGACTCAATCATTAACATTTACGAGAAAGATTCCTTCGAAACAAGAAGGCTCTCAAATGTAGATGCATCGTCACACTTCTGAGTATGATTTTGTTTTGTTTGTTGGCTTTGATTCAATCATAGGTAATCATTTGACAAAATCCCTTTTCCGAGCCTCGTCAAGAAGTTATACGCTTACAAAGTTATGTGGTAAAACATCACAGAAAAATCTAATGGTTGGACAGAAGTAATGTTGATCAATTGTTCAATTTGTACAGCGCTATTGCTTTGTTTAGCATAGAGATGTATACACAATGTGTCTCTGCTTTGAAGTTTCCATGAGGGTCACATCCAACTTCACCCAGGATTGAGCTTAACCACTTGAACCCCAGCATCCATATTCTGGGGGGAACATTAGCTAAAAAATAGCAGATCTACAAGTTCACGCGTCACATTGCAAAGCGTTGTGAGCTTATAGATCGGCTATTTTTGGTGAAGAGATTTGGAAGAGACAGAAAACAGCGAAGTACAGTTGCAACCCAGGTCTATTTTTCTAAGAATACAGGGTTATCCAAACTGAGATCAGAGCTTCCCCAGATGGCTGTTGAATGGAGAGAGAAAGAGAGAGCCCAAATGACGTCATTCCACAAAGAATGAATCAGGGATACAGATAGAGGGGAAGTGATGGAGAAAGGAGGGGGAAGTGGGAACGGCAGGTAGTAGAGTCAAATGAGTACACAGAGGAAAATCCTCAGTGTTCATTTATCCATTTGCAACTCCGAGAGTGTACAAATGTAACCAAATGGACTCGTAATTCTCAGAGTTAAATTTACAATGAGGACTTTACTGTGTAGAGGGGAAGAAAAGACAGAGTAGAGAAGGAGCCAGAAAGAGGAGGCAAGACAGGCTGAAGTGGATTGAGCAAGACGAGTGGTGTTTTCAGGGGATTTAAAGAAATGAATGGAAACCCTCACTGTAAAACATTTGACCCACAGTCCCTCTGTTCACTAAACATTTGAATGAAGATGTAAAATAACTTGTAATAAGTTGTTCACCACAGTACTTTTGGAATATGAGCAAATTTCATCAAAGGCCAAATGTGGTTACAGATCCCATGTGGTCATCATCTGTGGCCAATCAAATGCTAGAGTGGAATGGGGTCAGGGGTCACTGTAACCATGCATGTATGGCAGCAACAATAGAGCCTTTATACTGTACCACTGAGGACATGAAACAGAACGCTTTCACTAAATAAGAAACACACACACACACACACACACACACACACACACACACACACACACACACACACACACACACACACACACACACACACACACACACACACACACACACACACACACACACACACACACACACACACACACACACACGCACACATTCAAGTGTGCATG
>NC_139941.1:28316523-28404023 GCF_963454915.1 Gymnoscopelus microlampas
ACACACACACACACACACACACACACACACACACACACACACACACACACACACACACACACACACACACACACACACACACACATGTACATACACTCATACGTGTGGGGACAGACACCAAATCAAAGTGCCACACATGAAAGGAGCACATACATCTCCTGTTGCACAAAGCGTCTTTGGTTTGTGCAGCTCTGAATGAAGATAATAGCCCATAATAGGGCCTGACACTTTGAAAATACGACACTACACGCCATGGCTATTGAATATTGTCAGTTTTCAAGGCACCCCGTTGCAATTTTCTTTATAGTGTCTTTTTTATGTTGTTAGGGATGGAGGAGGGGTTCTCGGACTCACTGGTGTGTTGTGACCTTGTTAAAGTTCATGCTGGCAGTTGGAGTCTTTATTGACTGTGGTTTTCAAAGTTTTAACAGATAACCCACATTTTCAAAACAGAAGACTTTTGTGTACAAGCCAAAACGGACTTTGTGGGTTATTGTGAAGGTCCATCTAATAACGTTGACCGTATTTGTAGCCAGTTAAACTACCAGACCACTATCCTTGTTTTTTCTTCAATCAACAGTTGTTTCTCCACAGTTTTTGGGCAACGATTTTGCAGATGGTTTTCTCTTAGTAGCAGACTCTAGAAGTAAGCAGAGGATAGCCATGTTGTATAACTGTTATCTAATTCTGCTGTTTTGTATCTCCCAATTAACCACTTAAACCTATTTGACTGGTGTCTATTCTTGGTCCCGTTACTTTTTCCCTCAACACCAAATCTCTACACCAACACAATTGCAGATCTACAAGATCACAATGCCTCGCAATGTGACTTGTGAGCCCCAAATGTGTTCCCCTTTGGCTAATCATCAAATCTTAAGAGGGTGCAGATCTTGTCTTTTTTCCATCACATTCTTGACATTTCTCTGTCTGATTATATACTCTAATGCGATCTTCTAGGCCTCCCTCTCTGTCTCTCTGTATGTGTGTGTGCTATTCACAATACACATCTACCGTAAAGCTGCCCCCCGGGTGCTATAGCGGTTGTTTTCCCACCACTAAAGGTCAGAGAGTCTGATAGTGTTTCTTCCTCTGAGGCTGTTCGCCTTTGTTCTTGTTGACGCATGGACAGATAATCCCGATGGGTATTCATGTTGGTACGAGCACCAATAATTGCTGCACCTTTTCCCAGGCTTTGCACCTTTTTCAACTGTAGAGTCAGTGCAGAGGAAGTGTATGTTGCATGTAAGTCACGGGACAGCATGACTAAAGATGACCTAGAATCCCCCCCCCCCCCCCCCCCCGTTGAAAAGAACACAGAACTGTAAACATCGAGAACCTAATTCGAAGCAGATCCTTCAAAACTGTCAAAGACGGGCCATCTTAGACAGACAGTTAACGAATGACAGAGTGAATGAATAGTTAACCAAATGAATGAATGTTCCATACGTGACTTCGCCTGCTCGTCTGACTCCACCAACAGATGGAGGGACGATTGTCTACTCTACATCATGGATCTCCAACAGAGGGTCCGGGACCCCTAGAGGGTCCGCAGAGTTACTAAAGGAGGGCCGGCAAATCTTTGAGTCATAGGATTTATTTATTTTCTTCTTTTTTTTTTTACAATACCCACTTCAACCCTCCCTATTCTGGGGGAAACATTCGCAGAAAATAGCCGATCTACAAGCTCACAACGCGCTGCAGCCAGTTATTTACAGCGAGGAGGTTTGGTGTCGGCCAGGGAAAAAAGAGCAGACCAAGTACAGAGCCAGAGGTCAAGTTTACTAAGTATTGAGGTTTTAAGTGGTTAAATATATGAAAATAAACATTAACCTGAATCCAATATATTAATATTAAAGATCACATAGTTATAGTGCTGTCAAACAAGTTCATGAAGTTATCTAATCTTTGAAAAGGTTATACAATATGTAGTGGCGGGGGTCCCTGCTTCATCTCTCTCTCAAGGGGTCCTCAGTCTGAAAAACATTGAAGACCCCTGTTCTACATGCTTGCTACATTGCTGTAGCAAGCATGTAGGAATTATTTGCAGTAGCGGACAGAAACTCCAGAAATACTTTAAATATTGGTCTTTTGTGTCTATTCCTGTTTCCTTGAATGACTCTACCTATTGATTAAATGTAGACCCTCCTTGTTCCCTTGCAGCCAGTGCTGCTGTATGAGTGCCTTATTATGGGGGGCTATTGAAAAACTTAATAGCCATTTAAATAGTTTGGCTCTGATGAAGAGTTACCATGTGTCAAAATATTGATTGATTTGCATTTGCTATTGTGCAACTGAATCATAGGTACAACTACCTAATGCATTGGTTCTCAAAGTGGGGTCCGGGGACCCCCAGGGGTTCTTGAGGGGGTTCCAGGGGGTCCCCAGCTAAATGATGGACAGGAACCAAATGGACCCTTATGGGTCTGTAACTCTCAGAGTTAAATTAACATTGGTTTTACAATGTGAATTGGGGTCCCAGAGGTATAAATGCCATTAAATGGGGGGTCCGTAGCCTAATGCATGTCAAACTGGGGGTCCTTGAAATTAAAATGGTTGAGAATCACTGCTAGAGAGCCGTAAAACCTTCTCTTATTGGGGTCCCTGGCTTATCTTTTCAAATGGGGGTCCGCGGACCCCCTGGTAATAAGTGTCAATTAGGGGGTCCTTGACATGGAAAAGTTTGAGAACCACGGACCTAATGGGTAGAGGTTGACATCAACCATTCCATGAATATGGTCTTGATTTAAGCATGTGGATGATTAAAATGTATGGCTTTATAATACAGTGTGCATCTGCAGTATTTGCTCATAGCAGGGGGTAATGATTCTAAAGGCTGCAGTAATAACATACATATAGTAGAGAGAGACAGAGGAAGTGTGGGGTTAACCCTGTAGTGCTGTGTATCTCCTCTCCAGGTATGGCTGCACTGGACAGCCGTGCATCGGGTAAGATGGGCCTGAGAGCGGTGGTGTACTACACTACCACCACCGTCATCGCTGTGTTCATCGGTATCGTCATGGTGCTCATCATCCACCCTGGGAAAGGATCTAAAGATGAGTTCAAAAATCAGCAGAAGGTAGAGCGGATCAGCCCTGCTGATGCCTTCTTGGACCTCATCAGGTACACAGACACACACACACACACACTCACAGAGATGTACGCGTGCACATGCACACAAATACCACGTATACACACACAGGCATGCACGCACGCAGTCGCACGCACGCAGTCGCACGCACGCACGCACACACACACGCACGCACGCACGCACGCACGCACGCACGCGCGCGCACACACACACACACACACACACACACACACACACACACACACACACACACACACACACACACACACACACACACACACACACACACACACACACACACACACACACACACACACACACACACACACACAAACCCTCTAAAAATTATATTTCCAGGACAGTTTGTATACAATATATATATATACTGTATATCGATATTAAAACAAAAGAGGTACATTTGTTAAGTAAGCGATTTGCTCAACCTAATACAGTTGTTTTGTTATTATTCTCTATTGCAGAAACATGTTTCCTCCTAACATTGTGCAAGCATGCACCCAACAGGTAACTCTATATGTCCACATGTTCTTTTTCACTTCACTTTTCACTCTCTTCATGTTGTTTTTGGATCATTGTTTGCTAGGCTTGCCACCTGATAGCTTAATTTATGTGCCAAATCTGCCAGCCAAGATGCTTTCATTTCCACTTACTCATGTAATCTCTTTTTAGGCAGAAGTGTGTATGTAACTGGCAGGATTGTGACATTTAGTATATCGGGTGGTTATAAAAGAATTTCTTCCTCTCTCTCTTGTTGATCTTATTGTGAAATATGTGCAGTATATGTACCCCTTCTATGATAATATAGATCGCAATTATGAATTTTATAGTTTAAAGCTGGGAAATGTTTTTCACAATTAGCCTCAATGTCCAAGTGGAGTGTGCTTGTATTAAAAACTGTGTTAACCTGACATTACTCCAGAAACCCAACACAACAGATACTGACCTAGCTAGGAATGGCTCATTTTAACACCATCATTTCCCCCTTAAATTCAGTTCAAGACACAGTATGGCAAGAGAGTGGTCCAAGTGAGTGTCACAGTGAACGACACGTTGCTTACGTTAAACGGCAGCCAACAGCTAACACGCGAGGAGGTGATCCCAATTCCAGGACATGTGAATGGAGTGAATGCTCTGGGCCTGGTCGTCTTCTCCATGACCTTTGGTCTGATCATTGGGAACATGAAGGAGCAGGGGCGACCTTTAAGAGACTTCTTTGACTGTCTCAACGAAGCCATAATGAGACTGGTCGCTGTCATAATGTGGTGAGTAGAAGAGGGGAGGGATTAACCACATGAACCCTAGTGTCCCTATTCTGGGGGAGAACATTCGTCAAAATTAGCAGCTCAAAACGCGTCACATTGCAATGCTCAAAGTATATAGGGTTTAAGTGGATGTTGGGGGAGAAAAGTAGAAAACGAAGAGAAGGTGAAATATGTTGATTGATGTACAAAGATACTATCTGTGTGGGGAAAGCAATACTTGAATGAAAAAGGGAACTGCGTCAGGCACCCGGAACTAATGGCAAGCAAACTGACACTATGGGAGCCAACCCAGGGCAAAGCCAGGAAAGGCAAGAAGTGCACCACCTACGTAGATGCACTGCGGCGCGACAGCTTAGCCAACAACACTGTAGAGCTCAAGAACCTGATGTTAGATAGGTGTGGAGGGCAGCGATTCAGGAATTCAGGAATCCCGAGTTGGTGTTGTCTTAGACTGAAAGAACGAGCCCAATCGATGGTCTTGAAGGGCGGAGCCAAACCCAGGCGCTGGATTCCAGCGCCTGGGTTTGGAGCACTCTGATTGGTTAGGAGATAACAAGGTCCTAAGACCAGCGTTCCTGCAAGGTTCTCCCAGGCTTTTTTTCTTTTGAAACAAAAAAAAAGGCATGGGTTTCCGAGGCTAGTGTTGTCGCATCAAATAAAAATAAATGTAAAAAGTTTAATAAGTATGAAAATAAATAAATACAAATAAATCAGTGATTGAACAAATGATCGCAACCTGACAAAAAGCCATCTCAACACCCTAACCCCCAGGTATGCACCCATTGGTATCCTGTTCCTGATTGCTGGTAAAATTGTGGAGATGGATGACATCTCGGCCATGGGCGGGCAGCTGGGCATGTACACAGTGACCGTCATTTGTGGCCTGTCCATCCATGCCATCATTGTTCTGCCAACTCTCTACTTCGTCGTCACAAGGAAGAACCCCTTTGTCTTCATTGGAGGGCTGCTTCAGGCACTCATCACTGCCCTGGGGACATCATCCAGGTAAGAGGCTGGCTCAAATGTCACTATGTGAAGTCCAGACTATAGTTGCGAACGCGGAAGGAGGCGCGGCGAAGCCGCGCCTCCGCCCAAGTGGAGCATACTATGAAACTCTGCTCGGCTTGTGTCTCTGTGTGTGTGTGTGCAGTATGTGTGCACTGCCTGCACTGCCTGTGTGCAACCAACAGAGTGCGCCAGAGTGCAGTCAAAACACACACACACACACACACACACACACACACACACACACACACACACACAGTCCGTAAATACACAATATTTTCGAGCTGCGTTCGCTTCCAGCGTTCGCGTGTCTTACTTGTATATCAACAGCTCATGCACTGGCATGGAACCAGCCTTTTATAGAACCACGGTGCACTCCTGGTCTAGAAAGATTTCTCGTCCAATTTTGATCCAGGGTCACTGAATGTGATTGTCCATTTTGTTGAAACCTAATGTGTTTGTTATTGGTGTAGACCTTGGTATGCAGTCAGACTGTAGACTTCTGATGTAAATAAAACTCTTGAATTCGAGTCATTAGTTGATTGACTAATTGACTGAAAAAGCCAAAAAAGAACATTATGGTACTGTTCATCATTAACCCTTTAAGACCGGGAAAGCATCTGTGTCATTTTAGAGTTTAGCTAAAAGCATTATTTTATACATTGGCTATTAAAAAATAGCAGATATACAACCTCATAGCGTGTCACTTCGTGCCGCGCTACGAGCGCGTAGATGTGCTATTTTTTTTAAATCGTGAAAATGTGTGCAAATCTTTCAATTTAATTTTAACTCAAATCTTTGCTTCTCACAACATATTTTGAGATGGGGGTCTGCAGCCAAATACATATTATTCTTGGGCTGAAAACGTTTGAGCACCACTGATATAGTAGGTTTTTCAGAAAACTGTTAGGATTTAGAAGACATTTGTAGAATCGACCTCAGGTCTTAATTTATGTCTCACTGTATTCTGTTTTTCTCTGCACCCCTCCCCCTTCACTTTTTCTCTTTCGCTCTCTTCCGTTAACCTGCAATCCTCTCTCAGTTCTGCCACACTGCCCATCACCTTTAAGTGCCTGGAAGAAAATAACAAGGTGGATAAGCGTGTGACCCGTTTTGTGCTTCCCGTTGGTGCTACCATTAACATGGATGGCACAGCCCTGTATGAAGCCCTGGCAGCCATCTTTATTGCTCAGGTCAACAATTATGACCTTAACTTTGGACAGATTCTCACTATCAGGTTTGTATACTTTTGTTCCTTAACAATGTTCACAAATTCCTTTCACTATATTATAGCATGTTTTAGCGTGATTATTTGTTTCCAAACTGAAATGACCCCAAAAGGTTTCCTGTTAAAAATGGGGTCGATTATTACTGTCTTCTGTGGGTTATTTGCCAAGATTTCACTAGGGCTACTTATTATACAGTAACATATTTGTGTTTAGTACTTTATTCCTTTCCAGATATTAACCACTTAAACCCTATAATTAGTTGACCAGACTCCCCCAGAGCTCTATACTAGGCCCCCTCCGGTTTTAGTTTTACGCTAAATATCTTTGCCTAAAATAGCCAATCTACAAGCTCACAAAGTGTCGTGTTGTGAGCTTGTAGATCTGCTATTTTCGACGAATGTTTGTCCCAGAATAGGGACACTAGGGTTCATATGGTTAAGACATACCATTCATTTTTGTCTTCCTTTGCTCTTGTTCACCAGTATTACAGCCACTGCCGCTAGTATTGGAGCAGCTGGAATCCCTCAGGCTGGACTAGTCACGATGGTGATAGTGCTGACCTCTGTAGGCCTTCCTACAGATGACATCACACTCATTATTGCTGTGGATTGGTTCCTGTAAGTACTGGCTGCATGTCTGAATTCTAAAGGCCTGTCCACATGGCTTAATGCAATCTTCCCAGAAGGAGTATATTGTTTAGTTATGAAAGGATTGCAAAGGGATTTTTATAATTGAAAACCCAGGTTGAGAATCAAAGCTGGGATAAAATGTGATTCCACTAAATGTTTATGAAATATGACCTGTTCTTAATAATTATTGTTACTATAACATACAGTGTGGGAATTTTGTCCTGTGAGAAAGTTTCTAAATCCTCACATCAGGTTGAATTCTGTTATTGCATTTCAAGACTACTGGTAGAAGAGCTGTCAAGGACATACTATTGTATGAGTTCTATCAAATTCCAGCCAAGTTTCTTAGGGGCTGGGCCAAGTTGGCGATCAGCAAGTTCTTAGAGTTGGTTACAGATTCACTCCCCTCGCATTCCATGTCCCTCAATCCATCTGTTTCTAATTCTGTCTGCATCTTACTGCATTGGAGAGATCTACTGCCGCCAATCTACTGACCACGTTGTTTCATGTGGTTTTATAATTGCTTGGAACCATTAAAAATATACCTCAGGTATTCTGTGGATTACATTCAGTGGAAATCATCTTAGATGCTGATAGTTTTGTAAATACCAACACATGTTTTCAGTTTGCAAAGCCTGCTGCGGAAATGTTAATTTCTTGTATGCAGACTTGATTGGTTGACTATAGAGTTTAGGGTGCTTACTCTGACCTTGCACTTTGTATGTCTCTCAGAGAATGCTTAAATTATAATTTTCATACAAAGCCAGTTTTATGCATGTACACAGTACATGGATGGCAAACTCCTTTAGTGGATTACTACTGTAAACTTCATTTTACTCTGATGAAGGAGCATTATGTCATTATGTCTGTATTTTTTATTACTAATATACCTCTGCAGTAATAAAAAATCCACCCAAACTTTATAAGAAACCATACGCAAACCTAAATTCCTCCTCTTCACTCCTTAATTAGCCCTTCCTCTTCTCCTTATTTAGAACTTTGCTTCTGCCTATGTGGCGGATTCTGTCAATGCTTTTCAATGGGATTTGTGGATTTCCGGATTTCTCTTGAAAAGCATTGGCAGAGTCCGGCTTCATAGGTAGAATAAAGGTGCGGTGTGACTGTGCACTTAGGCCTTCTTTTTTGCTTGTAGAACTCTAGATTTTCAGAACTTATCAGGCTGACTGATGCTATGAACACTTGTGATGGCTGGAAAAAGAGTTTCAATGACACTGAAGAAAAGGAAAGAAAGTTAGTTATTTCCAAGGGAATTATCACCACAATCAATATTCCAAGAGACATAACTAGATCATGTCCTCTTCTCTCTTCCAGGGACCGATTGCGCACCACCACCAATGTTCTTGGAGACTCCATCGGTGCAGGTATCGTGGAACATCTGTCCCGCCATGAGCTACAGAAGAAGGATCCAGAAGTGGGCAACTCAGTGGTGGAGGAGACAGACAAGAAGCCGTACCAGCTTATTTGTCAAGAAAATGAATATGAGAACGAGAAGCCTGCAGACAGCGAGACCAAGATGTAGAGGGAGGATTATCTGAGTGGTTGTATACATTGTTCGGAAAAAATGCTGCGTCGAACCATTTTCTGAACATGTCTATTCCAGACGTCAGAGCTTATACAGTACCATTCCCTCGCGAAATGTCTGGGTTAATAGAAAATAGTTAGAATATTTTTCATGAATGCATTTGCCAAGAAATATTTGATAGTTGAATCTGTGTAGACCTGAAATGGTTCTGTGTTGTGTCGTGTTGTCAGCTAGGCATACAAAGGGTCTATATGCATGCCATAGGGTGGCAGTTGTTTACTATTGAGCATGAACTATTCTATGTAGATCCTGGTGGTCCATGGTCTGTCTGTGTGCTATATCTAACTCCTCACAAAACTATTTTACTATGTGTAACCTCCCAGTATTGCTGGCAGGGCTGATTCTGTAAGCAATAGTAGAGTACAGCACATACCAAGTAGCCTGACACTCACCCTGAATTTTCATTTTGTTTCACTCCATTAATCAGTCTGAAAGCCCTCCCAGTGCAGCCGTTTTCTGAGATGGGGGCGTGGCCAAAGTGGGACTCTTTGGCGATTGGTTTGTACTGGATTATCCCGATCCCGATTGGGCCATGCCGCCGGTTAGATTTTCAACTGAGAAAACCCCGCCTTCTATAGTGTCACCAGACCCTGTATGCGAGGCTAGCGATTCATACCAAGCACTGTCCTGTTCAATTTGGTGATACAGATAGCATTGATTGATTGATTGAATATTTTATTAGGCAAAAAATATAAACAGCACAATTACATTTATAATACTTAGTCTAAAAGGTCCGTCCAATAAAGTCCTTGCGGTCTTGTTTCCATTGGGGTCCTTGGTATTTATAATAAAACATAAAATAGAATTGATTGACATGGTGGCACTGGCACTAGATAGGAGTTGGATAATCATGCACATGGGTCAGGGTTGCCAGGCAAACTGCTTTGGGGAAAAGAAGGGCTCTCTTTTTACAAGTCTGTATCATGGCTTTATCCAGAATGTTTTTTTGCGTTTGGTCTTCATGTATTATTTGACAGAATTATCTTGTTTTAATAGTTTAATAGTTCATATTAGGGGTTAACTGTTTCATCAATAATATTTTCTTGACAAGATATTATGATTTGTTCCTCATACCAATCACAATGGCTGATAAACCAAAACAGCTCAGCCAAGTTGCTTTATATTGAAAGAGTTTGTACGAGCGACATATTTGTCCAATTACCAAAATAATTTGAACCGTCCATAACCATTTCTAATGACACTTTGACCAAAAAAAAAAAAAAAAAAGTAATCACCAAAATCGAAATCTCAAATTCCTGCATGTTGGTTTTTGTAAAGAAAATAGACAAAATAAAGAATTGCCAAATCCTGTTTCGAAAAGAGTATGCAGCAATGTATAATACTTGCTGAGGAGTGCACTGTCCCTTGACACTGCACTAAGCTCTTAACGGAAACACACCCTCTAACATGGCCATGGATGGAGGTCAAATAATATTGTTGATGCATTCTTGTAGTCAGTTCACATGTTTTATCGTTTCTTTCAATTAGAAAAAAAGAAAAGAAAAAAAAGCCTGTTTGGGCCATTAAATGTTCTTAAATTAGTTTTAGCTTGACTAAATCTAATTGAAGCTGATGTAGTTGATAAATAATTGTATATGGTTTAATATGAATTAATCTTGTAAGTACCGGATTTAACTTCTTTGCCTCACCATTTTATTTTCCAAGCTCAATTTTGAAAGTGTTGTTCCTAGGTGAACTAATTCATTTATTTTCTTTGATAGACATGGCTTTGTAATATAGAATATGTTGCTGAATATATTTATATAGAGAACTGTAGATATGTGTGTACGTTAACTGTAGATTTTAAATGTAAAATTGACTTGAGAATGTCCTTTGTAAAGATGCTGTAAAAACCTTCCTTTTGAACTTGAGAACCAAACTAACAATCCTCTCATTTCCTTTTACAAAGGCAATATTGGCTGGTTTAATGGACCAAATGCTATATTCTACAAACACTTGAGAAAATGTGATAGTTCCCTTGTTTACAGTTGCTGGTATAGTTTTTTATATGACTTTCTCTCGTGAATTCACACACACACACACACACACACACACACACACACACACACACACACACACACACACACACACACACACACACACACACACACACACACACACACACACACACACACACACACACACACACACACACACACACACACACACACACACACACACACACACACACACACACACACACACACACACATGCTACATGACATGAATAGTTTTTTCCACCCCTTGTATAGATTTTTTTTAAATAAAATGAAAATCAAATGTCTGTGTATCTATTATGAATATCTCTGCTGTCGGGCAGAAACCAGCTAACTCAGGAAATGAAAAAACAAAACAAAAAGTGTAATTAGGAGGTTTTCTCCATCATTGATAAGAACAGCTGAATGGACCTTCAAGCTCACAATGAGGTTGGAGGTCAAAAAAGGGTGTGGAGCCTGGAGTTAGCAAAACCAGCGAACTCCACCCCCTTGGGTGGAGTTAGCTGGTTTTGTTTAACCAACACACAGACATAAAGGGTGTTCAATAGCACTGATTTATGTTTCTGCCAGACAGCGACGATATATGATAAGGTTTTCGGATGAAATATGACTTTGACAGATGTAATGAATAGACAGTATTAGACATTTATAGGCAGGTCCATTCAACCCTTACTTCTCAACACATTTTGTTTTGTTTAGCTATAGCAGTGTGGTTCTCAAATTGGGGTCCAGGGACTTTCAGGGTTCTGCAAGAGGGTCCAAATTGACCCTTACAGATCTGACTGTAACTCTGACAGTGTATAAATGGAACATTTGAACACTCTCAGAGTTATGGTGGTCCTTAAAATAAATAAATAAAACATTTGAGAACCACTGAGCTATTACATAGTGTGCAAAAGAAGCAGGACTAATGGGGAATTATTACCTAGTACCACAGTCTTATTCTGTTCACAACCAATATGCTCTTATAACAGCTGGAGGTTCAGTGCCTTGCTCCAGGGCACATGTATAAATGTTGTTCAGGGTGAATGCCTCCTATTTTCCTCCCCAACCCAAATTATAACAGGGACTTGGGCATTCTCACATTCACTCTAGTAAACAGTGCAATTACAGATTTCCAATATACTATAGGCTGCTAGGTAAAGGTCTGATACACTGAAACAACACTGAAATAGAAGATGTTTATATAAATACACACTACGGCTATATTCCCAAGTTCCACACTTGAGTTGATGATTGGTGTTCAATTTATGCTAAGTAATATCCAAATGCAAGTAATTTTCCATAATGCCTGCAGTTGTTGTGAGAATATTCTATATTGCATACAGACAAGACAACAACAACAACAACAACAACAACAACAACAACAACAACAACAACAACAACAGGTGAGGTGAGTGTATTTCACAGAAGATGGACCAAATGTGCAATATTCTACAAGTGCCTCTGCTGACACCTAGAGGTCACTTAAAATACTTTAACTCAGAATAAAAAGTGTCACCACTGTATATAACTTCTGGAGACCCTCACCTTGTTGATTTACTGGACAGATACTGAATGTATGAGAATCTGATTAGTTTTACTTATAGTACCTACAATGTGTGGCTCAGGCAGGGCCATGATTACACTATTTATAATTTAGGAATTAGGACACTGCAACAAGGGAGGATAGAATCAAGAGGGATTTATTATAGTCACTTATTCATACTTATTCATAGGTACAAGCTCCGAAATGTTGGTGGGACATGTTCTGCAGAGACTATGCTAACACAATACAATCTAACAAGATTATAATAAAAAAAAACAATTCTGGATGTATAGGCTAATGAAGTAAAAAAGAAAAACAATTATAGATGAGATAGACATAAAATTAAACATAGAGATCTCCATACTGTATATGGGCATATCAGTTGGATCGGCGGGGATGTAGGTGTGAGGGCCACATAGTGGCCCAAACCTCTAGTAGGCTATATAATAGCCTATATTTAGGCTATATATATTGTGCAACCAACATTTTGAGCAGCTGCTAGGGATTATTTGAGTTTTTTTTGTTACGGGGACAGAGCTCTGCTCTGTACACGTATTGTTATTGGCAGTATTCTGTCACTTCTTCTTCTTCTTCTTCTTCTGCCACTTTTCGCAGTTCTGGCTGAACCGCGCTGTCGCTTTTTACGAAACTCGGCCATATGGTAGATGGTCATGAAAAACGATCAAAAAATAATTCTCACAATCTTTCGTCCAAAGGTGGCGGTATAGCACTCAATTGAAAATGCCAACTTTGACCAGGTACAACTCATGCCCTGTTTGACCTACAGCCATGAAACTTGGATACACATATGCGTCTCCTCATGCTGAACAACTTTCACCCTCTGACTTTTGACCTCTGACCTTTAGATCTCCCACCATTTTGAATTATATGAAAAACAGTCATTGGCTCCTAACTTCTGCATTTTTTCACTTATGGAAAATCCGTTGGAAATTTTTGTAGGCAGTGGTCCAAGGTTCAAGTGCTAAACGTTTCGTGCAGATTGCTCAAAAATCCCAGGAGGAGATAGATTTTAACTATTACAGTTTAAAGAAAATTATTCATCTGTGCCTAAAACATACATGCAGACTCACATTTCTTTGAAACTTTGCAGAAATGTACAGGGTCATTCCAAATATCACTGAAACCAATCTTACTCCAATTGGCCAAAAGGGGGCGCTATAGCAATTTTTTGAAAAGGCAGACTTTAAACAGGCATAAGTCATGCCTCGTTTGGCCGAAAGTCATGAAACTTGCTTACACATGTGCCTTGACTCATGAGGAACACACGTATCGATTTGACCATTAAGCTCCGCCCTTAGATTTTCCGCAATTTTGAGCAGTTTGAAAAATACTTGTTTTTGCCAGTTCTGGCTTAACCGTGCATACGCTTTTTACGAAACTCGGCCATATGGTAGATGCTCATGAAAAACTACCAAGAAATAATTCTCACACTCATTCGTCAAAGGGTGGCGCTATAGCACTCAATTGAAAGTGCCAACTTTGAACAGGTACAACTCATGCCCTGTTTGACCTACAACCATGAAACTTCGATACACACATGCGTCTCTTCATGCCCGACAACTTTCGTGGTCTGACTTTTGACCTCTGACCTTTAGATCTCCCACCATTTTGAATTATATGAAAAACAGTCATTGGCTCCTAACTTCTGCATTTTTTCACTTATGGAAAATCCGTTGGAAATTTTTGTAGGCAGAGGTCCAAAGTTCAAGTGGTAAACGTTTCGTGCAGATTGCTCAAAAATCCCAGGAGGAGATAGATTTTAACTATTACAGTTTTATGAAAATTATTCATCTGTGCCTAAAACATACATGCAGACTCACATTTCTTTGAAACTTTGCAGAAATGTACAGGGTCATTCCAAATATCACTGAAACCAATCTTACTCCAATTGGCCAAAAGGGGGCGCTATAGCAATTTTTTGAAAATGCAGACTTTAAACAGGCATAAGTCATGCCTCGTTTGGCCGAAAGTCGTGAAACTTGCTTACACATGTGCCTTGACTCATGAGGAACACACGTATCGATTTGACCATTAAGCTCCGCCTTTAGATTGTCCGCAATTTTGAGCAGTTTGAAAAACACTTAAACCCAGGATTTTTCAGCTATTTGCGTGAAACTGTATCATCTGTGTGATCTCCTTTTTCACAGTTACTTGTCTGTTGGGCCAATGGCGTCTCCCTTAAATGAATGCCTCACAATCTCAAGGTCGCCAGTTCAAGCCTCACTTGATGTAGACTTAATTTAAGTTGAATTGCAAACAACATGACTGTATCAATGAATACATGTGCAAATGGTAAAGATAACCTGAAATGCTTATTTGAGAGTACGTTTTTTACGTATGACATACTTCATTCTGAAAATAGCTGATCTACAATCTCACAACTTTTCATGGTTTGTGAGCTTGTAGATCGGCTACTTTCATTAGTTTTGGTTCTGAGGAGATGTACAATTTCTTCATTGGTAAATGGCTTGTGAACGAGTGATCTTAGTGTTAGTGAAACAGGGGATTGGTTCATGAAAGAAGGCAAGAGTTTATGATCTTCAACAGACAATATCAGCCTGGACAAAGCTATAGCACTATAGGTAGTGTTGCAGCCTATTAGTCTGAAGGTTGAGAGTTCGAATCCTGTTAATGGCAGTAGGTTGAGATGTCCAATCAAACCATTATGTTTCCATCTCTCTCTCTCATCAATCTATTGTTTCCATGTCACTCTCTCTCTCTTCAATCTATTCCGTTTCCATGTCTCTCTCTCTCTCTCTCTCTATTCACTGGCCCCGTATTATCGCTGCTTGCAGCTATATTTTTGTTTGTTTTTTGGCTATGCACTCTGACAGACGCAGGGAAAATCTCTTTCTGAGCTTTCAGCCCCGGCTGTAGAAGCCCTGGGTGGGTAGACACCTCCAGCCTCCAGGGCTTTCCATTTCACATTATCACACAGTCCACGGGAGGGAGTTTGTCCTTTGAAAAAAATAATTAAAAAATAATAATAATCATGTGGTGACCCCCCTGGGGGTCCCGACCCACAGGTTGAGAACCACTGTTCTACAGCTGGGAAGCCTGTTTCCATACCATATAGAGACAGATAGGCCTACAGATATGGTTTGCTGTGTGTTTTGAAGGAAACAGATAGCTGTAGGCCTACATTTAAATGGTAACAGGAAGAGTGGGCACTAAGGAAAAGTGGGCACTTTGATGTAAAATTGGCTATTTTCCCTATTTTTTTAAATACATGATGAGAACACGTTTATTAGACCAATAATTCGCCAATTAAGGTCTAATATTTCTACAATTGCTACAAAACCTGTATATCCAGTCATTTTGGGGCATAAACAAGAAGTTGAAGGATAAGATGTCTGATAATGATGTAGCCTACCATGCATGGTCACATCATGTATACTTTACATTACTTCAGACCATTTTTCAAATATGTCAATTTTTAACATTTTGGACAAAATAGTCAATTTTAGATCAAGGTGCCCACTCTTCATTTTTATCCATTTAAATACATAACAGTATTTGAAAATATATATATCAACCATTCTTGATAATTGGGACAAATCATGTCCTACCAAAACATTTCAAATTATTATTTATTAACACATTATTTTTTTATTTTTTTGGATGAAAATACATTCTTAAAGGATTTATATATATGAATTATATACGATTTAAATGTTATACAATGTTTTGGTCTGGTTTCCTTTCTTTCATTTTTTTTTTTTACATTTAAACTTGCACTCTGCCAGAAAACACCCTTGTCTCAGACAAGGATTCACAACCATCTCAATCTGTATTGATAACATAGGTGTAAGAATGTAGTATGAATATCTTTGTTTAAAAATTTGTTTTTTTGGCAAAGGTTTTTGCCCTTTAAGGTTGTGTCCAAGATCGCTGTCAACTTCGTTTCTACAAAAACATAATTTAATCGGGCATAAGTTTAGCTATATCCTAATAAGGTCCCCTGTCTCACTTCCTTGTTAAAAAAGGCGGGAAAGCTGCGAAAGCTTTGGTAAGCTTTCTATCCCTCCCGCCACACACAGAAACACACTTATTTGTCTTACGTACATATTTTTTATTTTTGATACCACTCGTTTATAAGATGTGTTTGCATATTATTGTATATTATTGTTTGTCTTTAAATGTTTCGATGAATTGAATACACAGGACCCCAATGGAAACAAGCCATAATACTTTCTTGGATTTAATCCTTTTAGCATCCTTTTGTATGTAACTGTATTTTGGGGGGGAAACTGTTAATAAAGTATTCAATCAATCAATCAACTGAATCAACCCAACCAAGGATCGAGATATGAACAGATCGAAACTTTATGTTACAGCGCTCTCTAGCGTCCTGAATAGGCACGTGCGACCTGGCGTTTCGTTTGGCGCCGATGGAGGGAGTCAGTCACTCCTGAGATGTTCGCTCAGTCAGACGGCAGAACTTCCGGTCGGCATTTTGTTCTGCGAGAGAGGAGGAGGAGAGCCTCTTGATCATCGCAACAATCGTCATATTTATCATTTTACTGGAGGAAATTGGGCTGCGCTCTTTTATTTATGTCGCCGTGGACCGGCTAAAACACCGAAGAACGGATGTTTCCCCATGCATTCACGTTGAAACATTCACCCTTTGCGTGGCGGAAGAAGAAGAGCGAATCGCGGACCGACCCGGATTATTGTTGATAGCTTAGCTTAGCGAGCTAGCTGACAGGCTAGCTGGCTCGAGCCACAAGAGTTCCTTTCTGCGAGCCGCCGAGAAGAGAAGAAAGGGGGAGCTAGAGATACTGGACACGGATCGAGTCGAAACACCCCCCTCCCCTCCCTCCCTTTGAACGCAACATCCATTCCGAAGGTACATTTACTACATTCACCCATTCCATCGACCTCGATGCACTAAAACCTAAATCGGGGTTAATTAACGCGCTGTGGGATAAATGTGGCGCTGCGTACCAGCGTAGCGCCGTTGATTGAAAGGTAACGGAAGCTAACTCAACTAGCCGAGCACAGCTAGCGTTAGGTGTGTTTTCGCTGCTCCGCCTGTAATCTCGCGTAGCTAGCAGTGTTGCCAGGTTCTGTGAGAGAAATAATTATGAGCACTTATATACGGAACCTATATACTGTATTGATTGATTGATTACTGTATTAACAGTTTGCAAAAAAAGCACAGAAAGTACAGTTGTATGCACAAGGATTAACCCCAACAAAGCACTATGACTTGTTTCCATTGGGGTCCTGTGTATTCAATTCATCTTAACATGTAATGACAAACAATAACATTGCTATGCAAACACATCATATAAACATTGTCTACATTGAAAATAGCCGATCTACAAGCTCACAACAAGTCGCGATGTGACGCGTTGTGAGCTTGTAGATCTGCTATTTTCAATAAATCTTGAAATATAATGTGGAATATTTGGAAGATATCAGAAACATTTTAACAACATAAATATTCTATAGGGGTCCCTGACATAACATATTTTCAGATGGGGGGGTCTGCAGACAAATACATACATTTCGCGGTCCTTGATTTGAAAATGTTTGAGAACCACTGGTTATAAACAACATTAGGAAACAAGCTCAATTAAGCAACTACTACACTTTAGAAACAAAAGCCCAAAAACTGCAACCCGCGCAACTACCAATATCAAGCGACTTCACAGAAAAACAAGCCCAAAGTCGCTTATGACAAGCGGACATGGCAACACTGGTAGCCAGCGCTCCGTGTCGCCGGGACTCCTCCATAGACTGGAGAGTCTAAGCTACGCGAGACTAGCTGCGCCGAGGCTCGCGGCCTCAGACTGGATGTCATTAAATCGAGCCCGAGGATCCGGGGCCGTTTGCCTCGGAATTACATGGCCGAGTCCTTCTGCCTCTCTTTTTAGCTAACATAAGGTTAGCTAACGATATTAGCGCTTCCCCCTATTTGATATTTTCGTTAGCCTTTTTGTTTATCTTTCGACGGATAGCGTTAGTGGCTAATTAAAAACAGTGCAGTGCTAGTTTGAGTTAACCAACCTAACCGCAAAAGGCTCGACTATTGTTGTTAGCAGAGCTCCGGGAGCGTAGTTAGTTAGATGCTGCTTAATAGCAGCTACTGACGGTAGCTCCACAGCTATTACAGTCAGATAAACTTCATGGCAGCCTGGTGGGTTTTTTCTTGCAAAAATAGCGTGCAAGCAATTTGCTTCTGCAACTTTCGTAAGCTGATAAATCAGGTTGGATGGTCATTGGAGGGGTTTTCTAGGTTTACATTTTGCCCGTATGATTAATTCAAAGAGGCTTATGTTTTGACTTTGCAAGATTGAGTTGGCTCGGCTAATGTTAGTTTTGATTTGGTGTCCTGTTTTGAAGTGTTTTGACCTCCCACTTGACTGAGCACAAGCAACATTTATTAGCCAAGATGAGCTACACCTGAGTCTGGTGGTAGGCAAGGGTCAATGTTGTTGTTAAATGACGTTCTAGGCACGCAAATGTCGCTGCGTCTTCTTCCACCACAACAAACATTCATGTAGCTCACACACTGCCGTAACGGTAGCCAGCGTGCTAATTAAATATGGTAACTGTTAGCTACAGGAGGATGCAGCCCCCCTCCACCACCACTACCCACCACCATCACAGTGCATCTGTTCCTTTGTGCTGCCTCCTGCCTGTCAGTCTCACAGCTGTCAGCCAAGCCCCTCGCTGCCTTGAGAGAGGGAGAGAGGGCAGAAAGCTAGCTGTAGCTGGTGTTGTTTACATCAGTGGTTCTCAAACTTTTACATTTCAAGGTCTCCCCTTAACTCTGACAGTATAAGACCCTAACAGATCTATTTGGTTCCATTTGTATACTGTCAGAGTTACAGACTTCTATGGGTCAATTTATAACCCCCTCATGGAACCCTGAGAGTTCCTGGACCCCACTTTTGAGAACCACTGGTTTACATTATCCATCCTACTGTATACATGGCCATGCTTGTGAAGTTTGAGTATTTAAAAATGTTTCCTTGGCGAATGAGTCAGAAATAGCATGCTTGCTTATGTTCTGTTGAACACACAACATAAGCTACATTAAGTGTGTAATTTAGGTGTTTATGCATACCTTTTTTATATAGTACTCGTATATCTTTTTACATCTGATGCGCATTATCACATCTAGGACCACTGCACTATATTACTGCTGATTGATATCCCATGCATGTGTGTAATTTAGGTGTTTATGCAGTTTTATATTATACCTTTTACATCTGATGTGTACTATTACATCTACTACACTATATTATGGCTGATATCCTATGCATGTTTGTCAATTAATGTAATGTGTTTACTGTTTTGGAATAATACACTGGTTTGATGTTCAGCCTAATTACTATTGACAGGACATTAGTAATTGTCCTCAGGAAACATGTTAATCAAAATCTGTTTTGTGGTGTCTGATGTAGAGAGTGACAATCATTTTCTTTTCTGTAGGAGTAGGACTTTTCTCTGAAATGTCAGTGGGTCCAACCAAGACTGAACAGAGTTCTTCAGAAAGGTATTTCTACCAGCAACTAGTGGCTAGGCTGTGGTTTCAATCATGAGCCAGGCTTATTTTGATGTAGCAGAGCAGATGTAACACAGACAATATGTAACACATCATTAGGGAAACTTTTAGGTTATATTTCTTGTAAAATATGGGACATATTGTTGCATTACCTCTATATTGACAGCCATATGCAAAATAAAAGCAAAGCATTGGATAAGAAAGCTCCTAGCTAGTCTGATTTGGCCTTGTAGTGGAAACCAGGCTTATGTAGCATCCCAGTTTTCAGGTATTTTCCTTATAGCGTGGGTTGGTTGCATCTAGATATTTAGAAAATTGCAACCAGATTGCAACCAGATTGCAACCTTTCCTCTACCTCCCTCCCTCATAGTCCAGCTTGGGAGGTCAATGGCTTATAACAAGGAATGGAACATTTTTCGAGACAATTTTAATGCACCATAGGGCCCTAACATGACAATTAGCAAGTAGCTCATGTAGTTAATGTATATTAACTACATTGCTGAGTTTTTTCATATAGGAAATATCATCTGCCTCAACATAGTATGCACGCACCCAGACACACATTGCATAGCTGCTGCTATTGAAATGCATATCATCTCCTCACCTGTGTAGAACCCTCACCTGTGTAGAATCTCTTATTTTGTCCTCCTTTTTTCATTTTAAACGTTTTTGCCTGTATTTCCAGAAGGTAAACAAACAGGAATAGACTAAGCTGTACTATGTTAATATTGCGATTGCGTCAGCAGATCGTCTTAAAAGAAACAAAAGGGAACCTTTTCTATTTGAATAGACCTGTAGTAAGAAAATAAGCTCTTGCACTGATAGGTGGTAGACAGTTTGAAAATGAGTTGTTGAAATGTTATGCACATTGCAACCAGTTACATGTTGACTGGGAGACACATTTCCTTAAATCATTTTTAAATATCAGAGATTAGGCTCATGTCAGCGGCCAGTTGATGAGAAGTTTGGATTATTTCAGGCTAAAATCTGTAACCCTTGTCTCCTGTTTGCTTCCTTCACTTTTATCTGTACAATTTTCTTCTCCCACTCCCTCCGTCCCTCATATATTCTTTTCCCCTAAATGCGACCTCCTTTATCCCACTTAATTCCTGTCTTTCCTCTGACATTGTTTTCTCCCAGGTGTCAGGAGATGTGAGGACGGGTGTGTCGTCCATCGACCCCCCTGATCTACCTGTGTATCGACACACTCCCCCACCATTCAGCATGAATGGGGATATGCCTCATGTTCCCATCACCACTCTTGCTGGGATCGCTAGCCTCACAGACTGTGAGTGAAACAAACAAAAAAAAGCCTATTTACAAACACTCTTACCATCATCAACTGATCATGTGGTCTAGAATATGAGCGGGAAAATGCCATGACAGGTTAATTTAAATATACAGATTTGATTGTATATTCATTCCTGTCTGTGTCTACCTCCTTTACAAAATTATCTCTACCTCCCTGAGTCCCTGTCGTCTTTCTTGCTTTCCCCTATCACTCATCTATCTCATTCATCTTTTTTCTCTCTCGCTGCCTCAGTGTTGAACCAGCTGCCCCTGCCCTCCCCTCTCCCGGCCACCACCACTAAGAGCCTGCTGTACAATGGGAGGATCGCGGAGGATGTCACCTGCCTGCTGGCCTGTCGGGATGAGAACCTGGCATCTCAGCTTGCCCACGGCCTCAACCAGGTCTCCACAGAACACATGTGAGTATATGAGCAGGAATCTCTGTTAGGGTTGTCATAGTAAGGTGATATTTGCCCCGTATAAGTATCACATTAAGAAGCACAACACCAATTGGAGTTTTTATTCGAGGGATTGTTTGGGTTTGGTATTGTGAAACATGGATAGTAGTAAGCGGTTGCATAACTCTAGCATTTTGCCAGGAGAAAGTTGTAAGTTATGACACTGATTTATCTTACTAATTTATCTTCTTGTGAAGGCAAATCATTGGTCAAATCAATTGGTGGTGATTTTTGAGTAACAATTATGTGTAACGTGGATATGAGGACAAAACAGAGGTATTCATTGTTCATTTCACACAGAACAGTTCAGGAAATTGTATCACTTCACTGTAATGTAGCCTTTGACTCCAGGAAAAGATATCTACAATAAGCTATCACAATATTACGATAACCAAAATGATGTGATATATTTAGTCTCATATCACAATAACAATATCACGTTGATACAGTATATTGCCCAGCTGTAGAACAGGGTACCAAATTTGTCAGAAAATTTTGGAAACAGTTTCTTTATGACCCATTAGGGTGTTTGGAACAATGCTATTCTCATCGAAGCCGAATTGGCTGCCACCAAGGTATGCATGGTATTGAATCTATCAAACTTTTGTATAGTCCATAACTGGTAGAATGTGACTGTCCGGAGCTGCGGACAGTCACACTGGTTTGTTTTAACATTGCCACACCATTTTAGGCAAGCTTAATGACCTATAGAAAATGTCTAAACAAATGTAGAGGCTATAAGTAGGTGTAAAAATATTATTGCATTTACCTTCGATAAATATAGATGCAAGCGGCAATGAATGCAGTCTAAGTATATGTTTTGTTTTTTTTTGACAATAAGCAAAACTCTTGCTTTTGTTCACTATATGCTGATGCTCTGTTGAGCTATATAATTCTGTCGGCAACGTTTGATGTAGCTCATGACCTTCAGTAAACGCATGTTAACTTTCACATGACTAGACTACCCGTCTTGCTATTTTGCAGGAACATTTGATTGGTTGTATATTGAAACGGATTGATGTATTGACATTTATTTTAACAACTTGAGATCAGTGAAGTCTGTAGACCCTCCTGACTGCTTGCCCCAGCGTTCTTGACGAGATGTCTAAATTGGGATTTTGAGAAAATGATGGAGCAAAAAGTGGAGCAAAGATGCAGATGACTTGAGAGATTAAAATAATTAAATCATTTTGACTCCAGGCCAAGTTGTTTTATTAGATAAGTGTGAAAACGCGAACTTGATTATGACAGCGCCACCTTAAGGCCAAATGGGTGTCATTTCTTGTGCCTGAGAAGTTGGTAGAATTTGCATATTATGGTTTTGTCTCATCACCGCGTGGAGAAAGAAGAAAAACAATAGCACTCCTGCAGCTTCTGTGCTGGGACCCATAATAAAATAAAATAAGCAGGAATGCATTGAAGCCTATGGCACAGTGGGGTGGCTTTTGCAGTACAGTATATCCTGCTCATGCGCCATTCGCCCATGGATGTTTCGTCCCAGGCATGCGCCATTTGTCCATGGATTTGTTCATCCCACGAAACGTCCATGAGTGTCTTGAATGTGACATTGTGTGTCCATGGCGTGGCTGGCCAGCACAGTGCCATGGGAAAAAGATTCTGCACTGATAGAAATGAGGTCTGTCCTCTTTGCAATGCTGTCTGTGGCAGGTGAAAAGATCCCCTTTCTTTGCTCTTAAGCCTTCTGCCAGAATGGGCAACATCCAATGCTTTAATTAGACTAAAGGTAATGAGAAAAAGCACTGACCCTGTACAGGCTCATGTCACGTGTGGCAGAAATGGTGGATAATTAAGTTATATGGAGGTTCTTTTTTATTTATTTTTATTCATGTTTGGTCATAAGACGACGATGGTAGTGCAGTAGTCACACATGTGGACGCAGCATTTATCTTCCCCCTCTAGTCAATAGCCAAATCTCCCTTTTGAAAACGACTGCTTTTTATCGAGCTACAGTACACCACAATTTGTATTCAAATTAATGATGCAGAAGTGCTGCTGTGTCTTTGGTTTCACCAAAACAACAACAATGAATGGTGTTTCATTGTTAAACGCCATGGTTTAACAATCATTAGGATAATGGGCTTAAAGCTACAGTCCATATCTTTTATCTTATGTGGAGAGAGGTAATTGCAACAATGTCGAACTGACAATTAAGATAGTGGTGCATCTAGAGCAGGGGTTCTCGAACCTTTTTATACCACAATCACATTTTATGGGGGAATTTTATTAGTAATAGTGCAATTTCAAATTGGAAATAAAGAATATCTTAAAATAAAAGCATACATTTTTGGCCTTATATATGAATATTTATTAGAAAAGGAAAATGACATTGATCCTGCTGATTTGTAGGCCTATCTTATCAATGAAATGAATGAATAACATTGTAGCGCGCCGCTGCAAAAGACTTGGTCGCTACTTGCCCCCACGTGAGTTTCTTGACGCAGCTGAGTCTGCTAACTGGGCTGGAGAACAGTGTTTGATTCCAGCTTGGGGCGCTAAAACACTACAATATCAATAAAAGCTGCAGAAGTGTTTCTGTACACACTTATGTAAACTGAAGCATATTTAGCTAAATATGTTGCCCGTTTCGTAATCCAGCTCTTGGTTTTATCTTTGGCCACTGACGGTGTGTTTTTCTCTATCCCGGGCTGCAGCTGTTGCTGGTCGGGTTGTCTGTGAGCATGACATGCCCGCTCGGTAATGTTACGTCGTAATCCGTAAATTGAACGGGTTGTTGACTCAAAACCCTCCAGCGACACTTTACCAGTGTTAATTTAACTCCGAGAGGTTACAAATGGAACCAAATAAACCTGTGATCCATGTATTCTTTGTACCCTCTCGCTCTCGGAGTTACAAAAACTATTTTAAGCCACCCGGCACCCGCTCCTATTGAACATAATTCCTGCTACACTATATAACTACCGGTATATCGTTTATGAACAGCTAAATCAGTTGTGTGTGCCTCTGCAAGGGCTTGTGTGTGTGTGTTGTCTTTCCTGTGTTGCTGCTGGTTCTCGGACGGTTAGAGCTGTTTGTGTGTATTAAGAGTCAAGTGGCCGTCTTTGACGTCCCCTTCACGCTGGTCACGACGAGTCGATGACCCACTTTTTTCCTTAAAAAAAATAAGGTATTTTTTTCGGTTGCCAATTGTTGGTTCATGCCCAGAAACATCCCAAACAAAGTAAAATAGGAAAGAAAAGGCAGAATGGTAGGTCATAATAGTAGGTCATAATTGATTATTGATTTTGTATGAGTCAGTCCATACATAGCTTTCTTTTAGGAAGATCCTGCTTGTTTATTTCTATGTATTGATGTATTTACTGTAATATAAGCACCATTTGAGTAGATTCCACAGCTGTTTTACTCTATTTATAGACATTGCAGACAGTTGGAAACAAAGTTTAGCTATTATGTACCATCAGTTAATGAATCGGTATCTCTGGCATTAACCTCACACTTTCACTGGAACTTTGGAGGGAGAATGTAGTGCACACAGACTGCAGATTCTGTGCCACACCTGTCGTTGAGGATTGCTTTCATTCTTAAACCTTCGTGTGACCCATTTTGCTTTCTATATATTTGAACAATACGATCAAACTCTTTCTCTGTATTGGAATTCCAGAGAGCTAAAGGACAACCTGGGTAGTGATGAGCCAGAGGGAGATGCACCACTGCTGCTGCAGACCATGTTGGCCAGGAACCCCGGCATCTTCAGGGAGAAAAGTATGGCAAGACACAGACAAGAACATGCACATTCATACAGATTTACTCACGTGCACATTATTTTTTGTCGTCAAATATAATGACTCCATCTGAACTAGTTTGTTTTTCCTTTCCATAAGCAGATGTCATGCAGCAGCCACTGGTACCACCGTACAAGATGTCCCAGAATTCCATGCATAGCCCGGCCCAGTCTGGGAACTTCCAGCAGGCAGCCATTTCTCCTAACCCATCAAGGTAAGGCAGCATGTGTTGAATGGCACAGTCAATGCCACCTCCTTCCCCCCCAGGGCTAATTTGTTCTAGCAGTTGTTTTCAGTTCAGTTTTTCAGTTCCTGTTTTCCTGATATCCCTTTAACAGTATCCAATTTAATTAATCTATTGAAGAAACAGCTATTGAATTGTGTTCACAGTATGTTTTTTAGGATTGGACAATACTCCCCAAAAACAATAAAATTCCTCCACCCTTTTCCCCATTCCTTCACTCTCCCCAGTCGTTTTGTGTCTCCCCAAAGCGGCTCCAGTAGCAGATACAACATGGGCCAGCAGAACAGTCCAGTGCCCAGCCCCTACACTCCTCAGAGCCCCGCCACTGGCTACTTGCAACAGTACCCCCACCAACAACCACCCAGCTACAACCAGCACCAACAGATACAGCAAGGTGATTGGAGTGTGTATGTGTATGTGAGTGCATGTTGGATATGGAGACATGGCATGGATGGCTTTTGCTACTGTGTTTTTTATCGTATCTTATAGATGCTTCGGCAAGTACTAAGTGATATGTAGGATGAAATGTAGATGATGGAGGTTTGTTCTGGCATAGATCCAATTGGTCCGCTGTGTAATAAGCCCATTTCCCGCTGGCATGTAAAGCCGGTAATCCACTGGCGATGTTCCATATTGGTGTCATGTGGGAACAATAGCAGGTGTCGATTGCCGTTGTATTTTGCTCAGTCAATCTCGCCACTCTCGACCTTGTATGATGTACATAACATTTCCCCCGCAGCTGGAATGAAAGTGTCAGAATGCTGTAGTGAATGACATTTTGTTCTATGAACAAAACTGCTTCAAAAGAACAATGTTGGTGTAACTAAGAGATGAGCAAATGTTTATTATACATGCATAGATTATAAACAATTACTTTAACATACATTTCACATTCTATTAATGACTAACTTTTCACTCAGCATTTCCTGATGTTATAAAAGTACCATAGCTCTTTAATGAATAGCTCAGTGTGTAGGTTGTGTGGGTAGGGAGTTGCCGGTGGGGGGGGAGAGAGCATGCATGTGTGTGACAGTGAGGCTGGAGATTGGAGCAGTTAAGTTAGCAATAGCTGTGAAGGTATGAGTGCAGTAGAGGATTTATGATTTCTGTTCATCCCAAATACATCATTTATTGTCCCCAAATGCCTATTCTCATGTGCTTTAGATAACCTCTACTCTTCAAATTCATTCAATTAATGTGGTAACAAACACCATACAAACCTTTGCTGGTTTTGTTTTATTCAGCAATGATAGGGATTACATGTGGGAAAGGGGTTTTACTGTGCTCACTTTCTCTGATAAATCCAAGTTTCTACACAACCAAAATTGTGATAAGCTTGCACATCCAGCGATACAAATCAGGTGCTGGAGAGGACAGTCTCAAAACAGGAAAATATAGTCTGCACACTGTATCTTGCTCCACAAGTGATTTTTATTCTTTTTTTACCACCACGGGTGATGTTTTGAGCTCACTAGCTCTTCATCAAACCAAAGAATATTACTTTTGCAATGCTTACTAGCTCTTCGAGCTCGAAAAGTCACCCGTGGTGGTAATAAAATAACTTGCTGGGCAAGGTACAGTGTGAGTTAACTTACATCTGTTTGATATAATATCCAGATTTTTCCCACTAGAGATTCTGATCCCTCTATAAAAACGTATCCTCCGTTATCTGCCAGTATCTGTGGCCAGCCCAATGGTTCCTGGTGGCATAAGAAACATCCATGAGGGCAAGGTGTCTGGTCAGATGGCCAATGCTGCCAACCACCACCCAGACAGACATGGCACTGAGGACTACCTGAACATTGTGCACCGACTGGGCAACGAGGTAAGAGGGCAACCCTTCTAAAGAGAGTTGAGAATCTTTATTGAGGATGGATATTTTTGCCTGCTTCTGATTTGCCTCAAGGTTTTTCTGTGGTCAATCTTGGGTGTTGGTCAATTGTTTTATGCTCGGGCCTTTCAGCTTGTGTGTGTGTGTGTGTGGTCTGTGTCCAGGAGGGAGACTCGGCTTTGAGGAATTCTTCCTTTCCTCTGAGGTCGCCACAGTCTGGCTGTTCCCCGGCAGGGAGTGATGGAACACCCAAATGTAAGTACAAATATAGCTGCAAGCAGCGATAATACGGGGCCAGGAGAGAGAAAGAGAAATGATAATTCCTTTAACAGGTCAGTTCATGAAAGTCCTTGTGGTCTTGTTTCCAATGAGGGCCTGTGAGCAATTAGGGGTTAAGAGTCTTGCTTGTGTCGATGACAAATTTCATCAACACACTTGCTGACCTGGAATCGTACCTGGGGCAACCAGAGCCTCTGGCTCCCTAGGCGGGCTCACTAACCACTCAGCTATGGCCGCCCCTGAAAGAGAGAGAGAGAGAGAGAGAGAGAGAGAGAGAGAGAGAGAGAGAGAGAGAGAGAGAGAGAGAGAGAGAGAGAGAGAGAGAGAGAGAGAGAGAGAGAGAGAGAGAGAGAGAGAGAGAGAGAGAGAGAGAGAGAGAGAGAGAGAGAGAGAGAGAGAGAGAGAGAGAGAGAGAGAGAGAGAGAGAGAGAGAGAGAGAGAGAGAGAGATGGAAACGGAAACGGAAACGGAATAGATTGAAGATAGAAACGGAATAGATTGAAGAGACAGAGAGAGAGACATGGAAACGGAATAGATTGAAGAGAAAGACATGGAAACGGAATAGATTGAAGAGAGAGAGAGAGAGCCATGGAAACGGAATAGATTGAGTCATGTTTTTTGCAATTCAACTTAAATGAGTGTGCATCAAGTGAGGCTTGAACCAGCAACCTTGCGGTCGTGAGGCACTCTTAGGTAGCTGCAACACTACCTATAGTGCTATAGCTTTGTCCAGGCTGATGTTGTCTGTTGAGGATGACAAACGCTTGCCTTCTGTCATGACCCAAGCCCCTGTTTCACTAACACTAAGATCACTCGTTCACAAACCATTTGCCAATTAAGAAATTGTACATCTCCTCAGAAGCAAAACTAGTGAAAGTAGCCGATCTACAAGCTCACAAACCATTAAAAGTTGTCAGATTGTACATCGGCTATTTTCACAATGAAGTATGTTATACATTGAAAAAACATACTCTCATTGCTATCTGAAAAGTTGTGAGATTGTAGATCAGCTGTATGTAAAAAACACTCAATTAAGTATTTCATGTTACCTTTAACAATTGCAGATGTATTCATTGATAGTCATGTTGTGTGAAATGCAACTTAGATGAAGTCTGCACCAAGTGAGGCTTGAACTGGTGACCTTCAGGTTGTGGGGCACACATTTAAGCGAGAAGCCACCAACAGACAAGAGCCTGTGAAAGGAGATCACACAGATGATACAGTTTCACGCAAATAGCTGAAAAATCCTGGGTTTAAGTGTTTTTCAAACTGCTCAAGATTGCGGACAATCTAAGGGCGGTGCTTACTGGTCAACGTGATAGATGTGTTCCTCATTAGTCAAGGCACATGTGTAAGCAGGTCTAATGGCTGTCGGCCAAACGAGGCATGACTTTTGCCTGTTTAAAGTTTCAATTTTCAAAAAATTGCTATAGCGCCCCCGTTTGACCAATTGGAGTAAGATTGGTTTCAGTGATATTTGGAATGGCCCTTTACATTTCTGCAAAGTTTCAAAGAATGGTAAGTCTGCATGTATGTGTTAGGGGCAGATGAATAATTGTCATAAAACTGCAATATTCATTGGCTCATTAAAGCTTCATTTTTTCACTTATGGAAGATATTTTGCAAACGTTTTTTGGTATAGGTCCAAAGTTCATGTGTAAAAAGTTTCGTGCAGATTACTCAAAAATCCCAGGAGGAGATAGGTTTTAACTGTTTTTCATATAATTCGAAATGGTGGGAGATCTAAGGGTCAGAGGTCAAAAGTCAGAGCGTGAAAGTTGTTCATCATGAGGAGACGCATGTGTGTATTGAAGTTTTATGGCTGTAGGTAAAACAGGGCATGAGTTGTACCTGTTCAAAGTTGGCATTTTCAACTGAGTGCTATAGCGCCACCTTTTGACGAAAGATTGTGAGATTTATTTTTTGATCGTTTTTCATGACCATCTATCATATGGCCGAGTTTCATAAAAAGCGTATGCACGGTTCAGCCAGAACTGGCAAAAACGGCAGAAGAAGAAGAAGAAATGGAATAATGCGAATAACAATACGGGTCCATGCTGGAAGCCTGGCCCCGTAAATAGACATATCCTCTCACTGTAGGAACAGCATAACCTGCTCTTTACAGCTCACATTAATCACAAAATGTGCACAAATAAAGAGCAGTTTGATGGCCTCCAAGGTCATTTTGTTTAGTTTTTTTCTTTAGTGGTCTGTATGTCACATCCATTTTTTGTTATTGTGACAGTATTTCACCTGATCTCATCACCTTTGTATGTTACCCTGAAAAGATGACTCTTTTCATCTTGTCCTTGTTCTCTCCCAGCGGGTTCTCGGCCCCCGCTGATCCTACAGTCGCCCCCTCCCTATGCTGCTTCACCGAGGGAGGGAGGGCCTGACCAGAAACAGCAGCTCCAACAGAGGAAGAAAGGCCCTGCGGTGAAAGAGGAGAAAGACATGTATGACATCGTAAGCTCTCCAAACAAGGACTCCACCAAACTCACTCTCAAGCTATCCAGGGTCAAGTCCAATGAGTCTGACCCACCGGGTAAGTTTCTTGTGCAACAACTTTCAAATGTTAAGTCCATTTAAGAGTTTGATTTGGCTCAACTTGGCATCCAATGGCCCATGTTTACCCTACCTCTATTTCACACCTCCCATCACTGACTTCATAAAGTATATTCAGTGATGAAACTAAATGCTGCTCTCAGCCCTTAACAAAGTATGTCTAATAATGGCGTAGCTCCCATGTGGACTTAATGTAGCCAGTCTATAACGTCAGTATATATATAATGAATTACGCTGGAACCTGAACTTCCTGGAAATGTACATTCAGTAATTGAAATAATATTCAATTCATTGAAATAGTATGTGTTCAAGCAGTGTATACTGCTTGCCTTGAACACACACCCACCTACCAAAACAACTCTTGACAACTGTATATTTTACAATCTTCCCCAGGAGACGGTGTGCCAGGCATGGACCAGAACTCGGACAACATGGAGGCAGAGCTGGGTTTTCAGCAAGTACCTGTTCTCCAGCAGAACCTGGGAGCCCGGCAGCAGCAGGCCTCCCAGCAGACAGGAGGCGCCAGTGCCCCCCAGCCTCCCTCCTCCCCTTACGACGAGGCTGAGTTGGATGCCCTGGCTGAGATTGAGAGGATAGAGCGAGAGTCGGCTAGTGAGAAATGCTCCAAGGAGGTGCAAGACAAAGGTATGTAGGACACGCAATGGAATACACATACAGCTCTGGAAGAAATTAAGAGACAAAATGATTAGTTTCTCCAGTTTACTATTTACTATTTATAGGTATGTGTTAGAGGCATCACTCTTGGCATCTGCGACACACATGCCAAGTTTGAAGTCAGTTGGTCTGATGTTGCCCGAGTTATGCCCGGGACATACATACGGACATAAGTTTTGTGAATGTATAGAGAGTTACATATAATTACATAAAACAATTAATTGATATGGTTGTCTAGATGTACATTGATAATGTTGTCTAGATGTTCTGAAGTATAGAAATATCTGAAGTTGCCCCACTTTTAAGAAACATTTGGAGCGGTCTCTTAATCTTTCCCATAGGTGTAGGTAGATTCATGGAAGAATGAAGAGCAATAACTGAACTGGGATTTTAGTTTTTGTACCATTTTAACTCTGATTACAAATTGTTAAATTCCTAAGATGTTTTTTGCATGTCTGGTTTTTGTGTTAGGAAAGCACCAGTAATTCTGACCCAGCCACCGGATTATGCTCTAACCATTATTATGATCAGCATTAGAATTTCAGGGGGTTTCTTTGCCCTTAACTGTCAGATCAGATTTCTCGTTCTTTATTTCAGTCTGTCTTGCACTTCGGTAATCTTTCCATTCTCTCTCCAGACAAGCCGTTAAAGAAGAGGAAGCAGGACAATTTCCCCCTAGAACCGGGAGCAGGGGGGCCAGGTGGCCCCACTGGAGCCCCAGGCAGTGGATCGGCAGGAGGAGGTAACGCCGGCAAGCTGACCCCTCAAGAGGCCTCCGCTGCTGGCAATGGAGCAAGCCGTCCTCCCCTCATGGTGAGCATCGAACTCCAGCATGCAGGCAGGGTTGATGGCCAGCTGGACCCCTGTCTGGCTGCCCCTATCCCAGCCCTGGAGGCCCAGCGCTGGCCTGAAGAACCAGCTAGTGGACCCGCAGCAGCAGAAGGTTCTGACACCGTTCTGCGGCTGAAACCAGACGGTCGACCAGAAGTGATCAAGAACCGATTGGATAAACACGATGGCAGACGAGATGGTCGAGACGCACCAAGGCACCGGCATGATGGGAAGCCCTCCTCAGAAAGAAGGGGCGAGCCGCACAAGCCGCCCAGCCGCGGGGAACACGGGCGAGACAGGGACAGAGACTCTGACAAAGAGAAGAGGCATCGAAGCGAAACCGGCAAAGACAGTCGGGATCGGCGGTCGCCTGAGGACCGCTACCGGAATGATCGAGACAAGCCTGGGTTCCGATCCTCCTCTTCTGGAGATCCTGGCCGGAGTAGCAGCAGGCCAGACGGACCCAAGCCGGCGTCCTCTGGTCCTAGTGGCAAGATTCCAGACTCGTTCCCCGCTCACCTCCTGGGAGGACAGAGTGGAGCGTTGAAAAATTTCCAGATCCCTAAGGTGATCTGGACTGATCCAAAGAAATACGTATCCACTGATTATTATACCGCTGCTGCCTGCAAACTCATTTAACCAAAATCATGCAACTGCTCATTTGCTTCAGTTTTCATTTTAAATTGCTATCTTTAAGACTTTTGGGATGGTTAGTAAAATGACATTTGGAGACAATTAGGTTAACTTGTCAGACACTTGGCCTAACCACCTGTTAGTTACCTGTTAGTGTTAAATAGGTGGAAATACATGAATTGATCAGTTTTTGTCCAGCCAAAAGTTATTTGTCCTAAATCTTACCGTAAGATGTTGGATACTAACATAATAATAACTAACCTTGACATCACAGAAGCCTATTTTTCCACATTAGACGGGTAATAGAATCAGCTGTATCCATTGTTTACCATTTAGTTTGAGGACCCAACTTATTTCTGGCTTTCAAACATTTTACAACATTGTCAAACGTTTGTACAAATATGGACCTCTTAACCGTTGCCTCATTTCTTTCCTCTTTTTCTCAGGTGAAACGTGACAAGGATGGTGGTTCAGCAACAGTACCCCAAACCTGGGCCCAACCCAAGGTTAGGCTGGAAAGGCTAGGTCTGATCGAGGACTTTGAGAAGAGGCCTAAGCCTGTGGTGGTGTTGAAGAAGCTTTCCATCGAGCAGGTCCAGAGGATCATCAGGCACAGCAGATCTGGACGAAACAGGCTCTCCTCAGGGAAGAGCGGCAAAAGTAAGGACACTCTTTCGTAGCCTTTATTATTTTTGCTCATAGAGACAATGTGCTCTCCTAAACCTCTTTTTTATACTTGATTATTTTTGGGGCGGTGTAACCGCCCCCTATAAGTGAGGTTTGGACACTGACCAATCCTGCACCGTGATTGGCCAATAGTCTACAACGCAGTCTACAACCCTAACCCTTCCACAGTCACTGCAAATCTATACTTTTGCAAAGTCAGCCAATCACATTACAGCTAAGTAATAATAAGTGTTTTTAATCACGACAGAAGGAGTGTACTTGAGGGTCTATGCTGCTGTTTGGACTCTTTATTTATTTTTTTAAAGAGATTTTTTTTGCTTTTTGCCTTTATTGACAGATTACAGTAGGCTGACAGGAAATGGGGAGAGAGATGGGAGGGGGGGGTTGACACGCAGTAAAGGTTGTCTGGATCGGGAGTCGAACCCGTGACACACTGTCAGGCTGGCATTGCAGCCTAGGGTGCCTGGACCGCCACGCTGCGGGCCAGGCCTGTTTGGCCTCTTTTAACCCATTTTGGGCGGGAACCCCTATTTGTAACTATACCTTTCAAGACGGGAACCCCTTTTGGGGTTCCTGCTATGTACAATATATAGCAACATCCTTTTTTTGTAATTTTTGAACACATATTTGAAGTTTTTCAGAAAAAAAGAGGATTTAGAAGGCATTTTTAGATTTGGCCTCAGGTCTAAATGGGTTAAGCCGATGTGCCTATGGACATCATGATGGCAGCAGCGAGGATGTACACAGCTGTGTATCACTTGCCCTTATACCACTGGCAGCAAGTGACAATTTTATGCACACTCCCCCTGGTAGCTACACAATAATACCTTCAATTCTGCAACAAGCGGTTTACTCTCCAAAAAGCACTACAACTCCGACTTAGGAAATATGGGCTGAGCAACAGATGCCAGCTCCCACAGTTCTCAGCAAACTATCCTCATTTTAAATGTACACTGCATTCGCAAAAGGATGGATGAACTGGATGCTCATGCCAGATGTAAGCCTGACTTTAGAGATGCAAGAACGCTGCCTTTTACCAAGATGTGGCTGGGAGATGCGGATGGCATTGAGGATCACATGATCTGCTTTTTTGTACCCTGTTCGGATGGATCGGTCGCATCTCAAACAAACAAATCCACCAGAGGCGGAGTATGTTTCTACATCAGTGAGAGGTTCTGTAACGCTAATGATCCGGGAGAAAATATGTACCTTTGTCCGACCTTGAACTGTAATGCCTGATTTATACTGATTGTACACCAGTGTGACACACCGAATGGCAGATGTACAACCTCAGCTTGCAGATCTGCTATCTTCCAATTCCAAGTAACCAAATCTAAATAAGGCATTACCCATCTCACATTGCCCTTGTACTTGCAGAGAGAATTTCTCCAGCTCTTCTTCACCCTTGTCAGCATTCATCCTAGGGATGTGCATCAAATCAAATTTGAAAATTCTACTGTTGGGGAGAATCCCCCTCCCCCTCCTCACCACTTAACTCATTCAGTGCCAAGCTTATTTATTCATGTTAATGGAATTTTGGTTCTGAGTGCCACAATTCAAAATTCATTGTAAAAAAAAAAGTGCTTAGGAAGCGAGATACAGCCTTTTTAAGTTATAGGTTAAACAAGGAGTGGATGGAGCAGCAAATCTTCAAATCATCATATCTTGGGTTCTGAACATGTTTTTCCAAAAAAAAAAAAAAAAAAAAAAAAAACTTTTATTTTGAATTTTTTTTTTTTTTTTTGAATTTTTTTTTATGACGGATTTGACGGATTGTGGCGCTCTGGGCGTCAGGCCACGTGACGGATTTGACGGATTGTGGCACTCAATGAGTTAAGCTCGGCAAGAGTGTTTGTGTGTCTGTTTTCTGCAAAGAGGCTCATAACAACTGTGTTCTGGCTGGTTTGCTGATGGTGTTTCTGCCTAAGCACCTGTGTTGCTATAGTGCTGTTTCTGTCTAAGCGCCCATGTTGGTTGCTGTCGTACTGTTTCTGCCTAAGCGCCTGTGTTGCTGTTGTACTGTTTCTGTCTAAGTCCCTGTGTTGGTTGCTGTAGTACTATTTCTGCCTAAGAGCCTGTGTTGCTGTCGTACTGTTTCTGCCTAAGAGCCTGTGTTGCTGTCGTACTGTTTCTGTCTAAGTACCTGTGTTGGTTGCTGTAGTACTGTTTCTGTCTTAAGCGCCTGTGTTGCTGTCGTACTGTTTCTGTCTAAGTACCTGTGTTGGTTGCTGTAGTACTGTTTCTGTCTTAAGCGCCTGTGTTGCTGTAGTACTGTTTCTGTCTAAGTACCTGTGTTAGTTGCTGTAGTACTGTTTCTGTCTTAAAGGACAACTTCACCGATTTTCAACCTATCTTCATATAATTGGTCCTCACTAATACTCATGATAAAATGGTACCATTTTTTCCTACTTGGTCTGTGTCTCATAGGAGGGCTGTGGACAGTCCAGAAACCCGTCTACCAGTGACATCATCGTTAGGCATGATTTTGTTTTTCAACACGATTTCACATTTCTTATTTAGATTTGTATTAACACGAGAACAATGGCTTCTTTTATTGCATTGCAACTTTCCAGGAATAGAAAGCCTGCAGTTTCTATTAGCTTGGATTCCCCATCGATGATGTCACTGGTAGACGGGACTCTGAACTGCCCACAGCCCTCCTCTGAGACACAGACCGAGTAGAAAAAAATTGTACCATTTTATCATGAGTATTAGTGAGCACCAATTATATGAAGATTGAAAATCGGTGAAGTCGTCCTTTAAGCGCCTGTGTTGCTGTAGTGCTGTTTCTGTCTAAGTGCCTGTGTTGCTGTAGTGCTGTTTCTGTCGGTAAGCACCTGTGTTGCTGTAGTGCTGTTATGTCTAAGCACCTGTGTTGCTGTAGTACTGTTTCTGCCTAAGCACCTGTTGGTGTAGTACTGTTTCTGGCTAAGCACCTGTTGGTGTAGTACTGTTTCTGCCTAAGCACCTGTTGGTGTAGTACTGTTTCTGGCTAAGCACCTGTGTTGGTGTAGTACTGTTTCTGGCTAAGCGCCACCTGTTGGTGTAGTACTGTTTCTGGCTAAGCACCTGTGTTGCTGTAGTACTGTTTCTGGCTAAGCGCCACCTGTTGGTGTAGTACTGTTTCTGGCTAAGCACCTGTGTTGGTGTAGTACTGTTTCTGGCTAAGCACCTGTGTTGCTGTAGTGCTGTTTCTGCCTAAGCACCTCTGTTGCTGTAGTACTGTTTCTGTCTAAGCGCCTGTGTTGCTGTAGTACTGTTTCTGTCTAAGCGTCTGTGTTGTTGTAGTGCTGTTTCTGTCTAAGCGCCTGTGTTGCTGTAGTGCTGTTTCTGTCTAAGCGCCTGTGTTGCTGTAGTGCTGTTTCTGTCTAAGCGTCTGTGTTGTTGTAGTGCTGTTTCTGTCTAAGCGCCTGTGTTGCTGTAGTGCTGTTTCTGTCTAAGCGCCTGTGTTGCTGTAGTGCTGTTTCTGTCTAAGCGCCTGTGTCGCTGTAGTGCTGTTTCTGTCTAAGCGCCTGTGTTGCTGTAGTACTGTTTCTGTCTAAGCGCCTGTGTTGTTGTAGTGCTGTTTCTGTCTAAGCGCCTGTGATGTTGTATTGCTGTTTCTGTCTAAGCACCTGTGTTGCTGTAGTGCTGTGATTGAAAACTAACAAAACTGTCAGATACTAGGGCTCTTGATTAACTGATAGCTAGAGTGTCATCAAAAAGCTGCTACCAGCAGTGTTGAGCTCTCTGAAATGTGCAACTACTGCTCTGTGTATAGATCAATCTGGTGTTTTGAGTGCTATATGTATGCCCCGTCACAGCAACTTTGCTGTCCACCTGCATGTTGCTCCAAGAGAGTCCACAGAATTCTCACATGGAAGCCATGGCTGTGTCACTCAAATGGCTTCAAATCTTCAAATGTGCATTTGTGTTGTTGATTTGTGGTGGTAGCCACTGGTAGGCCAATTTGGTGTTGCACAGTTGCATTTGACCTTGTTTAAATTACTTAATTTCATTATTGTTCCACACAGAACTTCTGTTCCAATCTCTCCATCTTTTGTAACGCTGTGTATCGCCCTCTCGTGTTAAAGTGTCTGTAACGTATGTGTGTTGGAGAGAGAGTGTGGCTGCGCTGTGTAGCACCCTCTCTTCTTCAAAGTTTAAATGTAAAATCCAACAACCGGCAGAGCGAACAATTAATCAGTGGCCATTTACTGTGCAGTATTTGCCTATGCCTTGTCCTGGAGCGACGAGAGCAAACAGTAAAAACGTCAAAACAAACTTTGCCCTCTTACAAGCTTGCTTTGATTGTACAGATTGAGATGTCTTTTACAGTTCATGCTCTGACTTAAATAAACTGCCACAAACTTTCTTCTTAGTATCCCTCTGTGTGGACACTAAGGGTGCAGCGGTTTTCGGTTTCTGCCCTGTACACTTCAATATAATTTTATGAATTCGGTTTTGCAAAACTCCCGGATTCCCTGCTGGTGTTGCTCGCCAAAACAGCCGATCCACAAGCATCACGAGTTGCAACACATCGGGAGCCTGTAGATCGTCTATAGGTCACCTATAAGGTGACACGGATTAATAAATGAGCATACTGATTAGCCTACCTGACATTGTTGTTGTCCTACCACTCATAGCAGGAGCTCATTAAAAGTTAATTCCGTCAGACCAGTCCCAAGAAAGGACTGTAGATAGGAACTCTTCTTGACAGTAAAGGTCCTTACACACCGGGCGACACCGGCGAAAATAGCGAATATACGCAAAATTCGGACTTGTTCCGAATAATTGAAAGACGCTTTTTCGCTTCGCTTTTTCGCTCCATGTACGGAGCCATTGACTTTATAAGGTTTTAAAAAAAAACGCATTATTCGCACGAAAAAATCGCCCCGGTGTGTAACAACCTTAAGCGTTATAAGCGTAACATCCTTAAATCCTTATGCAGAGATTAAATGCTGTTTAATTGCTGTAAACTAAACTTTGAAGTGATGTTTTTCATTGGGACAGTATCTCCCCCTCTTCCCTGCACACGTGTGAGGCATAGTGACATAAAGTGCATTTTTTTTGCCTTGAGCATAATAATGAAAGTAAAGTCCGCAGTATAAGGTAATTATTCTCCTTTAAAAAAAATTAAAGGCAGAAAATACTGGACTGTGTCTAAATAGAAAAATATTTTTTATTGCTAATAAGTAAAATAATGATTTATTTTTTTATGACCCGAAAACCGAAGTTTGAACTGAACCGCTGCACCCCTAGTGGACACCAATATTTCCTGTAAAAACATTACTGGCAATAGTCATAAAGGGTAAAAAAAATACCAGAGAAAGAAATGAGGAATTATATAAGAAAAGCGAAAATAATGTATTGGGATAATGTGGAACATTAGTACAGTAGTGGGGATCTTCTGGCAGCTTGCAGGGGAATCAAAGTCATGTCCTTGGTCACTCGGAGAGCCAGTGAAAAGAAAACTCTTACAATATTTTTTTTATACATCTCCCTCCTTGATTGTGATATTATTATCAGGCAGGAATGTGTTGGGGCCTTTTAAGTGTAAACATCAAGAAAGGCCTCTGGCCCGCAACACATTTGTGAGCTTGTATTTTATCTGCTGGTTTCACAGCCTCACGGTAAAAGATAGAAACAGCAACATTTTTCAAATCTGAGTGAAATAAAGATATCTGAATTCTTTATGCAACCAACAAATCCTCTAATGCAGCTAGCATTTGGGTTTCTTCTGGATATGTTCTTTCAAGTACATTTCTCTGTGTGACCATCTAACAGGGTTTTGATACTTCATGTTGTTTTCCTCTAATTAGTTTCAGAGATTTCTGGGCGGGGCATATTTATTATAAACACACCATCCAGTCAACCCCAAATTGGAATTATGTGTTGAGGGGCCCCAAGTCCTTTCACTTCTTCCCAGAAGATGCTATGCATAAATGTATGATGTAGAAATGCTATTCACCCCAGCTTCCTCACGCCCTCACAGCCATTGTTATTGTTGGGAATGTTTTTTTTTAATTATCTTGTCTTTATTGTTTAACAAGAATATTTACCATAACATTATAGATTTTATTCTACATTTAGCGGTTTGATGTCTCCTTGCACAAGCTGCTCGTAAATAATTGCCCCTAGGATTAACAAAGTTGTTTTGAATTTGACACGTATACGTAGGAGTACCTAAACTTGACATTCTGTCTAAACCAACAGGTGGTATGGACCCGAGTGTTCTGAAGGACCTTCCCCCAGAACTGCTGGCAGAAATTGAGTCCACCATGCCACTCTGTGAAAGGGTCAAGATGAACAAGAGGAAACGAAGCACTGTCAATGAGAAGCCCAAGTATGCAGAGGTCGACTCAGATGATGACTTTGACGCCAATGGAGAATGTGAGTATCTACTTAAAACGTCTCTTCTCACATTGAGTCCTGTAAGTAGAGGATCTTAATTCTCTACTTGAAGATTGTAATTGTCTTTCAAGTATTGGAGAAAAAAAGACTAGCAAGGAGTACAAAATGGCTTTTTGCTATGGTGTGTGCAATGTTGTTTGCCCATCTGCGCTGAAATGTGATCTTTTTTTTAAAGATTTAGTTTTTGGGCTTTTATGCCTTTAAAGAAGGTCTTTGGGATCGGGATTCGAACCCGCGACACGCTGTCAGGCTGGCATTGCAGCCTAGGGTGCCTGGACCGCCACGCTGCGGCCCAGGCCCTGAAATGTGATCATTTATAAACCACACTAATTAGGCAGGTTGATTATAGGAATGGCCTCTTGCCTGTCAATTTTGATTATTTGTCCATTCTGTCAAAACGGTTCCCAATGCTAATTGTTGACTTCTTTGACAGCTTTGCCTGACCTTTTTATTTTCATATTTTCAGCTGCAAGGAAGCGCCATCGTCGTGACAAAGGGGACAAGGCCTGGGAGGCTGAGGAGCCTAGGGAGCGTCGGGGTTCAGGGGAGCATCGGAAAAGCGGAGGGTTCCGAGACAGCCGGCGAGGCTCAGGCAGTCGCTACCGGGATTCCTCCGATGAGGAACACTCGCCACCACCCACCATGAGTGAAGGTCAGTGTCCAAACTGCATTCATTCAGCTATGATTTTTTTCCTATTGGAATTAATATGGCATGAATGTCAAATGGATCTTGTATCTTCCAATTCAAGATGAAACGCACAGAATCTCCAAATCTAAGTTATAAAACCAAACCAAACCTAGAGCCGTTTTTTGTCATGATGTCTCAGTTGCCAGAAAGATGAAGGAGAAGCAGAAGCAGAAGAAAAGGAAAGCGTATGAACCCAAGTTGACCCAAGAAGAACTGATGGACTCTTCAACGTTCAAGAGGTTCTTGAACAGTATCGATAACATACTGGAGAATCTTGAGGACATGGACTTCAACAATGGTAAATGTTATGTTTAAATTTGTAATAGTTATTTGGTCTCAATCATCAATTATATCTAGATTTGTGTGATGTATTCTGTTCTGTTGAATGGTTCATGTTTCATAAAAGTAGCATGTAAGTAAAGCTTTGTATTTAATAAATCCTGTTTGGTTTCAATAAAGGCATCAGTGTTATTTTCCAAGTGATATATTTCCAAATAGTAGCCAGCTCCACTTGAAGAGCCGAAAGAAAATATTTTATTATATTAAAATTGATCAAATTGTATTTGATTTTATTTACTCCGAGCAATTCTAATCGTGTGTGTGTGTGTGTGTTTCTGTGTTTCTAACAGATGACGATGACATCCCTCAGGAATTGTTGTTAGGCAAACACCAGTTGAGCGAGCTGGGCAGTGAGTCAGCCAAGATTAAGGCCATGGGCATCTCCAGCAGGGTACTATTTACTATCTTCTAGATCCAAGTAGAAAATATATTTAAAATATATGTTTTTTTATTCTTTACTTGCAAAATGAGGCTTTGGTAGAGGCTTGGGTTGTTTAGTTACCATCCACTTAGATTGCATTTGTTTATGTCCTAAAATAGTGACTTTGAGACCTGTTTGACCTTGCAATCAATGCAAGTCAATCCGGAGGCTATTTTGATCAATTTCTAATAAATGGAGTAACTATTGAAAATCTCTCTCCAATATTTCTAGTTGCATCATAGCAAGGGAACTACACAACCAAAACCTCTACCAAAGTGTAATTTTGCTTTTAAAAGCATATTATGCTCATAGTATTCTATCAACAATCTGTTTATTTTCCCTTTACCGTTTGTTTGACAGTTTAACGCTCAGGTAGATGGATGTTTGATGTCTTTTGATGTCGGGCTGCCTCCTCCTAACTTCCTCTCTATTGTTGCAGATCCCATCAGACAAACTGGTTAAGCTACTGAACATTCTGGAGAAGAACATCCAGGATGGATCCAAGCTCACCACCTTGATGAACCCAGTGAGCTCCTCTTATTTCTATCTACTTCAACTACGTTTCTCCTCATACAGTTAAGGAGCTTGCCCACTGAGCCCGAATTGTTCTTCTGAAATTGTCGTATGTTAAATAAATACCACCTCACGTTGTGTCTAACACGTTTACACTCTGCCCCCGAAATTGTCGTCCGTCATAAAAACATTCGTACCAGGTACAATTTTCTGTGTTTTTTGCAGTATCTTGTCTATAATGTTGCATTGTTTTGAGGCTGTGACATACGCAGATAATAGAATAATGCACATCGGACTGCAGTGTGCATGGTGGGTGTGTGTAACGATTTTTATCGGATGGATTAAAAAAACTACAGACTTCAGTGAGCAAGATCCTTTACGCACAAAATGTATAGCATGTGGGTCAAAGACTAGAAAGGTTAAACCATTTCATAACTGAGTTTTTACGTCTGCTCAGGACCAGGATGGAGAGGATGAAGAGAGGCTTTGGAGAGACCTGATCATGGAGAGAGTCACCAAGTCGGCTGACGCTTGTCTGACTGCACTCCACATCATGACCTCAACACACATGCCCAAGGCCGTGTACATTGAAGACGTTATAGAGCGTGTGCTGCAGTACACCAAGTTTCACCTGCAAAACACACTGTATCCGCAGTATGACCCCGTCTACAGGGTTGACCCTCACGGAGGTGAGAATAGGGCAAAATAACAAGTGCCCTTTCTTTGTCTTTTTTTTCCACAGCCCCGGTTTACAGCAAGAATGAATAAATAAGGAGAGGATAGACATGTCACTCACTTTCTTGGTCCGGGAATTCCAAGTCCACTTAGAGTGAGCTTGACGGATCAGCTATTATATAGCTATTAACCCAAAAGACATTACCAGAGCGTCCTACAGAGTAGTCTGCAAAATTTGTGTTGCAGAAAATGTTCTACTTTATTTGTCCAGATAAACTAAGCTTGAAAATTATTTCTCTTTCATTTACAGGTGGTATATTGAGTTCCAGAGCAAAGCGAGCTAAATGCTCTACACATAAGCAGCGTGTGATCATCATGCTGTACAACAAAGTGTGTGACATTGTCAGCAACGTCTCTGAGCTGCTGGAGATTCAACTGCTCACAGATACCACCATCCTCCAGGTAACTGCTGGACACAATACCATGACAGCACTTATTTGATCAATTGTTTGTCCGAACAGACTTTAAATGGAAAGCAGATGATATGATATTGACTTTCTCCTAATCGCTCCTCAACTCACTTTTCTTCCTTATTTTACTCTTTCCCTTTCTCCCTTCTCATCTATGTCCTCTGCTTTGTTCCAGATTTCTTCAATGGGGATCACTCCATTCTTTGTGGAGAATGTCAGTGAGCTTCAGTTGTGTGCCATCAAACTGGTTACAGCAGTAAGTATTGTTTCATTTTTTTCAAGTGCCAAGTATAGCAGAGCACTGGTGGTCAATCTTTTTTGGTGTTTCATAACTTCTAAAAGCAAAGGGAGATCTACTTGAAATCTCCTTTTATTAAATTAAACTAAATGTTTTTTCCTTTCTGAACTTTTTTTGTGCTGTGGACAACAACGATCCGAGACAAACTCAACATGATCAGTTGCTGTATGTTTGTAAACATTGAATTCAGGTTTTTCCCTAATGGGCACAGCATTTTTTGTGCAGTGCCCAAGCCAAATTAATTGGAAATATGGAAATAAGAAGATTTTTTTTTTATATGCTCAAGCAACAAATGTTTTGCCTGTCAATGGGTCTGTTTCGTTACCTGGGCTGAAATGTGGTTCAGGTTAACAGTCGATTTTCTTTAAAACCAGACCTTCCATCTTTCTTCTGTCTGGTCCACTCTGTGGTACAGGGAGCTGGATTCAGTCCAGAGTAGCATTATCCCTGGTGTAGCATATAATATTGCGTCGATTTGCCATAATGATAATAGAGGAGATTGAATATGAATATCCAAACTGGCCCGCCCGCCCCATATTTACCAGCGACACAGCTCCTCAAAAAGCCAGGGAAAACCCTGGAATTGTTGAACAGATGATCAACCAGTTTCTATGAACTATCCTTCCTAAGTTTAAGAACAACCTCACCTGTCTTCCATCTCCAGGTCTTCTCACGCTATGAGAAACATCGGCAACTGATCCTGGAGGAGATCTTCACTTCTCTTGCTAGACTGCCCACCAGCAAACGGTCCCTCAGGAACTTTAGGTATGTGGTTTAATGTGTTCATGTTTATTTTCACCACAGCTAAAGCAAGGGGCATGATGGGCACTCTTAAAGGAACACATCACCTACTTTCAACCTTATCTTCATATAATTGGTCCTCACTATTGCTCATTATAAGATGGTAACATTTCAGTCTACTTGCTCTGTTTCAGGGGGTGGCTGTCAATTTTTTGGAAATGTGCCTACCAATGAGATCATTGTAGTGATTCCAAGCTAATGGAAATGTCAGCTTTTTCCTGGAAAGTTGGCACTTAAATAGAAGCCACTGATGCATCATTAAAAAGAAGTTTGAAATGACCACTGATATTGTCATCAGTGGGCACATTGTAGCCGATCTACAAGCTCACAACGTGTCTCAGTGCAACGCGTTGTGAACGATTTTTGAACTAATTTTGATAAAGACGTGCCCATAATAGGGACACCATGTTGAAAGTGGTTAAATATGCAAGCCTTTGGGGGAAATGCGTTTCAGATACCATGAAACTGACTATACATACTGTACATACAGACGACTTTGCAATGCATTTGGTGTGTTCCGTGGCTAATAAGCCATATATGCCTTAATATACATAATAATTGCCCTCTATAGCAAAACATTTAAAACACCTTAAATATTTTCTTTATTTTAGAAATGGTTCATCTTTGACTCGAGGGGTACAACACCTATTGCTATTTGATGTCATTTGTCCATATGTAGTCCAGCAATAAACAATGTACTTAACCTAAACATAACTAAAACCAACTTAATACTTCCTAAGGTTAATATGAGCATCAAAACAATATTTTAAATGTTTTTATTAGCACATGCATTCCATGTATTCCAAAGGGCTGGACCACACATGAACAAATGACATCATCAACTTGCGACGGCCTTGAGTAAAAGATGAACTATTAAAAGAAAGAAATATATATTTAAGCTGTTTTTAATTTCAACATTTTGTTATAGAGGGCCATTATAATGTATTGAGGCGTATGAGGCTTATTAGCCAGGGATCCTTTTAACACTTCCTTAGGCAGCAATGAAGAAATACTGTCAAATATGCAGGGGTGCTGGCAGCTGGTCTAGAATCATTGATAATTATTTAAGAAAGACACTGATGCTCATTGCTCAGAAAAGATGGCATAGTGAAAATGTCATCATGATGTCAAAACCGTGTGTTTTGCTGGCCCTTTGTGTCCCAGGCTGAACAGCTCGGACCAGGAGGGAGAGCCAATGTACATCCAGATGGTGACAGCTCTGGTGCTTCAGCTCATCCAGTGTGTAGTCCACTTAGCCTGTGACAAGGAGACCTTGGAGGAGTATGACAGCAAGGTAAAGGCCTGTCAGGGTCATGAAAGTTTACTTGATGATTAATTGTCATACAAATAATTGTGATAAATCATTTTAATTGTTTTTTGGCATTGAACATTGGAACATATAAATAAAAATGACATTTGTTTTAGGCTTTGTAAATAACAATTGCACAGGGCAGATATGACAAATAACTTAAATACACAAAGAAATGAATTTAATAATTTAATGCTTTCAAATAAAAATAAAACATAGTGGAAATAGGCTTACGTGCAGTATAGCATTGCTAATTAATTAATCCCGTTGTTTCTTTTCCCCCCTCAGCATGATCAGGATTTAATGATTACCAACTCCTATGAGACAGCCATGCGGACCGCTCAGAACTTCCTTTCAGTCTTCCTCAAGAAGTAATGTCTTTTCTTTTTCTTTAAACATTTATATCCTTGTACTGTGGCTGCTCATGCTCTAATGAACACTAACACTAACCGTCTACTGTATGATTTCCATCAGAAATTAATGTATTCTCTTTTTTGGTGTTTTACCAGCATTTAATTTGCCCTAGATTTTTTTTCATGTCTGCTTTATCAAATGAGAGCACACAACCTTTTTTCTTAAGAATTATGCTATATGACATTTGATTTACTACCGATTTTAATATTTGTCAAATTCTCAACTTTGTACTCCCATTGTTCCTGTTTGCTACCTGACCCCCTCTCGTCTTTACCATTAATCTCAACGTCGCTGCCTTTTCCCCTCATCTCTTCCCCTTTCCATCTTATCCTCCACCTCTTCTTCCTCCCTCCTCTATTTCTCTCAGATGTGGGAGTAAGCAGGGAGAGGAGGACTATCGGCCATTGTTTGAGAACTTTGTCCAAGACCTGCTGTCAACAGTCAACAAACCAGAGTGGCCTGCTGCAGAGCTGCTCCTCAGTCTACTTGGCAGACTATTGGTTAGTCTGTTACCATTACACTTGTTACTTGGCAAACCATTCACTGGACACATTTGTGTATAAGTGTCAATTTGAATATTATTGTTGGTATTTGTGATCATACAAAATGCACAAAATATTAACATCTTGTGCTGTTGAGTGCACTAGACTAAGGTAGTTGAATCCAGATAAACATCATATTACTTATTTTGCTTATGAAGGAGCAATGTAGATGATGGGGAGATGGGTTAAATAATGGCCCAAAGCACTGAGACTTAGAATGTTCCCATGAGAGGAACTTGGTCCCAATATCTTGTGTGTTTTGGGCCATTGTTGTTGTAGTTCCACAAATGGCCACTAGGGGTGCATGCTGGAAAGAAAGTGCTTTGTTGGAGTCAAGTTTCACTCATGGCATCTGCATTTATACTGTATGCCGTTATCCAGGCACAGAAACATGATGATGATTTATTTGTTAGAGTGAAATGCTGAACACAATTTGAGTTGGAGCTCTTTCTGGCATGGACATTTGTAATTGTTTTTAAAGGAATAATACATATTTGCACTGTTTTGTTTGCCGTTCTTTCTTGTGTTTTTTAATGTATGGTTTTAGGGTTCGGTGTATGTTAGGGTACTGTAGCATATTATGTTTATCATTTTTCTCATCCTGTTCTCTAATGCGCCGACCCACAGGTGCACCAGTTCAGTAACAAGCAGACAGAAATGGCCCTGAGGGTGGCCTCTCTAGACTACTTAGGCACAGTGGCTGCCCGTCTGAGGAAGGATGCAGTGACCAGCAAGATGGACCAGAGGTCAATAGACCGTATCCTGTCAGAGGTACAGAATGCCTGTAAACATGGAGATTAAATTCTGGTTCAGACTATGCTGCTACATTTTTTTGCTCTGTTCTCTCTTTTCACTGTATTTATCTGTATTTATATTTATATTACATTATTAGTATTATAGGATTACATTGTACTTCAAATGGAGTTTAATGACATGTCCTGGGTTCTCTGTCTTCCTAGAGCCCTGGTAACGATGAGACACAGAAGCTCCAGAAGGCCCTGTTGGACTACTTGGAGGAGAACGCAGAGACGGATGCTTCACTGGTGGTATGTTTGCCAGACAGACTGACCTCATGAACATCACACTCACAAATGTAATGCACAGTTCGTCCTCTAGTGTCTTAAACACACATGGTCATGCAGTGTGTTAGAGGACTTTAGAAAACATCTGTCATAGGGTGCCTATGGCCTGCACAGACCATGCTCCTTTTGAGCCTGGGGACCCAGGTTCTTCTAATCCAACCCCCATCTTGTCTCGCATGTTTCTCCTCTCTCTGCCCTTGGTTTCCTGTCTCTCTACCCTGACCTACATGAAATAAAGCGTAAAGATGGTAAAAAGAATATATCTAAATTATTTCAGTTCCTTTGAATTCTTTTATTTTTCATTTTATGTTAACTATACTGACCCTGTTAGGTCAGTTGAGAGTGATTTGATTTAAGGGCTTTTATACCCCAGATAGGTCAAGTTAAAAATCTTAGAACTACTGTACTGCTCTAACTGTGCCAACTTGAAAATAAGTCCCTATAACACACTTTCATACTGCGACACAAATTAGGACATGAGTCCATGCTTTATGTTTTGGTTTGATTGTTTTTGCATGGATCTTTGTTCTAAAACAATAGTGGTAAACGGTTAGCCTTCGACTTGGATTAATCTGAAACCCGGGCCCTCTCTTTCTTCACAGTTTGCCAGAAAGTTCTACATCGCTCAGTGGTTCCGCGACGCCACCACGGAGGCTGAGAAGTCCATGAGGAGAGGCCAGAACCAGAAGGACGAGGACTCGTCGGACGGACCGCACCATGCCAAGGACATAGAGGCCACTGGGGAGATCATGCAGCGTGCTGAGAAGCGCAAGAAGTTCCTCCGCAACATCATTAAAGCCTCGCCAGCTCAGTTCACCACACTGAAGTAAGAGCAAGGATGACTGCAAAACACACACGCACACACACACACACACACACACTTGATAGCTCATTGATTCTACTAGACACAACTGGCACATCACAGTTTTACTTCAGTTCCAGTTAGTTACAATCTCATGCTGGGTTGGATGGTTGTATAATCCTACAACATGTCCTAATTGTCTCTCACCCTCTCTCCCAGAATGAACTCGGACACTGTGGACTATGACGACTCCTGTCTGATCGTGCGTTATTTGGCCTCCATGAGGCCGTTCGCCCAGAGCTTTGATATTTATTTAACACAGGTAAGACATGGCACTTTTAAACACTTAAACCCCCATTTACTTCTTTGACCAGGGGTCTGTACTAGGCCCCCTCCTTGTTTCCCTCTATCGAAAATAGACGAACTACAAGCTCACAACGTTTCGTGTTGTGAGCTTGTAGATCTGCTATGTTTGCCAAATATTTGAACCCCAGAATAGGGATGCTAGGTTTAAGTGGTTTTAACCGTTGACAAACTATGTGGACAGTGAGGATATTGACACAGCTGCTGCAAAAAGTGTCAAAATTCAAATTAAAAACCCATTGAATTTACTTTAGGACTGAACATTTAATTGAAATATTATCTAAATTATGTATGGCCAAGTCCATTATCCAAATCGCAATATGGCCATTTGCAATATACAAATTGCAGATGTTGCTATCATTTGATGAACATAAAATGCTTGAAAAACACCATAAACAAAGTACTGTAATGCTGCAGAGATGCCCTGACCTGACCTACAAATCGTGTTCTCGAGATGTAAAGAAAAAAAAAATTGGTATAGACTCCAACAAATGTCACACCATCATTTTAAACTATTATTTAAAATACTAATTTGAATCACATCACAATCATTATATCTGTCAAAATGAATTGCAATAAGATTTATTTTTTACCATATCTTGCAGCCCTAATTCAGTGTTTTTACTCTATAATCCCAGATATATTATATGACAATATTCCTAATTGTGGTGTTTAGATTCTGCGAGTCCTTGGGGAGAACGCCATTGCTGTCAGGACTAAAGCCATGAAGTGTCTGTCTGAGGTTGTGGCCGTGGACCCCAGCATCCTAGCAAGGGTATGATTCTTTACTTGAATTGTGTCTGCACATTGATTTGACACTCATTATGTCAATCTCTCCTTTATTATATGTATATACAACATTGCATTTGTTCATAGATGTCTCTAGTATATGCTATGCTAGTCTATTCAAATTTGGATATTGCATTATAATCTATAGCATTGCATTGTCCATCTTCTATTTCCATGCAGCAAGACATGCAGCGTGGTGTCCACGGTCGACTCATGGACAACTCCACCAGTGTGAGAGAGGCAGCTGTGGAGCTTCTGGGTCGCTTTGTGCTCAGCAGACCCCAACTCACAGAGCAGTACTATGATATGCTCATAGAAAGAATACTGGTAAATGGAACATGCATGCTTTTTTTTATTGTCCATTTGCCTTTTGGTGATAAAAAAAACATACTTGCCTAGAAAGGATTTAACGATCAGGAAAACCCTGAATATGCATTGTAGTCTAAGACTGTTACATTGTGATGCAGATAATTGTGACAGTGATGGCTTGATTTAGCAAACGTTATGTAGCACAAAGTTTTGCTAGTCTTTGTACATGCTTCCTTGGTGGTAAATGCATGGAAATTGTTGCGCCTGTTGTCATGGAAATGGCCTGAAGAGTTCATCAAAAGTTCAGTGCTTTTTGTATGGTCTTATACTGCCACCTATGGGTAAAATGTATGTATTGCACGTTGTTGTAGCTCTTTAAAAAAAATAAGTTTTTGTATTAACATTCTGGCTTCAAGCTTGTGAATTTGAGCAGAATATGCCTGTGTTGTCATCTATCAGAATGTGTAACCAAAGCAGCTGAAATTGAGTTAATTATAGAGTTTGTTAAGTGTATTGTTTAGTCCCTATATTGTAAGTCTGAAATATGTGTTTTTTTCTTCCATCTCAGGACACTGGTATCAGTGTTAGGAAGCGTGTGATCAAGATCCTGAGAGACATCTGTCTGGAGCAGCCAACCTTCAGCAAGGTCACTGAGATGTGTGTAAGGATGATCCGCAGGGTCAACGACGAGGAGGGCATAAAGGTATATATGTCCACTCACACAAGCGGAAGGGGGAGCTTTCTTTGATACGTTTGGTTTTCAGGGTTTTGGAGATGTGGCCAGTTGAAGATTCCTATTTACCTGCATGACAGCTTCCCACTGTCATTGTGTCTCCTAATGCATTGCCCTGTGTCCTTTGCAGAAACTGGTAAATGAGACATTCCAGAAGCTGTGGTTTACTCCAACGCCCGCCCACGACAAGGACACCATGACTAGAAAGATCCTCAACATCACAGACGTGGTGAGTAGTGCATTTAAAGACCTTTCTGTGGTTATGGATTCATTATTCCTGAGTGATTGGTGTTTAGTCACTTACGCTCTATTATTTCAGGTTTCTGCCTGCAAAGACACTGGCTATGACTGGTTGGAGCAGCTTCTTCAGAACGTAAGTACTATGTGTTGTGTTGAGGAATCACTTTGTGCCGAGCACATTTATGTAGTGCTCCTCACCAAGTCTTTGTCTCCTGAAATTGAATGTTTGTCTCATTACAGCTCTTTAAGTCTGAAGAGGACGCGTCTTATAAACCAGCCAAAAAGGCCTGTGGTCAGCTTGTTGACAATCTGGTGGAGCACATCCTCAAATACGAAGAGTCTCTTTCAGGTACGTAGCTCTGTCCCCCGACTACCACCTCAAATGCTGCCACACTTTCTTCATGAGTTCGTCTTTAATTTGAACATGTTCTGCCCAAATGCTTTCCCAGAACATTAAACATTTCAGTTTTGAAACGATTTCTGTTCCAAATACAATTAAAGGTCTGCACTTAACAATATTAATTGTGATATTATTGTTGTCCTCCCCATATAGACAGCAAGGGTGTAAACTCACAAAGATTGGTGTCTTGTATCACAACCTTGTACCTGTTCAGCAAAATCAGGGCCCAGCTCATGGTTAAACATGCCATGACCATGCAACCCTACCTGACTACAAAGTGCAACGTAAGTTGTTTCCATCTCCTTATTCACCTTTACATAGATTATATACTTTACACCAGGATCTGTACAGGTTCATTTCAAAACACTCAAACGCATGAATTTCACATGACTATATAATATCGTCTATGTCGGGTGGAAACGTCATTTGTCCAAAAATAGTAAAAGTAGCAGATCTACAAGAATTTCGAGCTTGTGGATCTGCTATTTTTGATGCTTTTTTGTGACTGTAGTATGATCAAGTAGGGCATTCATTTATGAAAAAAGTGAAATTATGGAGATGAGAGCTTTCTGCCCGACAACAGCGATACGTAATAATACGCTTTAGGAAGGAAGTCGTATTATTATTATCGTATTATTCACCCACGACTTACGTGGGAAGTCGTGGGTGAAATCTGCCCTCGTGCCACGAATGGCCCCCGAGCCACACTTTGGACATGTCTGCTTCACACAAATGAGAATTGTTCTGACCTTGTACCCACACATTATTTATTCGGTAGCCTGATTGGAAGGATAGCAATGAGCCGGCGCACGCCTAATGGGAGCTTATTAGGCGTTGGTGGAAATCTGCTCATTTCTAAGTCCATTCTTGTTGAACTTGATAATAATTGACATTATGATTGACATGATTTATTTTCTGCAGACTGCCAATGACTTCATGGTTATTTGTAACGTGGCAAAAATCTTGGAGCTGGTGGTTCCTCTGATGGAGCACCCCAGTGAGACCTTCATGGCCACCATAGAAGAAGACCTTATGAAGCTCATCATCAAATATGGCATGACGGTGGGTGACAAGGCACCGTAGAGTAATAGTGTTTACGGACCCACAGATTTATTTTAACGTTTGTATCCAGAAACACATTTAGCCAGTTGTTTAGGCTTTTCAGTATAATCCGTTGCATATTAACCCTATTTTATTCACAATACTGCACATTGCACAGACAATGTAAGGCTGGAACAGTGTATTGTACTTTTTTATTTATTCTTCCAGAACCCCTGTACACTTCAAATGCCAGTCTAGAGGAATGCTCTAAACTTGTGTGCATCTAGTGTTGGCACAAAAACTGTACATTGACGCTCACATTTATTACCTTTTACAGATGTGTATGGATATTATTCTCCATCAAGACTGTCATGGAGTTGGCTAATATTTAAAGGGTAGTCAAGTTACATATCAAGAAGAGTGTGTTGCTCCTTGACACTCACACCTCTGTCTTTCTTCCAGGTTGTCCAGCACTGTGTGAGCTGTCTTGGAGCTGTTGTTAACAGGGTCACTCACAACTACAAATTTGTCTGGGCTTGCTTCAATAAGTTCTATAGTGAGTTGCACATTTCTTAACAGCCACCTCAATTATTACTTCACACCTGCCAACAATATTCCAGTTTAAATTGTCAAATTGTCCGTTTTCTGTGTGGACGTTGTGCTTAGGTCTATCCATACTTAAAATACAATTATTTTAGAAACAACTGTCATACGACAAAGTATAAATCAGGCTTTAGACATGCACTTATCCTCCAACATGGAATGTGTTTTCCCCCCTAGGTGCGCTGAACAAATTGAAGGCGCAGCATCTGGAGGATCCCAACAGCACCACGTTGGTATCCAGCAAGTGCTTCTTGCTGCGATCACTCTTCACTGTGGGTGCCCTGGGACGACACTTTGACTTTGACCTCGAGGAGTTTAAAGGCCCCAACAAGGTAGGAGGATGTTGACACTTAACCCTTTCAAACCGGGAACGCATCTGTTTAACCACTTTATCCATATTTTATACTTTGGCTATTCAAAAAGAGCAGATACACAAATCTTGCAAATATTTGAATATATATATATATCTTTAAAGGGAACATTTTTGACTAAAATCTTTGCTTCTGGGAGTCCCCATTACAAAATATTTTGAGATGGGGGTCGGCGGCCACATACATATAAGCCTAATTTTGGGGTTCCTTTACATGAAAAAGTTTGAGCACCACTGATATTGCAACAGTAGTTTTTTCAGACAACTGTTAGGGTTTAGAAGACATTTGTAGAATCGGTCTCAGGTCTAAATGGGTTAAATTTTATGCTCAGCGAAAAAAAGTGCCTTGTGACATGTCCCTCGACAAAGGTGACTCATTCTTATCAAGTGACATGTCTCACAACACTTTTTCACCGCCACAGTAGAAGAATGTGAAATGGATAAATGACCAAATGTCATGAGCGTATCACTGGCACTACACATTGTAGAGGAAACACTGTCTAACGTGGCTGTGGTACTTGTTGTGTCCAGGGGGCGTTTGTGATTAAAGAGAAGGTACTGGAGCTGCTGCTTTACTTCACCAAACATGAGGATGAAGAAGTCAAGACCAAAGCCATCATTGGCTTAGGTAAGAAGAATGTCTTCAAATATCTGATTGATCTGGATTATTGAAATGGATACCTCACATATATGTTGACGGTTTAAAAAAAGGTTTATTATAGTAACTATTTTGCATGCACGGATGTGTGACGGCATCACTGAGACAAGTACATACTAGATATTTGTAAATCTTTCTTTGCAGATACATTAACTGCTTGCTCATCAACTGAACTCACTGATCACTTGTTATGGTGCCAGTGTCATGTTGTGTTTGAATCTCAAATGTTTTAACTGTCTTTTTAAGTTTTGTGTTTTAACTGTCTTTTTAAGTTTTTCATATTATAACTTCCATCTCCCTTTCAGTAGCCACAGATCAAACAACTCCAGTTCAGCCTTTTTGGTTCCATTCGGTTTTATTAAAATCTTTCTTGGAAAAGATGCTAAATGTCAAACCAATCAATTCCGTTAATTTGTTTAGTAAGACATGTAGTAGTATGCCCCTTAATTACCTGGTTTTAGTAATAGTGTCTTTTATATTCCTCGTGTCATTCTCTGCTGTCAGGCTTCCTCGTCATCATGCATCCCAGCCAGATGTTTGAGCAAGAGGTGAAATCCCTGTACAACGGTATTCTGGCAGACAGCAGCTCCTCCATCAACCTCAAGATCCAGATCCTCAAAAACCTGCAGACGTACCTGCAGGAGGAGGACACACGGATGCAGGAGGCCGACAGAGAATGTACGTACAGGCCCGATTATAAATAACCTCTTGAACCCTAGCATCCCCATTCTTGAAGGAAACATAAGCGAACATTTGCCGAAAATAGCAGATCGGCTAGAGATTTTGTGTAGAGGGGGGGGAAGGGACCAACTATAGACCCCTGGGGGACACTGGTGAACAAAGTATATATAGGGTTTAAATGTAACAGGATAACCTTGTGACTGGGGACAGCTATGCTGCTTTTCATCTATGTTACAGCAACATAGGAAACCAACACTATTCCAGGCCATATTTTGTTAAACTGGGGTAACATCACAAAAGGTAACCTAATACTGATATTATTTTATGTCTTGCTTTTTTAATGTCAAGTCTTTTTGTCCTGTTATGTTCTGTGCCGGTGTAGGGAAGAAGCAGGAGAAGCAGGAGGATCTGAAGGAGATGGGGGACATCTCATCAGGGATGAGCAGTTCCATCATGCAGCTCTATCTTAAGCAGGTGCTGGAGGCGTTTTTCCACACGCAGTCCAGCGTACGGCACTACGCTCTCAGCGTCATTGCGCTCACACTCAACCAAGGCCTCATTCACCCTGTGCAGGTAAGAGGAGGGAGGCAACAAGACGGAAGATTTTCGTATGCAAATTAAAATGCAACTCTGTGCCCTGTGCAGCATATGGAAAACATGAATGTGACAGCTGTCATCTTCTTATCTCACCTCTCGCAGTGTGTCCCTTACCTCGTCGCAATGGGAACAGACCCAGAGCCCAGCATGAGGAACAAGGCTGACACGCAACTGGTGGAGATCGATAAGAAGTACACAGGATTTATCCATGTAAGTTGGTGTCGCACGCAGGCTCATTTCAAAATGAAGTCTATCCAAGTCCTCCGTATTTGGACAGAATATATTTACCAATTGACTGAAAAAGTCTGTTAACCTTCAAGTGCCTTGCGCTCAGGTGGTGTGGAGGTAAAGTGCCTGCCCACCACCGCGGAGGTTGTGGGTTTGAATCCACCGTGGTGCATCCGGATTTGTCGAGCGTCTACACAAACACAATTGCCCAGTGTCCGGGGGAGGGAAGCCAGGCGGGGAGGATGATATTTGTCACTGCATGCCCTATGGGCTGGGGTGGCACTTGTCAGCAGGGAGTGTTGGGCGGGAGGAGTAGAGCGAAGGCTCTACGTCCTCTCAGTGGGCGCTCCTCACTGGTAGGTGAGTCAGTACGATACAACAGCAGTGACAACACAGAAATGTGTGTGGGGAGGAATCGATTGGCATAACGACTAAATTGGGGAGAAAAAGGAGTAAAACATTATTGGCTACTCTAAAAATAAATTGTGTGCCTACTCGTACATCTCAGCACTAGAACCTTGCGATACCAATATGAGAGGTGCAATGATGTGAATCTGAATTGTTAGAATATTAAATGCAATCTGTAGGCAGTTTAAAAGCAATCAATCTAAAGTGTCCTGTCTATTACTGTACAACTTGTACTTGAATGGCCAACGGATTGGCTTTGCATAGATATCAGCCTTTGGTTCAACAACGGACCATCACATGCCTAGGTACGGTCATCACATGCCTAGATATAGTCACAACAACACATATTAGCCTCACCTTACTTCATAACAGGTTTCAACTAAAATCTCGATTGAACTGTGCAGTGCTACCAATTCATAGAAACTCATTTACCTCCATTTAACTCATCACATTTATGGTGTTTCACATTTGCATGAGCTCTAACCTTTTTGTCCTCTAATCCAAAAAAAGATGAAGGCAGTTGCTGGGATGAAGATGTCGTTCCAAGTACAGCAGGCCATCGTCTCATCCCGTAAGGCGATCATCAGAGGGTTCAGGACGGATGAGACAAACACAGCGCTTTGCTCACACCTTTTCAGCATGGTCAGGGGGAACCGGCAGCACCGGAGAGCCTTCCTCATCTCCTTGCTCAACCTGTTTGATGACAGCTCTGTGAGTTAAACTAATTCTACGGCTCGACGAGCCTCAGTGAAAAATAACATTTCCATGTAGATCATTCCTAGCTGACTCCATGCTTTTTTTCTGCAAAGCTTCCTTCAGGGGACTAGACTAAGGGACTAGTTTTTTGCTTCTGCTGACCAATGCCACTCTTCCCATTCTGTCTCTTTCTCTTCTTTTCCTTCCCTCCCTCCTCCTCGTTCTCTGGGCCCTTACACCCTGCAGAAGACCGCAGTGAACATGCTGCTGTTTATCGCAGACAACCTGGCATATTTCCCCTTCCAGAGCCAGGAGGAGCCTCTCTTCATCATGCACCACATAGACATCACCCTGTCAGTGTCTGGCAGCAACCTCCTGCAAACCTTCAAAGAGGTAGGGTAGCATTACTGAAAGGTGTCTGTGCCCTTAACATTCATGATTATGTTGATGAAGAGTAGAAGGACATAAACATTATTGTGTTGCTAATGGAGCCTGTCACTTTTCCCTCCCTGTTCCAGTTTCTGCTAAAGGAGCCGGGTCGCAAGGATAAAGAGAAAAAGGTAAAGAAAGACAGGCAGCGTGAATCTGATGAGGAGGACGAGGAGGAGAAGATGAACTGCGACTCGGGCAGGAGTGAGGAAGAGGAGAACAGTGAAGACGATGAAGAAGTGGTACGGCGGCCCAAGAAGGCCAGAAAACCTGTGGCGCGTTCAGAGACCTCGGACTCTGAATCGGACTCAGACTTGGAGGATATGAATGTGGCGGACGTGGAGAAGGTGATGAGACGTCTCCCAGAGAACCCCATAATACTCCGGGACTTTGCCAATGCCGTGCAGGGCATCCTCCTGCTGCTGGTACTCAAACAGCACCTCAAGAACCAGTACGGATTCTCTGATAGGTGAGATCCACAGCTGATAACGAGATATTCATTTAAAGTATTCAACCTTCACTGCTACTAGGCTATGTGTGAGATTGAATAACTCGCATCCTTTTTTTATTTATACACAGTAAAATCCAGAAGTACTCACCCACGGAGTCTGCCAAGGTGTATGAAAAGGCGGTGAACAGGAAAAGCAATGTTCACTACAACCCCCGGCAGACCCTTGACTTCATCGCCAATGATATGGCCCACGCCACACTCTCGGATGAAATCAAAAGACGGATAGTCAAACAGTACCTAGATGTAAGACTGTAACACTTGGCTCCAGGATTGAAATTGTATAAATACTAAAACAATCTATTGTTGTATTGTATTTTTATTGAGTTGATTAGTAAATCCTTCTCAACTCTTTCATCTCCAGTTCAAAAATCTGATGGAACACCTGGACCCAGACGAGGAGGATGAGGAAGGAGAAGCATCTGCCAGTGCTAACATCAGAAATAAAGCCATAAACGCCCTGCTGGGGGGCCCTGGGCCAATGGCAGGACCCAGCCCACGGAATCAAGCGGGACCAGAGACGGATGATGATTACAGCGATTCGGATGAGAAGATCCCTGGGGTGAGAGACGTTCATTTCATAGAAACACTGATGAGACATTTAACCACTTAAACTCTATTAACCCTCTATACTTGGTCGACTCGTTTTTACCCTCTTCATTCTTTGCCGAAAATATCCCATTTACAAGCTTACCATGCGTCGCGTTGTGAGGTTATTGAACTGCTATTTTCACCATGTTTTCGCCCCAGAATAGAGGATCTAGGGTTTGTGGTTAATCTGAAGGGGGTATGTGTAGGATATGAAATATTAATAATATAAATATGTTTCTCTCCTCAGTCTTCTACTACTCCTCGAAGACCAGCTCTGCCACGGCGATCGGCCGGCGACCCGGGCCTTATGAGCGAAACTGTTGAGTGCATGGATGTGATCGCCTTGTGCTGCCCTAAGTACAAGGACAGGCCGCAGATAGCCAGGGTCATTCAGGGCACCGGCAACGGATACCGCATCCACTGGATGGCTGGCTCCTACACAGGACCCTGGGCCGAGGCCAAGAAACGGGATGGCCGCAAACTTGTGCCTTGGGTGGACACTATTAAGGAGTCGGACATCATCTGCAAGAAGGTTACCTTGACCAGCAACCATAAACTGAGCAACAAAATAGTACAGACTTTACGCAAGCTGTATGAGGCGCGGGAGGGAGGGGCTAGCTAATGACCCCCAACCTTTTTTTCCCCTTCTCCCCGTTTCTACTTTATCAAGTCACCTCTCCTCCCTGCTTCGGCTCCTCCTCAACCTGCCACCTCCGACAACACAGCCAAACTTCACTGGATTCCTACCCTCCTCCTCTCCCTCCTTTTTTTATAAGAAAACACAGAGGGCAAGAATATTTGACACTACATACTTTTACATGCGTTATTCTTGCAAAAAAGAAAATGAAACAAAAAAACAAAAGACTTACTATATTAGAGAGACTGCTCATGTTTTGTTTGTGTACAAGTGCAGAGGATAGAATCCAGAAGGCATTAAAGGAATAATTTGCTCAAATTATCCCTTAAAAAGGCTATCAGAGAAGAGAACCGGAGGGAAATGTTATGTCAACATTGTTGTGGGAGCTCCTTCGCTGTTGTGCAGCAGATTCTAGTCGCTCATTTCTACTCCCACTGTATCATAGTTTAACACGACAAAAAACTAAAATGTTTATATCTCTGAAGACAAAAAAGCTGTAAAAAAAGAATAAAACCTTAAGTGAATGTTGGAAATTAGTCTTTTTGATGTTCTTATTAAAAAGTGTTTTTGGAGTTTATTATACTATTAGCACCCTGATGGTTTTTTCCTTTTAGCTTTTAGATCTTTGGAAGAAATTTGAATTTTTATTTTTGTTCACTTTTATTTGTCCATGCTGTACAATGGCAGAGTTCTGGATATAATTTATTCTATTTCGAACTACGCATGCAGTATATGTGGCCTATCGCAGGAGGATATTTTGTAAATGTAGATTTTGTTGTATTAGGTCACCCTAGAAATAAGAGGAAAGGGGATCCATACCCCTTTTGGTGGAACAAATACTGCAATAAATTTTCTACTTCTCTTTGTCACTTGTCTGCTGAAAGTGTTAAATGTGATCTTTTCCATTCGATAATAGCTGCAGAACATACAGCAATTTAAATTTGACTGCCATAATTATTGAGCCAGTAACCCAGCCATTGACTTTATCCATCGCATACAACATGTATACAATGCACAGCAACTTTGCTTGTGTTTGAACAGTGGTAGTAATGTTTCACGGCTAGCAAAGGCACCACAACACTCAGATGCTAGACACTGTTGTGTTATTGTCACGCCTCACCTCTGATTCTGGATTGGTGGCATGCTACTGTATGTAAAGCACACATTACGGCTTTGTTTGGGTCTGTGTAAAAAGGCAAAGCCAGCATAGTGACGGATCATCTTTACGACAATATTGTGGGATCTCTGTATAGAAAGGACTAATGTCAGTTATCCACCCGGTTGTCACTTAATGGTCATCCTAGAAGGGACAGAATTCCCACTGGAACGCCATCCGCAGATCCTTATCTAACCTTAATCAAGCCAAATCATGCCTAAACTTACCCTATTAATGGTGCATAAGCTTAAACATTAGTACTTTATTAACTAATTCCTGAAGTTAACGTGTAACTTTTGTCCTTTTTTCTAGGGTGGCCAACTAGTAACAACCATGCGCCAGCGCCACCACCTAGTGCACATGGTCCTCCTAGGATGGCAGGGGCAGACTTATGAATAATTAATAGAAGGGAACCACCAGACGGGCTCGTTTGAGGAATGTCAGGAAGAGGAGTCAATGAAGCATGTAGTTCCGAGTAGTACAAGGCAGTGTATATGTGTGATTAAACTTTGGCTATTTGAAAATAGCCGATCTACAAACTCTTTAGCTTGTAGATCTGCTATTTTCAAAGGATTTGAATACATTTTATACATAATGCTACCTTGTGAAACAGGACATTCTGCATAATGAGTACTTTTACTTTTGGAACTTTAAGTATATTTTGATGCCATTACTTTTGTACTTTTTACAATGTAGAAACACGGAGTGTTTCTACATTGCAGTATTATTGATACTATTTAAAAAAAATGCACTTTTTCCCGCCACTGGTGAACTGTGAATTGGATCGTACATGTGTTGCCTGGTCGACACTCCGGAGCAGCAGGTGGCGGTAATGCACCAATAAGCTTCATGCCAACCAACAACAACAACAAGCAGCTCTTCCGTTTCCTGATGTCAAAATAATGACGTCATCAACTGCCGTTGGCTGCCTTTTGTTTAGGCGGAGTTTTTTGAATGTTTTCAGCCATTTATGAAATAAGAACTGATTACTGTACACTGTGAAGACATGGATCGGTATGTAAACAATGAAGCTAATACCAAAAAAAAGTCTATGTTGCTGTGACGAAAATGTAACGTAGCTCGAATTAACGATATAAGATTGTGGCGGTAACTTAATTCCAGCGTTTTGTTTAGTTAGCGATGCTAACGAAACATGCTAACAGAACGAGCATCCTCACTCACTGTGTCTTTTAGTGCTACGCTGCTGTTAAAGGCTACAGGACACTTTAGTAAGAGTACAAACGTAATGGCATCAAAATGTACTTAAAGTACCAAAAGTTAAAGTACTTGTTGTGCAGACTGTCCCATTTCACAAGTTTTCAAATGTATAAACATCTTTTGAAAATGGCAGATCTACAAGCTCACAATGCGTAGCATTGTGAGCTTGTAGATCGGCTATTTTCAAATGGCCGAAATGTATATAGAGCTGAAGTGGTTAATGGATGTTTTGTAATAATCAAAACAAAGTAACAAGTAACTCAAATTTTCAAATAATTGCAGTGGAGTAAAAAAGCACAGTATTTGCCTCTGCGATGTAGTGGAGTAGAAGTAAAACTACTGAAAATTGAGAGTACTCCAGTGAAGTAAAAATACCTCAAAATTGTACTTTTGTAGTAAATGAGTAAAAGTACTTGGTTACTGTACACCACTGCTTGTAATAGTTTCTAACGTTAATTAACCAAATATGTCATTGAACTAAGTACACCAAGCCCTCCATGCACAAACTGTATTAGTTTGAATGTAGTTGTTCAATATCAGACACGCCCTCAAAGATAAACAGCATCAGCATCACTGTTGGCCAGCATAAAGCCAGACATGTTCATCCTTTCAAATAGTCACTATTATTCACTCTTGAATGTGTCGTTTAGTCTCAGAGGTTACTATGTGTAAGTAAGTGGTTCTCAAACCTTTTAATTCCAAGAACTCCCAACTTACTAGCCTTGGATCAAGACTATCATAGATGTATTTTATAAATCTTTACATTTGCATATCTTAGGTACGAAAGTAAAAGTCAGACTCGATAAAATACATCTATGATAGACTATAGTCTTGATCCAAGGCTAGGCCCATACAAGATTTGTGTCGTTAAAATGTTTCACATTTTCCAAGATTCTTTTCAAAATAGCATATATTATCTACAAGATCACAACGCATCACATTGTGAGCTTGTGGATCCCCTGTTTATAGGTTCAAAGCTATATCACTTAATTTGGCTGGGGACTCCCTGGAATTCCCTCAAGGACCCCTGGGGGTCCCTGGACCCCACTTTGAGAATCACTGCTATGTGTTAACATGATGTCATGACATCACTTCTAGTGGGAGGATGAACCGAGCGTCCAGCAGCAGACCATCGGATATGATGCCTCTACGGGTGGCTGATACCAACAGGATGAGCATGTATACCACACCACAGAGGTAGCTATTTACCAGAGTCCACTCCACACCCTGCTTTTAAACTCTTTTGGTCCCAAAAATGTCCACAGCCCATTAGTCCAACTTTAGTCCTTATTTTGTCTACGTCAGTCAGTGATTCTTCTCAACCTTTTTTAATTTCAAGGACACCTCATTTGATACTATTTCTATCTCTGGGACCCTAGTCTAGAGGCCCCTGAGGGTCCATTTGGACCCTAACAACCAATTAGCTGTCATCGTCTTTTTCACAAATCATTTTGTGAGTCTCCACATTGAGAACCACGTTACAGTTGGTGCATTATATCACATACCTGAGGGAATGTTGCAATATGACATATATGTTCGTACCCTACCTACAACACAGTGAAGTCGCTCATAATGGATACCATTACCAACAAGATTGTGTGATTTCATATGCCATATTTAGGAAGTTATTTCAGACAGACATTCAGCAATGTGACACCAGGACAAGGTATACTAGCATGTTATGTGTATTAACAGCACTATTTTCTGACATTGGATTAACGGTATAGTCGACATCATTTATGATTGAGTCTGGTGTTCATTTAGATGTGTTTGATTTAGAGGCATTTGAAATAGACATGGAGGCTTAATGAGTGGAAGATCTTTTCAGATTGTTATAGGAGATTGGGTAACATAGATATACTATGCCTCACATCCCTGTGGTATTATTTTTTCCAATGTTTTTGTTGTGCTGATAAAATCACAAGTATGTGCTTTACATGCACATGACATCTAATTGTTGCCATTGTTCATGACGTATGGTTTCACTTATTTACAGTAAACAGCCTTCATTTGGCAAACTCAATATGACCAAACCCCCGTCAGCGACCTCTGACAGGCGGACCACCTTCTTTGGAGCTCGGTATGTACATCCCATAAATAGGATTAGGAAGATAACATAACACATTGAAAAAGTGAGCCGATGTTCACTTTTTTGAATATTTAAAGATTAATTTAGAATGTGCACCTATGTTAAAATTCATATAGATGATTCTTTCTGTTAGTTGGATCCACGTTAATATTGAATGATAATAATAATGAATATTTAACTTAATCACTGCAGGACTAGTGGAATGGGTGTGCATCGCAACAGCACCTTTGGAGGGCTCGGAGGAGCGGAGAAACTGAAGGACAGCAGACCTCTGCATGATAAATCCTTTGTACAACAGTGTGTCAGAAAGTTATGCGAGGTACTATATCAACTTTTGCTAATTCTAATCTTTTCTTTAATTTTTTTCAATGTAGTGTTTGTGCAGGTGTGTGCAACTATACACAACATCTAAGCTTTGAGAATAAATTCCTCAAACTCTCACCAGAGAAGAGCTTTTTCAGTTCTGTGTCAACCAGGATAGGCTCGTCCACCTTTAGCCTCTTCTCTGAAATTAGAATTGAATTCCAATCCAGAATCACGATTTAGTTAAGTTATTAAGCCCTATAATATATATATAGGGTATAAAAAGTATAGTAGTCTTATTCTATTTGTGACCACTAGGTCTGAGCCCCTTCTGACCTTTCAGTTTGAGTTGGCCTAAAAAAATAAAGGTGATCTACATTTTGTGGACCTGGTCAACATTAAAGTGACTGTGTGACTGTCTCAGTGTACTGTGTGTGCATGATGGATGACAAAGTTGTCGAGGGCTTTCAAAAGTGTATTCCTGTATTTGACCCTTTATTTGGTTCTGTCACTTTTCTTTGTAGTTCCTGTCAGAAAAGGGCTTCCCAGGGGCTGTGTCTACCAAAACCCTCCAGTCTCCCTCCACCAAGGAGTTCCTCAAAGTTTTTGAGTTTATTTACAGTCAGCTGGACCCAACTTTTCAGTTGCCAAAATCCAAAGTAGAGGAAGAGGTGCCACGGATCCTAAAAGACCTTGGGTAAATAGTCTTGCTTTTTTTTATATACATGTATAATAGAACCAATTCCTTCTGTGAATTCTCATTGTCATGAAGTTATCAGATAACTAGGTAAAAAGGGCTTAACTTTAAACTCTAAACAAGAGTAAATTCTTTGCCAGTTTACCTCTAGTCTTGCGTAGACGACTGTAGATTTCCGCCGAACAAAACGTCTGAAGAAATCTAAACTCGATGTCGGTGCTAGAACTGTGTGGAACCAATTGAGAGACTTTAGGGTGGTCCTTCATATTGGGACGGAATCAGGATTGTTTTCCAAAGCGGTAGGCGTTGTTTCTTTTGCGGCTGCTTTTCTAGCCCCTAAATTGGATTTAGATTACCCCAGATCTTTGGGTAGGTTGTGCTCTCCGATCGCTTGACTAGTAGTTGCTACTTGAATCTCATGTACCTCCTCCTGTAATAGTCTTGTTTAAGTGCTAGTTCATAACTTTTTAAAATAAAAATTGGTAGCGATCATATAAAGAAACATACTGATTTAAGAGATTTTAGACCAAAGGCCTTTTTAAGCGACATACTTAGGCCAAAATGTCCACTTGCACATGGGATACTGTATCTTGAGTTGAGTGAAATAATTTTCATTCTGGTTAAAGTAAAACTGAAGTTTCATTATCTGTCAGAAACGGACTCCATGGCCCAATTTGGTTCCTGTCTCCTGGATTTAAGAACCTGCGCTGCTGACCATCTCTGTCTCCCTCTGTGATTTAGGTATCCATTTGCTCTGTCTAAGAGCTCCATGTATTCAGTTGGAGCTCCACACACCTGGCCTCAGGTGCTGGGCGCTCTCATCTGGCTCATCGACACAGTCAATGTAAGGAGCATCTTGTACCGTACCATAGAAATTAGAGGAGAGAGACGAGATTCGAATGTAAATGAATGATGCCTTAATTTAGCATTTAGTCTGGTGCAGTGTACTGTACATTATGTCCTGGAATAAATGTTCCTTTTAAAATGTGTGTTTGTCAGATCTACTGTAGCTGTGTGAACGAGGACAACCTGCTCTTCAAGGGCTTTTCTGAAGACAATGTTGAAGATGGGGTTGAGCGTAACAAGGTAAGCATTACACTGTAATACAAGTCATCAGATACATGCGGCAACGTTTTATAAATACTGTATGCATATATATATATATATATATCACAGTAAGATGTTTGTTTCCCCTCATTGTTTTTTTTTTTAATTTCTTCCCAAACTGTCCTATGTGATTACTGTCTTATCACACCCTGTCTGTTTCTTATCTCTTTCTCTCATCTGCATCTCTTTCTCTCCCTCTCTCTTTCCTTTGTCAATATAGCTCTACCTGGACTACATAGGTGAGACATACACCAAGTTTATGCAGGGAGCAGACACGTTTGACAAGGAGGATCATGTACACTTAAATAGATTAAGTAAGTATTCAGGGTATATTACACACATTTGTTTATTGAAGTTTCATGTTTGAACAGTTTTGAATATAGTGAACTTTACCACTAGTTCTACAGAGGTCAATTGTTTATGAATAGACATTGATTGGTGTGTCTGCCTGTCTCCATAGAGAGACTTTACAATGTGGATGAAGCCCTGCTGGTTTCAGTGGAGGAGAAATATGGGATGCTGAATGAACAGGTGGAGCTGCTGGAGAGGGAGAACCAATCGGTAAGAAGCATTGCAATTTTTACTTCACACATCATCTTTACAAGAACCGTCCCCAATGGCTGGGAAATTGTATATCAGCACTAAGTCGTGTTTTACATGGAGATCTCCAAAGTTTAAACTGATCGTTAAGTCTATAGGTATCACATATGTTTTGCGAAGGTCAGTATTTAGGCATAACATAATGAGCTTAGAGACTTTAAACTAGAATTTGACTTTAATCACATTAGTGAAGATATATACAAGAGGGCAGTTGAGATGAATAAGAAAGTCAGATTGTTTCCTCAAAGCACCTGTAATTGATTGATAAAGTGCAAGCTGTGACGTCTAACCTTTTTGTGTGTAGATATTTCCTTTTTGAAGTGAAAGAGTGTTCATCTTTGTACACAGCACCACATTTTCCAATGCAAGAAAAAAATAAAGAGAAACCAGATCCGTCACCTCTCTTCTTTTCTCCACCAGGATCCTCTCATGAACAAGAGGATGGAGAAGTTGAAACTGCAGACAGAACTCCAGAAGTTAGACACTTACCACAGCAATCTAGAGACCTACAAAGCCAGTGTGGAGACCCAGGACGCCAGACTGGCCGAAGAGGTGGAGGTCACTGGTAAATGGCCATCAATAACTTCCATTTAGCCTGTTTCTTGGCATTCCATGATACAGAACCCTTTTGTGGATTTGTAAATTGTATTTCAGTTGCCTTGGTACAGTACATGGCCTTGTATTTATTAAACTGGATGTATACCAAAAATGGTTTCTGATTGCAGAAGTACTATTTGTACATAAATGGGTCTTTTCCAAAGGTCTTTTTCCCCTTGCTGAAATAGATTTGTATTTAAAAACATGGTGATGTGTTTTTGTCCCCTTCTACCTCTACAGGCCGTCATCTCGATTCTCTGAAGCAGGAGCAGGCCAGACTGCAGCACCTCCTGGATAATCAGAAGTACACTCCAGCTGACATAGAGAGGATCAACAGGGAGAAGATTGAGCTCCAGCAGACAATGTCCATTCTGAGCAAGGCTCAGGAGGAGGCGGAGCAACACGTGTGGCACGAAGAGATGGGCCTGGCCACAATCAAGGAGAAAGTGTGTATATTCTGTACATAAGAAGTAGCGTGAATTCCATTTGTAACCGTGTGGTATGACAGAGGATTCACTATTATGATACTGCTCTCCTGAAACAATGTATTCAAATACTATGGGACAGAAGTTCCAAGCTAAGTGTGCTCTACTGTCAGGGGATTAAGAGAAGGAAAGGTGGGTGCAGACTCTCGGCAAACAGTCCGCACTCACTGTAAATTTTCTTTGAATTTTTTAATATACCAATCAAAAAGGGTGGGCCTAATGAAAAGGGACAATCCACCACCAGTACAGAGAACGCTGGCTTTTATTGTATATTATTTTCACCATTGTATTATTGGTCTGTGCAATCCAATCCAATTGAAATGGTTCTCCAAATAAAATGCTAGTCAAACTTGCACAAGGTGAGCGGAATAGTGCTGACACATCCACATCAGGAACTCCAAATCCTCATCAATGGTTTTGTCCCACCATACTTGGGAATCCCTGCACTGACGGGAACTTGGAGAAAATATTGTGCTGGGTGGTTATAGGCCAAGTGTACAATTTTTCCACCCCAAAACTAGAGGCCATAGTGGTGTTGTTTTAGTTTAGCTCAGTGATTCACCTTTTCAAATTTTGTGATATGTATGCATTGACCTAAGTTTTCACATTTCAGTCTTTAAGAATTAAGAATCACATGAGTAAAATATGGTTACCTGTACCCCTCGCCTCCTCTCATTTCCTCCTTCCACATCATCACAGGTTGAATTGAAGCTGGCAGAGTACCATAAGATGGCCCGTAAGCTGAAGCTCATCCCAGCATCCGCAGAGAATGCCTGTGGACATGATTTTGAGATGAAGACCACCTCCATGTATCAACCTGGTGCTATGCTCCAGTATAAAGCACAGATACAGGTACGGATCGGCATCCATATTTTTTATATTTTAGATCGGTGGATTGGTCTGACCTTTTTTGGTCTAATACCATAGCTTTACTGTATTTGAAGACACATTGATATCCCTTGCTTTAGTGTCAAGTTCAACTGTCATTGTATTAGCAATATCATATAATTTACTGAATAATTATTATCAGCTCACTACAGCTTATTGTGGATTTTGTCATTGGTCTTTGATGAACTCCCACATATAGCAAAGAATAACATTGTAGCTTTTATTCAGTTGATGGGTACCTGTATCTAGCATTTGATTATAGGTCTCGACTCATTTCAGCATACATTTTGAAGTAATTAGAATAACGGCAACAATGCCCAAGTTTACATCACTGTCCCAGTGCTTAGGCTCCTGAGCGTATGCATTTTTAGAGACTTCCTGCATTTATTCGTATTCTATTCCTATCTCATGCTGGCATTGCCTTGTGTTAAAAGATGGCTAGATTTTGCTATTGTAGTCATACTGGTGTATGCTGCACGTTTAGATCCCCCTGAGAAAGATGATCACTGACATGGAGGAGCAGAGCGGTCGAGTGGCCAACAAGAAGCTCTGTGTGCACGAGTCTATTGAGCAGGTAACATGTTGTCAATTTATTGCATTGTGCTGATTTATTGCATTGAGCTGATCTGTCAGTGTTTACTCTGGAAGGAATACAATTTTGTATATGCATATATACAGTGTATAATCGGCATGACTCTTATGTATGCATGTATTTTAACAACTTGTCCAGGCCGGCTGAGTTTGTCATCTTGATCTGGTCAACTCTGATAATTCCAACATTGTGCTGCAGTTAGTTTTGAATCAGGTAATCAAAGTACATGTGTTTGTTTGTCTCAGATGACCTCTAACATCTTGGACAAGAACAATCAGCTGAAGCAGCTGAGAGAGCAGATTCGGAGATTGGATGAACGATCAGAACATGACATGCAGGTGAAGTATATCATGTACAGTAAAAAGCAGTGGGTCAGGACCCATTTTCGGGTCAGGGGCCCATTTTTATGGTCACGAGTAGATATCCCTTTTTTGTTTCCTACAGGAATTTGATACATTTAAGAGCAAAACAAAGTTTTTGCTTTATTTACATAGGCAAATGTACAAGGACAGGAAGGAGAAGGTAGAGACGTAACGCAGGTCTCCAGCCAGAATCAAACTGGAATCATGTGGTCAACTAACTCGCTATACAGCCTGCTTGGCTGTGTGCCCGATACCTGTACTAGTGTAAACTGGTCCTGTTGTTCATCCAGAGCAGCTCCCCTGAGCATACTGATTCTCAACAACTTGATTTTAACATTTGATTTCAAAAATAAAAAGTTTTTACTTCAACGACATCTGACTGAAAATTACTGAGCAGGTCACACTTAGGAAATTATTGATTTAACAACCTTCAACAAATGTGTGTGTGTGTGTGTGTGTGTGTGTGTGTGTGTGTGTAGGAGATGGCACTTGAAGAGCAGAAATGGGCAACAGAGAAGGACTCAATTGAAAACCACCAGAAGCTCCTTGAGGACAAGGTTACCCATGGTTATGACGATGCTGTGCAGAAACTGAAGGCAACGCAGCAGCAGTAAGTGTTTTTCTCTCTGCCTTTCACCATTCGTGCTATATCTTCAAATCCACTGTATTACACTGAACAGAATGAACGTTTGTGGTGGAGGGGAGGAGATGATCAATGATGAGTCAACTGGTGTTGTTCATGCATACATCACCATATTGAATGTTTATTTTACAGTATATTATATTTCAAAGGCACGACTGTGGTTGAGAAAGTACCGGTACGCTCATGTACAATAATCACTCAGCCTTGCATGTCAGATTATGAGTGTCTAGTATTCTCTATCCAGAGAAACATTCTTCTGGAAGGATTACTTGGTGTGTGAGCTAAAATTGAGTTATAAGTGTTTATAATAGAAAGAAAAAGAATAAACCCGCACACTCATCTGCTCCAATGTAAATTTTCTCTTTTTTTCTCTTTTTCTTAATGTTACTTTCCAACCCAGCACCTCAACCAAGTGATGTGCGTATCATCATACTATAATTCTAGTAACGTCTGTAGTGGGAGTAGGTGAAGCTACCCAGTTCTCCTCAGTGGCTTGACCAATATTGCTCTGATTTTGCACACAGCCATTGACCATTACCATCTGAACTTAACTGTGAAGCCCGTTTTTCAATTTCACTAAATCTCAGCTTCTTATTAGCGTTTTTGTGTCAAACACTGTCGCCATGGTTACGGGGCTGCCCAGCTATGGGACGAACTGCCTCCCGGGTTGCCAGATCATGTGCGCATATCCCCCCACGGATGCGTCCACCGGGTATGGTCTAGTTCTATTAGTTTTTATAATAGAAAGAGACATTGATTTGAGTGTTCCTCTGTGAACCCTAGGTACCACCTGGTGCTGCAGGAGACCAGTGAGGAGAGACGGACAGTAACGAACAACTTGGCCTCTGTCTTCACCACTGCTACCAACCACGTCTTCATTATAGAGGTACAAGATTATCTAACTACTGTAGCTAACTTAATAACTTGAAACTCATCTGTCACTCAGAATTATTAAGCTAACTAAACCAGCAAGATAGAATGTGACTAATAAATTATCTTTTTGTAGACTTATCTCTTAGAGAAAGAAGTAAATAATACAATCACTACAATAACTACTGTTAAGTTCTTTGTGACTGTTTTAAGAAGGCATTACTGAATTGAGTTCTACTAGTAACTAAATTTGGCCATAGAACATAAGGTAAGTATAAGCTAAAAATGTAATTATCTATCTTCAACCACGTAAACCCTAAACTTTGTTGACTGGGGTCCTCCAAGGGTCTATACTTGGTCCCCTCCTTTTTTCCCTCAAGTTTGCAACGTGTTGCGAGCTTGCAGATAAGCTATTTTTGCAGACTGTTCGCCTATTATGAGTTATGCATGGATTAAAGTAATTTGGATTCCATAGAAGTCAGCATGTCTTCTATGGAATCTTGTTGTGCACCGAAAATAGCCGAGTTTATAGATTGGCTATTTTCGGTTATTCATTATTTTAAGAAGAATACATACTCAGATGCATCTTCCATAAAACATTAATGCCCTGTAATATTTAAAAAAAGCAAAGGTTAAAGCCTCAATTTGTGCAATGTCTTCAACTGGTTGGCAGTATGTATGGTAGAACAGCAAGAACATAGGTTTAGAACGATAATACTAAAACATCATTTTACATGTGGGGGGGACTCCTTTCACGCTGTTTCACATTTAACAAAGATTTTCAGTTCTGTTATCAGTTATTTTGCTTCAATCCATGGTTATGACCTGCCCAGAATAGGGATGCTGGGGTTCATGTGGTTAAAAAAGCATTACTGAAGGACTATCAAAATGTTTTCTTGTAAAAAGAAAAAAAATGTTTTCTTGCAACAAAAAAAAAAGAAAGTAGTAAGAAGTAATTTGGCCACAGAAAAAAGGTAAGCAGTTGTTCAGGGTCTATAACTACCTGCATTTACCCAATCTGAGTTATTGTGTTCCCACCCCACCCCATCCAATAAACAGAAATACCTGGAGGATCAACACAGCAGAATGCAGCGTGTAACTTCTAAAACGAGTGAAGAGTGCCAAGTATACCTCCAGCAGCTCCGGGAAATGATCACAGCCTTCATTTCCAAAGCAAATAGTCTACCGTTATGATGGAGTACTATAAACCTGCTAATTACATTTTATAGCATGGGCATACAGTGTCTGTGTATATATGTAGATATTTTTTGTTGATTTTTCTCCCCGCCCCCCTTGCTCCCCCCAGTCGTCCCCTCTTCTTCTCTTTCTCCTTTCCTTTCTTTCATCAACGTTTGCTCCTAGAGATGCACCAATAAAAAACATTCCTTCCCGATACCGATTCTGATACCCACAACTTGTGTATCGGTCGATACTCATCATGTCATAAATTATGTGGTTTCGGATTGGCACAGACTGGCATACTCGCCAATGCCGAAACCAGGATTTTAGGGAGTATCGGCAGCTCTATTTGCTCCCCTAATTTGTCCAGGTGTTAACAAGCCCCTTGTTTTGTTCTCTGTTTTCCCCTCTTTTGCATGCTTTTATATATTGACCATTTTTTCATTATTGCTTTGTTGTATTTAGCTCCATGAAGAAAATTAAAAACTAAAATGTGTGTAATGTGTGCTAGTGCCTCCATTTTAAAAAGCTAAACCTTTACCAGTCCATTTAGCTGTATGGGAAGGACAATGCTACATTTGGTTTGTACACCATGGTGTTGTACAAACCAAATGTCAACAAGGTAACACCGTTTTACTTTAATGTATTTATTACTAGTTTCTTAGTTCTAGATCGAATTGTAAAGGCTCTGTTTTTTCTATAACCAAGATATCTAGTTATACTCAGAATGACCACTAGATGGTAGCCGTCACCACTTTAGAGCAAGCTAGAGACCGCATACTTTGGTCATGGTACTTTGTAAGTAACCATACTCTACAACAGTGGTTCCCCAAACGTTTTAGCTCGAGACCCTAAAGAGAAATTAGACGTTTACCTGGGACCCAAACTAGTGAAAATAGCATTGCTTTGTGTGCTTGTAGATCTGCTATTTTCACTACTTCTTAAAAGTTAGTTTTTCTAATTCATGGAATTTCTTAAATTAAAAATATATGTATATCTATGAAATTATGTTAAAAAAATGTTTTAATTTGTTTTTAATTCTTGAACATTTTTTTTTGGGGGGGGGGTTGTCAAATCCTTTCTGACTATTTTTAATATGCCTACATGCGACCTACGTTTTCATTGTTTGAATGGCATAGCCTATACTTGTGCTAAGTTCGCTAACACTACCAAATTTGCCAAATATATATTGGCAACGCCTGAACGCCAGTGTCTCGAAAACTAAACCAGCAAGATGGAGAACATTTGAAGGCCACTTGAGGCGTGATGTATCCTATTTTGTATGTATCCCTTTGTATTTTTCCCAGTGGTGGAAAAAGTAGGTTACTACATTTTTTTATTTAATTGTAAATGTAGTTTATGTAGTTTAGTTTAAGTTTATGTAGATATACTCTGTTTTACTCAAAGTACATTTTGAATTCCAGGCTTTTACTTAAAAGTACAAAATTACTGGCATCAAAATGTACTTTAAAGTACCAAAAGTACTGCCATTTCACAAGTTTAAAAGAATTAAATGTATAAAAATCTTTTGAAAATAGCAAGCTCTACAGGCTCATAATGCTTGCATCTCAATGCATTGTGAGCTTGTAGATTGGCTATTTTCAAAATCTACAAAGTAACTAGTAACAAAAAAATCGAAAAAATGTAGTGGAGTAAAAGTATTTGCCTCTGAGATGTAGTGGCGTAGAAGTAAAAGTAATGAAAATTGGAAATTCTCCAGTAAAGTAAAAAAAAAAGACCTCAAAATTGCAACCAAGGTTTATATTTTAGCTTGTAATTAAAGTAAATAACCGGACAGAATGCCCCCGCCCACTGTAAAAAAATATCGCGAAAATTGCTAAAACTATAGAAAGCAGTAAATTTACATTTTTTAACACTCATATTTTATTTACTTTAATTACAATCTAAAACATAAACCTTGCTTGTAAAAAAACAAAGTTGTCCTTTAAGTAACCAGAAGACTCGCCCCAAAACACACTCCCCCCCCCTTTTTTTTCGTGGACCAGTGATCCTTGTATTCTTGTATTTGTTTTACTGAGGATAAGGTTGGAAATAACTTTTATTTGTTCCCTAAATAATTCAGTAGTAGTACTTGAGTAAATGTACTTAGTTACTTTACACCACTGCTATATATACAATTTACTAAGGAACAGTAAATGCAAGAAGAACAGATGTTGTCCTCCACCTGCTTTCTGTTCAGTTTTTGTTTACCATCGACTTACACTTGTTTATTGTCTGACTCTAGCTAGCTGTCAGTCCTCATCTAAACCAAATGAACCAGATTTTGAACCGACCTGTGTCTGTGTGACCTGTGTCTGTGTGTCACAGCGTGTAGCAGTCTAAACAGTGTACCCGGTGTATTATTTATTTATACATTTACATTTTAAAATAAAACATTATTGGCCTGCTAACTTTTTTTCTTTTCTTTTCTTTATTTTATTTATTATTATCTGTAGGCCTAAATAATCTCGCAAAAATGACCAAAATTACCTTTAGGCTACTATGGTGCGTTAACCTTCCCTATTGATGATAAAGATAGGATGCTTGCATTTATTAAATACATTACTTACAGTAGGCTACATAATTTTATGAGCAAAGCAGTTATAGGAGAAATGAAGGTTACAAACATGTAGTATACCATGTAACCAACCAGCTATACTGGAACAGTGTCAATTTGGTCAAGCTCAAGGGCTTTGTGACTGGGGTTGTATCCTATCTTATATTAAAATTGGCTAATGGGAGGGTGGACGGATGGATGGACCACTGCCACATCACTCTGACTCAGACATAACCATAAACAAACCCGATACGCCCATATATAGGCAGATAGCACAAATAGCTTCTCCAACCACTACACAATTCGCAGAGTTACAAATGGATAAATTAACACTGAGGATTTTATTGTGTAGTAGGCTAGCCTGTAGGCCTACTGCTGCTCTTTTGGTGACTTTTCCGGTCCATTTCAAATATGAATGATGTCTCATCTTTAGCCCCTGAACCAGTTTTTGACAGTCTGTCTGTCTTTTATGAAACTTGTCCCAAAGGCTCCCTTTCAAATAAATATGTCTGTTTTCCGATTTAGCTGCTCCATTTGGACATGGTAATGTTGATTGATAGTTTCGTGGAACTGTACCGTATCCAATTCTGTGATGTTCACCGTTACTTGAGTGAGCAACTGCTTGAAGCACGCAGCACGAAGGAAGTGACATCCTGAGAGTTGGCCAACACCTATTAGTAGAATCCCACTGGTGCATTTTACATAAAAGCCTGCTTATTATCAAATCAAATCTGTTCATATGGTGAAAATGTTAAGCACTGACATGCAAGGCCTTTGTCACTCGGTCCAGAACTTTACTTCTGGGGAATGCTTGAAAGCCTCGGAGTGTTGGAAGCGTGAGAGAAATGTTTTGGCAGATGTGATGAAGAAAGATGAGGTGATTGTGAGGGGCTCCATGGAGGGAGAGGGAATAAAAAAAGAAGGTGATGGATAACTTCCACCTCAAGTAGAGGCAACCCATGTCCTGAGAGAGGAGAAAGGGATGGAAGGCCCATGACGTGTTAATGTGTTAATCGCTGCAGAAACGCAGTCCAACTAAACCTCAGGGCTTGGTTTCTTACATTTGTTATTGTGATCTGTAACCGCAAGCACACCTTCTGACAAGTGTGCGTGTGTGTGTGTGTGTGTGAGAGAGAGAGAAAGAGAGAGATGCATGTTTGTCCAGTCCGCCCATCATGAAAGTGTACTGTACACGTGACTGTGTCTTTGTAATAGGCTGTGCCTATTACTGTTATTAGAGGTCATGTGAATTCATAAACAAGGGTATATGTGGATCCCTGCAAGATAAGGACTCATGTCTGTGTGTACAGTATGTGTCCCTCCAGTATTGGCTATTTCTTTGTGGCATGCCTTAGCGGGTCTATTTTATCATGGGTCGCTGGAGTCCAAGACGTGCACCATGAATTCTTAATACACTGTACAGCCCTCATACATTGGAAGTCAATATGACCCAGCTGCAGTCAGAAACTGAACTCTCAAAGGGATTGTGTGGGTGTGTGTGTCTGTGTGTGTGTGTGTGTGTGTGTGTGTGTGTGTGTGTGTGTGTGTGTGTGTGTGTGTGTGTGTGCGTGCGTGCGTGCGTGCGTGCGTGCGTGCGTGCGTGCGTGCGTGCGTGCGTGCGTGCGTGCGTGCGTCCGTGCGTGCGTGCATGCATGCGTTTGAGTGTCTGTGTGTGTCTGTCAGGAGGTTCAGAAGAGTGCATGTGATGTGTACATGTGTGTATGTGTGGTCATGCTGGAGTGAAAGCGAGATTCACTCTTATAAAAAGGGACAGTACTAAGACAGCCTGTAAATCCAAAGTTTATCTCCCTTGCTTCCCTTCAGTGCTGTGTGTCAGTGAGTGCCATAAGGCCACGTCATCTCTACGGCTTTTGGCAGTGGATTTATCATGGTGGAGGCAGTGAGGTGTTAATGCAGAGTCTTATTAGGGGTTAATCTTACCCATACACCACAAGAAGTGATCTGTTTTGCAGATGTGGGAGATGGGAGCTTAGAGAGAGGGTGTTCTGTCCTTTAGCTTTTAGCCCTACTCCCTAAAAGCTCTCTCACCCTGCATTCCAGCCTTCTTAAGCCTGATTTATTCTTAGTTGCACGCCAGTGTCTTGCACAAAAAAGCAGATGTACAAGCTCAGAACTTGTTGCAATGTGATGCGTTGTCAGCTTGTATATCAGCTATATCTATGGCTATTTTCAGTGTGCGACACTGTGTGCAACCGAGTACAAATCAAGGGTTAGTCCGTGTGCAAACAGTGCAATGTGGCTGAAATCTGTCTTCATTATTACTAGCTCTGGCATTTTCATTTCTGTTCAACAAACTAAAGGCAGAAATGGAAGAAATCAATCAGTATAGTGTAACACTTGGCAAGCATGGCATAACTAAACACAGAGATAGCCGCAGCTATTTATGAACTTTGAATTTATCAGGGTGTAACAGGTATTGCCAACACTTTTCACTACTACTCCTACATATTTTGTACAAAACTCACACAAATCGGTACACATTATCCCTGCACTCATGATCTGGTCAAGATGTATCAGTACGATTATTCATATCCCATTCCAATTGGCTATGATTGACTTCCAAAGTTTAACAGCTCTGGGTAGCAAACCCTGTCTGGCGGAGATCTGCGGTCCAAGGGGTGCACTTTTCTAGTTGTAGTTAATTCTCATCTGTTTTATTGCATGAGGCAGAATGTTTTTGGTTTCTACTTAGATCTGCTATTGTAATAATCATTCTCCTGGGTATGGCACTGTAATGTTCAAGTGAAGTCAGGGATCACAGAGATATTTGGGTGGTCCGGCTTTCCCTGCATCTTCCAAGTATTGCAGCCTAGACTTAAGTATTACAGCTATGCAAGATCAGGTCTGTAATATTTTGCCTAATCTTGGCCATGCGTCTGTCATCAGAACCATGTTTTGGACATTCTTCTTTTTTTCTTTGTCCCAGGCCTAATTTGTAATAGCCATGGGATGTGGGATGGTCTGGTCAGTCTTTTTTTAAACATTCTATTTCTGCCAAAATAAATTCAAATCAAATAATCACAATCTAGGAGAACTCTCTCTGGTGTTTCTGTTTAAAGGGGTATGAAACCCTTTGCTGATTTTGTAGTTTGTTTTCCTGTACAGGTGAAAAAGTAAGTGCGAGATAGGAAGCAGCAGAGTGTAGGCCTAAGCATGAACTATGAAGCATCAGTTACTAGTAGCACGGAAAAGGTGACCAATAATTGGCAACCACCCCCGAGGCCTGTGGTGTAAAGTAACTAAGTACATTTACTGTACTTAAGTAAAATTTTGAGGTGTTTTTACTTCCTTCAGTATTTCGAATTTTCAATACTTTTACTTCTACTCCACTACATCTCAGAGGCCATTATTGTACTTTTTACTCCACTACAATTATTTGACAGCTTTAGTTACAAGTTACTTTGCCGATTTAGATTATTATCACAAAACATACGTTAACCACTTCAGCGCTATATATATTTCAGCCATTTGAAAATAGCAGATCTACAAGCTCACAATGCGTCGCATATTTTCAAAAGATTTTTATACATTTTGAACTTGTGAAATGGGACATTCTGCACAATGAGTGTTTTATTTTTGGTACTTAAAGTATATGTTGATGCCAATACCTTTGTACTTTTACTCAAGTACATTTTGAATACTGGAATTGTACTTATAACAGAGTATTTCTACATTGCAGTATTGCAACTTTTACTTAAGTAAAACATGTGAGTACTTCTTCCATCACTGCCCGAGGCTATGGCTGTGTCTTCATGGATTCTTCATGCATTCAAGTTGCACAGAGGTGCAGCCCTGTACCTCTGTGTAACACTGCTAAATGAGCATGTCCATGTGCTGCCTAAAACGTCTGGCTCTGTTACATGCTTCATCTATGTGCCTACAGCATTCTGCATGTGGTAGACAGCTCCCTGTGCATGTTTGAGATCAATGGTTCCTCCTTGTTTTGAGTCTGTTGATGACAGCTTCCCGTGTTCCCATGTTGACAGGATGACAGCTTCCTGTGTGGTTCTACAGCACGATGACAGTTTCCTGTGTTGTTGTGAAAGGCTGTAATCAGGGACTCAACCTATCTGTCTCCCGTGGGGAATAAAAGACTTGTTGAGTGACTTGAGTGCATACTGTATGTGCTGTAGTGTTCCTCCAGCTCATCCTACCTCGCCATGATTTACTTCAAGACAAATAGACAAGGAGCAAATTATATGATTTTGTCCTACCATACAGTTTGGTCTGCATAGATATATATATATATAGATAATAAGAAAAAGGTGTCCCATCCCCACATCAGTGAAGTCATAGCAATGTATTTCTCCTTGGAGAATAAAAAGGAAAACATGTGGCATGTCAGTACCCAGCATCTGGTACCACAGTACCCAGTATTATTTTTTCTAAGAACAAGACTACATTTTTGGGTTAATTACTGTCAGACTCACTCTGAAATACAGTTGATTTAAGTACAAAAGCTTGAATAAACATTGCATGTTCCAGGCCCAGCCTCCTGCTCATTTTGAGTACAGTGATTCTAGAATGCACATCAGTGTTACACATTAGAGGCTAAGTTATACTTTGGCAAACTACCATATCATAAAAACAAGTGTCAAATCTGAATGGCACGTTGCATGGCCTCCGACGCTATTCCTCCCAGCGTATTCCTCGGGTCACGGTGGCCGCAACTCACGACTTGCGTCAGGGCACCCACACTTGCAATTTTCCCAAATTGCGCCTTTCCAGTTTCCCAACCTTTAGCCTGTTATTGCCTTGTTTCTAAGAAACACACGTTAACATCTACTTAACTGTATACATTCTTGTATTGTAGATTGATACTGTGTCCAGCAAATTGTCTTATATATAGGGAGTGGTCAACTTATGAAGAATATCTGAAGATCTGTTTGTCGAGGTGTGATGCATTGCATCAGGTGAAGTTCCGCTGTTCAACTGGGTGTCATGTGGTACGTGAAGCCAGGAAAATACACACATCACACCTTAACAGAGCGATGTGGACCCTATTTTCAAATCACCTTGTTGCCCTCCCTCATTTAGCAAAGTGATTTACCGGTATACCTCCATGCTGAGCATGAGGAGTAATAATTCAAGTGCATAACAGGGGCAACCGGCCATGGCATATCAAATTCCCGCCGGTTCCTATTCGTCTCCACTCGCTCTTTGGAGGGGGGCTATTACAACACTATGAGGGGGTCACAAAAAGGTCAACGGAGACTACGAAAGGTCACAGAGAGGTTTTGGAAGGGGTTATATAGGGGTTGTGAGTCAGAAGTTTGAACTGTTTGCTCCCAGCTTTTCTTTCTGTGAGTCATTTTCTGGCTTAGTAGGATCCATTTCAGGGTCCATTCACCTCAGGGGGGAAACAGATGTCTAAGGATCACAGGCTGGTAAATACTTGTGTAGGTATTTTAGGGATGTTACACACTACTGGGGTTTTGGTAAGGACAGGAGGAGTGAATAACTACTGCTGTGACTCTGTGAACGTGCTTTTCAGTGCATTCATACTTAAGTTGACCAAGTCAGTGTGTTTTCTATGTTTTCTGTAATTAAATTAAGATTTATTAACACCCGCGGGATGGTTGATAACTAAGTTAATGTAAGTAATTGTCCTTCTATGTTATACCACTCTGATTTGCTGGGAGGCATATCTCCAGATAACAGCACTCAGTCAGACCGCATCACCACTGCCGAATTAGTTTTCTACTGGGTGAAAATAAATGATCACTTCATATCCGTGATGACAATGAATCTAAAACAAACAAACAACCTGCACCTGTAAAATACCCCAAATGGGCAGAATCATGGGTTCATCCCACTTACAAGCGAGTATCTGAGGGTATAATAATAATAATAACTTTAACTTATATAGAACATTTCAAGAGACCCAAGGACGCTTTTGTATACAGTAACACTGGCCCTCTCATGTATTATTGTTCAATTACATGGACTTCATGGTCATCCTGATGGCTATGGTGGCCTGGTGACTCAGCTCTTGCATTCAAAACACTAGTATCTGGCTCACAGCTCTCTTTAATCTCACAGAGATGGTTTTAGAAGAAGGGCAAATTAATTATATGAATACATTTGTTTAGCTTTATGTATAAGGTTGTAGAACCTTTTAAGAGCAAATTTGGTGTAGCGCTGGCCGTATTTTGCACAGAGCTGTATAATCAGTGCCCAGCTATCACAGAGAAATGCTTGCTTACATGGTTGGAAAGCCATATTGTTTTAGGATCCTGATGAGCGGTACATTTATGTACACACACATGGTTCAGTGGTATGTCAATTTTTGGCATGCTGCGATGTTGTTCTTTCCATTTGGCTTGAGCCTGGAGTATGGATGTGGCTTGTGTTGGGATGGTGAAGAGTGCTGTGTGTGTGTGTGTGTGTGTGTGTGTGTGTGTGTGTGTGTGTGTGTGTGTGTGTGTGTGTGTGTGTGTGTGTGTGTGTGTGTGTGTGTGTGTGTGTGTGTGTGTGTGTGTGTGTGTGTGTTTTGTCAGAATCTCAGTTAGCTACTGAAGCCAATATGATGCTTCCCCTCAATAGTAGATTAATGCCCAAAATATTATTATATTTTGTTGACACACAGCAAAACAGCTGAGAAGAAACAGAAGTGGGGCTGGAGAGAGAGAAAGAGAGAGAGAGGTGGAGCAGGAAGGGTTAGAAAGTGCTGCCTTTTCTAAATCTGAATGAACAGGATTCAGTGCCTCGTGTCGTTATAAACGACAACACGAAACATCGGTTTCGATACCCAGCACACTGGATGTCAGTGGATGTCAGTCAGCTATGATGTCACATGCGTGCGTGCGTGCGTGCGTGCGTGCGTGCGTGCGTGCGTGCGTGCGTGTGTGCGTGCGTGCGTGCGTCCAGATTATGATATATGGAGATCCCTTCCCATCAGTCCAAATCAACATTGTTAGGAAATGTTGCCAAATTATGGGAGAGAAAGAGAGAGAGAGAGATAACCCAACAGCACCAGATCCTGTTTTTACTCACACACAGTAAAATCCCCAGTGTTCATTTATCCACCTGTAACTCTGAGAGTGTACAAATGGGACCCTTATGGATGCATTTGGTTCCATTTGTACGCTCTCAGACTGAGGATTTTACTGTGCTGTAGGTAGAGGAGGAGGAAGAAAACAGGCAGAGAGGACATGTAGACAAACGGGGAGAGAGATGGAGAGGAGGATAGTGGGGAGGAGACCTTAATGGAGGAAGCAGAGGGACATCAAAGGGCCGTGGGACTAGAAGGGCTAGATATTTATATAGGTGGGAATGAGGATGCTGCTACATGGAAGGAAGGGAGAAAGAGGAATGGAGGTCTGGTGTTTCCTCCTTTGGGAGAGCATGGGAGGTGAGTTAGCGGTCTGGGTTGCCTCCTGAGGTCTTACACACACACGTACACGCGCGCGCGCACGCACGCACGCACGCATACGCACACACACACAGTGTATTAAGGGGAGATTAGTATGGTTCCATGTGTAAATGATAACAGGTCCGTATACGAATGTATTATAGGAGTGGTGCAATGGTATCTCCTTTGTAACACAAAAAAGAACACACACACACACACGCACGCACGCACGCACGCACGCACGCACGCACGCACGCACGCACGCACGCACGCACGCACACACACACACACACACACACACACACACACACACACACACACACACACACACACACACACACACACACACACACACACACACACACGTTAAGGCCATAAACACAAAATGTACATAGTGACCGTGACATCACTTGGTTTGTGTTCTCCCGTTTTGAAGCCTGGTTGGGACACATACCGTACGCACACCGGCCCATCAGATCCAATCACATCAGCCTCGTCTACACTACACTTTGTGGCCACCAGGTTAAAGTTGGAAGTTCATCAAGGTCTATGATGTAGGCATGCAGTATTGAATTAGCAACACAAGAGTTGATGTAGGTCTAACGTATGACCAGGCTCTGTGTGTGTGTGTGTGTGTGTGTGTGTGTGTGTGTGTGTGTGTGTGTGTGTGTGTGTGTGTGTGTGTGTGTGTGTGTGTGTGTTGGAGAGAGAGAGAGAGAGAGAGAGAGAGAGAGAGAGAGAGAGAGAGGGGGGGAGACACACACACACACACACACACACACACACACACACACAATGTTTTCACCGGGCATATGAGGAGAGAGGGGCAGGGTCATTCTGGATCACATCCCTGTTGAACAGTTAGCAGGCACATTCCCAACAGTCCACATCTCATCTCGGCCTAACCCTCGGGGCTTGATGTGGTGTGTCAGAATGGATCAGACTACCAGCTTCAACTCCAGAAGAGCTGTCTGTCTCGTCTGTCTACGAGATGTTAGCTCTGATCGTACACTGAGATAGCTTCAGCCAGCTTGTCTGTCACCCGTGCTCTTTAAATGAATTATTTAAGTAGTTTGCACAGTTTACCTTAGTGCAATATGGAGAGTGCAATATGTTTGTAGTGTGAAGTTTGATTGGATGTTTAACATTAGCTGGTGTGTCTTCAGTAGATTGGGCTGAACCATAGTCAGGATGTCAGAGGGGGGTTGTGATGTGCTTTTGCTATTGCTGATATTTGTTGTAGTATAGTGTGAAAAAGGATAAAGAATCATTATTGCTGTAGTAATTAAGAGTTTTGTAATGTAGTTTTATGTGTGTTAAATGTATAAGTATTGATGTATTTATAATGTTTTAGAGTTAGAATGCACCCCTTGGAATGGAGCAGTCCAGGCTCATTAGCTTCAGCTGTGTATAAAAAGCTGCCAGTAGTTGGATGGAGCTGAGGAGTGGGTTGCTGGGCACCACCATGCCAATGTTGTTACAAGATTAAAGTTGAACGTTATCTTTGTTAGTGTTTGGTGAAGAAATACACCGTCTGGTTGAACTCTATACCATGCCTCTGTGCTAATTCCAACCGCTGAATGGGTCATTCTCACAGATATGCATAGACACTATGCCACAGAAACAATGATTTACCACAGGTGTGAGGTAGGGGCAGGTATAGCTTTAGAATGCACATTCTCCTCTTTCTCCTGAATATTTAACCATCTGGACCCCAAGTTAACACCTTGCAGACACGAATACGCAGACGATAGTGTTACATTCACCTGCTTCACTCCATCGCTATCACACCTGGGAAACGCTAGAATTCAGATAGCCTGGATGAAATATGATTGACAAATATTTTGTTTATTTTTTTCACAAATAAGTGGATGTTAGTTAGTATAGCAGTGCAACTGAAAGATTTCCCAGTTCAATTGAGCTTTAAGCGGTTTTATTAAAACATTGACGGACACCAACACTCTGTTTCTGTGTTTAAGCGTGAAATCTGCAAGCGTTACCTTACAGCAACAGTATGGGAATGTGGTTGCACTCTTTGAGAGGAGAGGAGACAGCTTGATTCCATTGTATACTTTATATGTAGTTCACAACGGTGATGATTGATAGTGTGTGTGTGTGTGTGTGTGTGTGTGTGTGTGTGTGTGTGTGTGTGTGTGTGTGTGTGTGTGTGTGTTGGTGGGTGTGTAGGCGTGTGAGAAAAGGAGAGTGGGAGAAAGGGAGAGGTTGTGTGTGTCTGTGTACAGTATGCGTGAGCATGTGCGTGTGTACATTTTTGTGTGCACATTACTGTACAGTATGTGTGTGAGCTGTGAGGGACAGACAGCCTCTATGTGTGTGTGTGTGTGTGTGTGTGTGTGTGTGTGTGTGTGTGTGTGTGTGTGTGTGTGTGTGTGTGTGTGTGTGTGTGTGTGTGTGTGTGTGTAGTGGTGTGATGAGTGAGGGCTGTGTGGCCGGTGGTCTAGACTAGAGGTTTGGCATTAGGCCAGTTGATGATGCTGATGATGATGATCAGTCTGTGTAGTGCGGTTTACAGATCCATGGTAATCCCCTCTGCCTCTGCTTTGTGTTGTAGCCGGTGAAATGACAGTAGCCCCGTGTTTCTTAAACTATGGCTCACGGCCCTGATGGATCGCAGGCCTCTGTCTGGCAGGCCCCCACATGATTAGAGAGGCGGTGAGTTTCTTTCGGGCTTGTTTCCCTGTGCAAAGCTAGATGTCTCCAATTTTAAAATGTTTTTTGCTTTTTATTGCCTGTTTTATGACAGTAATCTTTGGCAACAAAACTGTTTCTCTTGCTTGTATTCTCCTTTTTCTCTACGTTTCAGTGTCGGCCAGAGGCCTACTTAAACATTTTACGACCATAGCCGGGATGAATAATGGAATTCCTCACTCTGGCTGGCACACAGCCTCTTGAAAATGTAGTAGAACTACAACTCACAGACAATCCGTGACCCTTATTTGGGTCATGACCCAGAGTTTAAGAAACCCTGGGGTAGAAAGCAGTTGTAAAGAAAGCCCCCTGTCTCGTGTTCCCCTTGAACTGGTAGTCATATTGTTTTTCTGCTCTCTTCATCTCTGACATGTGACGTCCACAGCAATCACAGCTCTCTTGTGTAGGTCCTGTGGTTGTATTTAACATTTCCTCGTCTTACGTATAGGCTGACTCATATGGACAGGGACAGATTCCAGGGCAGTGAGACAAAGAGGCTCTTGCGGTTTCGGTTTGTCTGATATCTCGTAAAGTGACTGTCCCACAACATATCTGATATGACACTGATTACGTTTAGGTTATCATTTGTATCTTTTCTCACGCTGGATGGCACAATAGTGGGACACGGCCTGCACCCACAATTGCTACATCCTGTAAACATGCTGGTGCAAGTGGCCACTCTCATTTAAGATGAATGAATGATGAGAATTTAAACTGTGATGCACAACTTCTTATAATGTAAATTGTGAAAAAAAAACATCTCAAAATTTGAATTTGAAACACAAAAGAGCTTGGTGTTACAGGGAAAGTCAAAAAGCTTTGCTTATAACCAGAGGGACACTGGTTTGAATCTATTTGACTTGCTTCAAAAGAGTGGGAGTCAGGGAATTGAATATGATATGCTGTTCCCACTCTTGTTAACTGTTAAGTGCCCAGCAATCCACTCCTCAGCTCTCTGTCAGCAAATAATTCTAATTATTTGATTTTCCTTTGTTGGATTGTCTTTTCGTGGCTTTTGCAATTGTATTATAATTACAAATATGTGTTCCCCCTAGCCCCCTTTCCTTTTGCATTTATAATATCAACTCTAAAGTTTGGGTTATTGTGTTTGATGAACACAACCAGTTCTTGCGAAGCTAGCTTATTTAGCACCTGTTGGGACACCATCCCCTTCACCACTAACACCTGTGTTGTGTTACACTCCCATGTCCAGTTCAGTGTCTTGTTCTGGAATTCTATCCTTCATTACACACTCCCCTGACACCATGAACAAAAGAGCAGAAGTCTCATTTGTCTAATGACATTGTCAGTTGGCTCTAATAGCTTCCTCTGTTGTCCTCACCTTAAGTTGGACATCATTCTTACAGAACAAGGCCAATTGCAGTTCCAGGGATAGGAATGCCTTAAAAATATATCATTTGGGATTCAAGAAAAAGGCATTGTAGCATAATCAGTACCATATGGTCACAATGACCTTATGTTGCACGCGTTAACCTAGAGAAAACTTGTGTACGTTCATAATTACTCTGTAACAACTCAATGGATATCTGCTTCACAACACATAATATACTGACAGTGGTGTAACAACACCATGTAAGCAGTGTATAAACATAGAGGAAACTGACAGGTAATATAGGAAAAATACATTCTGGAGGAAGGTCACATGTTACGGTGGAAGATGACATATAGAGGAAGCTGACGTGCTAGATCAGCAGAGTAATATGGCCATCTAGTTGAGAAACCAGGCTCAAGTGAGTCATGGTCCAGAAGACAGCGAGAGGATGGGCTGGGTAACATGAGAGAGAAGGTGATGGATCGGATATCGACCACACACGCACTAGTTTAGGAAGATATATCTACTCTTCTCAAGTTCTCCAACTCCTGTATCACTGTCTTCTCTTTCGAAGTTCTTTAACTTAATTTAAGATTTATTTTCCTCTTTCTTCCCTCGACAATCTATTCCATCTTCTTCTTTTCTTATTCTTCTGTGTTGAAATAAAAAATGTAATTACATTTAAATGATGTATTGTCATGGTACAAACGGGCTGCTTGCTTGCACTGTGAAACATATCAGTGAATGTTTTCTTTTCTCTGGCCTCTCTACGACTCTCCATTCCTACATAATCACCTGCATTGTTTCTCTATCTATCCAATTTCTGTTCTGAATAAACATATACGGTTATTGCTATAAGGACAAACTGAGAGAAGTGTGGGTCTGTCCCTCCCTCCATTCTCTCCTCTCTTGTGTTGTCACTGCTCTCCCCTGATAAAATCTGGCTCTATTCATCCTTTCATCTCTCTCCTCCATTCTTTTGCCGTCTTTCATCTGGCATCGATTATCTGATTTGACATTTACATACGAGACTCGGGAGAGAACTTATGCAACCTGAAACTAAAGGTGAGAAAGAAAAAAAAAGAAAAGAAAAAAACACAGACTAAGGTACGTACATTATACGTTATGTAAGATGTGTTTAATAACAGTTCAGTAAAAATATTTATCAAAAAATGAAAATTGTATAAAAATAAAGTTGTAAATTGTGTTTTTGAGAGAAACTTGTTTTTGTATGAGGTTAATGTGAGGAGATATTTCTGGGCCAGTGAAAAGTCCTGACTCCTGATTCATGTTTAGAACTACAGTACACGTCTTTACCACATTCTACCGTACAACAATAAACTTGTTAGGACACACTAAAACAATGTAATCATAAAACATGGAGGAATAATAAACTCTTAACTCTGAACTATTAAGGGAATGAAATTCTGTACCCAAGAAATCTGTCAAATTTAATCTGTGATCAAATATAAATGTAAATCACTTAACGCTTAACTGCTTTTTTTTATGGAAAGGTGTCCCATAAACTCTTCTTAAATTTGAAACTTTGGCACGGTTCAAAATATCACATTACAGAAATAAATAACATTCATTAATTCTATAAAACCAAAATAAATAGCAATAATAAGTTAATAAAGTCATACATTCCATAAATATTTAATAAGTCTATTTAACCTCCACTGAGTCTCTGTAATGTAATTTCAATCTTTTTGGTTAAATATCCTTGGAAAAGTCACACTTTGACTTTTGATCCCTGTAATCCAACTAAAACGAAAACTTTCAAAAATGTTCAGTCTTCTAAAGCTTTGGTTCTGAGTAGAAAACCTGGTCAAAAGAGGAAGGATGGAGCACTGACATGACATTGTGGGTGTCAGACAATGGACACACTGTACAAATCCTGAGGCTTAATTTAACTCAGAGTGTACACATGAAACCAAATGGACCCTTTAAATGAACACTCAGGCTATCACTGTGTACATTGATGCCAGTGTCTTCATTGTATTATTTCCTCATCCTTTGACAGACTCCAGAAATCATGAGTGGGAGTCGGTGCAAAACAAAATGACACCTTGCCTTACACCCTCTCCCCGCTCCCTTATACGCAACCGCACTTCCTGGCAGAGTGCCTCCTCACAGTGTGGTAGATCATGTTGTCATCCAAAAACGAGAGGTCGTCGTCAAACGCTGTTGGCCGACAGCAGGCGTGCGGCGGGGTGTCTTTGGGCGGAAACTTCCTGTTGTTGGCGAGATTGTTGAGGATCTTGTCATAATTGGTCTCGGACTTCCTGCAGGGTCCAGAACAGTACCTGAATATCATTTCCTCGCCGGAGCGGTAGCCCAGTCCCAGGTCTGACACGTTGAGGTGGATCTGTTTTAGCATGCAGCCCTGTCCTCGTCCTCTGTCCCCTCGCCCTATGCCTCCTCCACTCACTCGTCTTCTCCCACCACTCCTCCTCCCGGTGTCTTCTCCGCTGGTTTTGCCCTTGCCTCCCGTGGTCCTCTGGCTTGCCCCTTTCTGTCCTTTCTTTCTCTCTCTTCTGTGTCGAGTCCTGCCAGAGT